>NW_005871094.1:6371108-6451390 GCF_000147115.1 Myotis lucifugus | reverse complement strand
ATTTATTGGATAGTGAGAGTTTCTCACCAAAGGACGTTGAATGGTGCCATTAACTGAGGGAGGCATCCCAGAAGATGAAACAGGGGTGGGCTTGGAAAGATACTGCATTGAGTTCTGGAACTTTTGAGGCTGTCCGGAAGGTATTGGGCTACATGGCCCGGAGATTTTGCAGAGTTTTGGGGTTAGTGGACATAGAGAGGACGGTGGGTACAGGAGAGCAAGATCATTTGGAGTGGGAAGAGCCCTGGGCGGAAGAGGGGAGCAAGGCGACGGGCAGAAGAGGTTAGCAGTGAGGGAGAGAGACACGGCAGAGCTGGGCAGAGAGGAGGCAGACAACCCTGTGTTTCGGAAACGGGGAAGGAGCAATTGTTGGACAGGTGGCAGTGTTTAACAATGACAAAGGCCACAGAAAGGCCAAACATTACAAGGACAGAATATTTACCGTTGGATTTTCATCGCTAGTGTTAAAAAACAAAATTCAACTGAGTAAATTTGAAGATGTAATTGGCTTTTTAAAGCGATTCATGAATTGGACAGCATCCCATCTAGCAACTAGAAGGGCACTCTGCTGGTTGTACAAATGGGAGGTTTTTATAGGCAGAAAGAGGGTGGGACCAAGAAGTTAAGAGTGGATTATTTCAGGCAAGGACACCTTCCCTTAGGGCAGCGGTTCTCAACCTGTGGGTCCAGACCCTTTGGGGGTCGAACGACCCTTTCACAGGGGTCACCTAAGACCATCGGAAAACACATATATAATTACATATTGTTTTTGTGATTAATCACTATGCTCTAATTATGTTCAATTTGTAACAATGAAAATACATCCTGCATATCAGATATTTACATTACGATTCATAACAGTAGCAAAATTACAGTTATGAAGTAGCAACGAAAATTTTATGGTTGGGGTCACCACAACATGAGGAACTATATTAAAGGGTCGTGGCATTAGGAAGGTTGAGAACCACTGCCTTAGGGGAAGGGGGTCTTAAAGGGCAGATTAACTCACTAGTGTGGATCAGGAAATTCCAAACTGATTTGTTTAAAATGCCACTCCTGGGAGAGGCTGAAACTGCAATTAGGTTAGGTATTAAAATCTAGGTTTGGTATCATGGGCTTTTAGCACAAGTGATGCCATTTTGGGCCTGTGGTTCTCTCTTTTTAATATGAGTGTGGGGGAGGAAGAAATTTTCCTCTATCCTCAAGGTTCTTTCAGCTGGTTTAATAGACATGAGTACTGGCCAGGTGACTCAGTTGGTTGGAGCGTCATCCCATGCACCAAAAAGGTGGCAGGTTCGATTCCGGTCAGGGCACATACCTAGGTTGCCGGTTCAATCCCTGTTTGGGGTGTGTATGGGAAGTGACTGATGGATGTTTCTCTCTCACTTTGATGTTTCTCTTTCTTTTCTCTCTCTCTCTCTCTCTCTCACCAATAAAAACGTATCCTCAGGTGAGGTTTAAAAATAAACATGAGACAGATTAACAAGAAAAAAACTTAATCACATGCATATACTAGTATATGGGAACCCCACGTACGTGAGAGGTTCAATGACAGAAAGGGAAAACAAGGTATACTAGTATATACAGTGGGGCCTTGACTTACGAGTTTTTTGAGATACCAGCTGTCTCTCGGTGGATTTTTTGCATTGAGTTGATAGAGTAATTTGAGTTAACGAGCTCCTTAACGAGCTCGGTCTCAAATGAATTAAACTCGTAAGTCAAGGCCCCACTGTATATGGTCAGAATAATAAGAATAGATCTTCAGTAAATTTGCCCTGTCCTATAGATAGGTAAAAAAAAAATGATTTCTGATCATCTTTAATTATGGGTAAGGCCCCTAATTCAAATTCTTCTAGGTAGTTAGTTTGGAAAGGGCAGAAGTTTCTCTCGAGCCCACAGAGTCCTGGTTGCCTATAGCTCAGAACAGCCTGCATACCACACAGGCACATCTTGGGGTAACTTGTTCTAAACCCCTGCACTGGCTTATTGGTGACTTTAAGCGGAGTCGTTTACGAAGCGTGGGGAGAGTAGCTGGAGGAGTGCAGGGCTGGGGGAGAGGCGAGACTGGTGAGTAGCCTACTTTTTAGGGCAGGGGTGGGGAGCCTTCTTTCTGCCAAGGACCATTTGGATGGTTTATAACATCATTCGAGGGCCATGCAAAATTACCAACTTAAACATTAGCCTGCTTTATTTGGTCAAACATTTAATTAACTCACCCCTAATGCTTTGGCAGAGCCTGACCAAATGATTTTGAGGGCCTTATACGGACTATGGGCCGGATGTTCCTCAACTCTGCTTTAGAGGAACCTGGATGTGAAGGGAAAGAGAGATTCTGGAATCAAGGATTCCTTCTTTTCTTAAAAAAACCCCACAAACCTCACCAGAGGATATTCTTTCCATTGATTTCCAGAGAGTGGAAGGGAGGGAGGAGGGGGAGAAAGAGACACATGGATTGGTTGCCTCCCACAGGAGCCCCTAAGGGGCTGGAGAACCTGCAACCAAGGGACATGCCTGTGACCAGGAATTGAACCCACAACCCCTCGGTCCAAGGATTGATGCTTTAACCACTGAGCAACCCGCCAGGGTTTGCTTTTTTTTTTTTTTTCTTTCTGGGATAAGAGACTGTGGGGAAGGATTAAGAGAGAGAGAGGTGAAAGATACAGGAGAGATCGGAAGTGACCAACGTAATACTGTCCAGAGTTGGGGAGAAGGGCAAGGTGGGGACAAGTGGAGGTGGGCAGATTGAGCTTGAACAAGAGGAGGGAGTCTGCAGACATGCTGGGGGCAAAGACAGCTACATCTGTAGGAGGGTGGTGGCAGAAATCTGCGGGAATGAACACTTGTGAGTCATGGTTTTCTTAATGGGAGTCATTAAAAAGCAAAATTCAACCCAGTAAATTTTAAGTTCTTAATTGGCTTTATTAAGTGATTCATGAATCCGGCAGCATCTCATCTAGCCGCTAGAAGGGCACTCTGGGGGTTGTACAAGATGGAAGGTTTTTTTTTCCAATATGTTTTTATTGATTTCAGAGAGGAAGGGAGAGGGAGAGAGAGATAGAAACATCAATGATGAGAATCATTGATCCGCTGCCTCCTGCACACCCCTAACTGGGGATTGAGCCTGCAACCCGGGCATGTGCCCTGACCGGGAATCGAACCGTGACCTCCTGATTCATAGGTCTATGTTTAACCACTAAGCCACACCAGCTGGGTGATGGAAGTTTTTTATAGGACGAAAGAGGGTGGGACTAAGAAGTTAAGGGTGGATTATTTCAGGCAAGGACACCTTCCTTTAAGGCAGTGGTTCTCAACCTTCTGGCCTTTTAAATATAGTTCCTCATGTTGTGACCCAACCATAAAATTATTTTCATTGCTACTTCATAACTGTAATGTTGCTACTGTTATGAATCGTCATGTAAATATCTGATATGCAGGATGGTCTTAGGCGACCCCTGTGAAAGGGTCATTCGACCTCCAAAAGGGTCTCGACCCACAGGTTGAGAACCGCTGCTTTAAGGGAAGGCGGTTTGGGGGGTGGGGAAGTGGGGGGGTCTTACCAGGCAGATTCCCTCACTAGTGTAGATCAGGAAATTCCAAACTGGTTTGTATAAAATGTCACTCCTGGGAGAGGCTGAAACTGCAATTAGATCAGGTATTAAATCTAGGTTTGGTATCATGGGCTTTTAGCACAAGTGATACCATTTTGGGCCTGTGGGTTTCTCTCTCTGGTGGAGTCTTGGAGAGCAGAGGAGGAGGAGTTTACTCCTCTTACCTAGAATACTTATTGAAAATACACAAACTACTGCTCTGGTAATATCTCGGATGGTGAAAGTTCTTTTTTTCCAGATTATGATTTTTTTCTTTTTTCTATTATGATGCGTTTAAAAACTTCATAAAAAATAATCCAATAACCAACAGTTTTATTTTGTTTCAATTTCATTGATGATTTTGTCAATGAACACACATATATTTATCTAGTTTGTAGATATAAGAACTACCAAACCTGTAGAGAATTTTTACAATCGTTTATGTGAGCCCAACAGAGGATACACCTGGAAACAAGATCTCAACAAACCGAGTGCGCTCTCCCTCTCAGTAGCTCGCCTTCGCCTTTCTTCTCCCTCCCCCCCTCCCCCACCCCTAGGTTACCTCTGCTTTTCTCTCTCCTAAGCAATAAGGGCACATCTACTACCTCTGTAATTTTCTAAATGAACTTTCTCTTATAATTAAGAAAAAAAAATCTCATCAGACTGAGAAAAATGATTCAGCAAATAACAGTTTGCAGTTTCTTTTATGCATTAAGGGGGGAAGTAAGGAAGATTGCATGAAGATGAGGGAAAGCAAGGTGCAATCAGATGACAGGATAATTAACATTATCTCTGGAGGGTGGTCACGCTTTTAGAAGGAGGGGTTTGAAAAGGGGCATTTCAAAATCGAGTTAACCTAGATGCACAGAAATAATGGACATGGCAACCTGAAGGCACAGATAAGCCTTTTATAGGCCTGGGACGTGACTCTCCACCATGACTTGCCCAGTTAGGAATTTATGATCAGATCACGCTGTGAGATTACTTTCCTTATAACCCCTTTTTGGTCCACAAGTCTTAATTAGTGTCAGGGTTCTGTTTTGTGTCCAGCTTTTTTAAAAGGTAACAGTATTTCCTGTGTGATTTTATGTTTTTCCAAACTAGGTATCTGTTATTCCAATATAATGCTATATCCCAGTTACTGGGTCTTTGAATTGTTTCAGCTTTTTGCTAAGCGACGCTACTAGGAACATGTTGGTACAAACTCCTTTTTCTCTTCGAGCTCTTTGGTATGGACTCCCAAGGCAGGATTTCCAAGTCAAAGGGAATGAACAGCTTTGGAGCTTGTTTTGTGTTTTTTAGGCTATTCTCTGGAAAATTGATCTGCTTCAAGTTGCCCAGACCTTTTTTTATATTCTTATTGATTTCAGAGGGGAAGGGAGACAGAGAGAGAGAAAAATATCAATGATGAGAGAGAATCATGGATTGGCTGCCTGCTGTATGCCCCACACTGGGGATGGAGCCTGCATCCTGGGCATGTGCCCTGACCAAGAATCGAACTGTGACCTCCTGGTTCATAGATCAATGTTCAACCACTGAGCCGCACTGGCCGGGCTGCCCAGACCTTTTCAACACTTCCATGTGGCACTGTCCTCTCCTTTGGTGGGGGCACCTCCAGGGAGGAGAGCCTTCGGAGTGACGGCAATAGGGAGGAAGGCATCATGGCCACTGAGGGCTGAGGAATGCATGCTTTCTCTGGTTGGCAGCTGGAGTGGAGGCCGGAGTTTGGAATGTCAGCAGAATGACATCATATGCCCCCAGATTATACAAAGAATCTAGTTTCCCCCCCTCCGTAGCTGAGGTATTTACAAGTAAGGCAGACCTTGGAAGACTGAGCTTTAGTATGTTTTTCTTGGTAAGATCACAGATATTGAAGACATTTTTATTAAGCAAATATCAGACAAGCATAGGGTTTGCTGTCTGATTTTTTTTTTTTTGGAACCTGGCCATTAGTGGTCAAGCAAGTTCTGGCTCGATCTGTGCCCAGAGCTGCCTCTGTTATCTTTGATCCTGGCCTCATTCCAGTTTGGACAGGCATTGCCTCTAGGAACTGGTCCCCATTAACTACTTGTTGCTTCCTGCTCCAGAGTGGTATGCAGCTCTGAGTGAGCACCTGCTTCACTCCACCCACGAGGTGGCTGGACATCTGTGGGGGCTGAGGCAGTTCCTCATTTGGAAAGGGCTCAGAGGAGCTGCACTACAATAGGTGTTTGGTCCAGGAGGAGTTGTTACTTGAGTTGTTTCTCAGAAAGGTGTAGGGGGGAAAGCACAGACCTTGGGGACAGGGACCTGGGTTTGAGTTGTAGCTCCAAGTAACCTTGGGTTGGTCACTCATCTTCCCTTGGTTTCTTTTATATTTATTTATTTGTTTGTTTGTTTATTTATTGATTTGTGTGTGTGTTAATCCTCACCTGAGGATTTTTTTTCATTGATTGATTTCAGAAAGAAAGGGAGAGGGAGAGAGAGATAGAAACATCAATGATGAGAGAGAATCATTGATTGGCTGCCTCCTGCACAGCCGCCACTAGGGATTGAGCCCACAACCCGGACACGTGCCCTTGATTGGAATGGAACCCAGAATCCTTCAGTCCACAGACTGACACTCTATCCACTGAGCCAAACTGGCTAGGGCTCCATTCATTTTTAGAGAGAAAGGAAGGGAGGGGAGGAGGGTGGAGGGAGAGAGAGAGAGAAAGAAAGAGAGAAAAATCAATGTGAGAGAGACAGATCCATTGGCTGCCTCCCGATCGAGCTCTGACTGGGGCTGGGGATGGAACCTGCAACCCAGGTACACGCCCTTGACTGGGAATCGAACCCGAGACCCTTGGGTGCGTGGGCCAACGCTCTAACCACTGTGCTACCAGCCAGGACCTCCCTTGGTTTCTTCATCTGTAAAATGGATTGTTGAGAGGCTCAACGGATAGAATATAGATGAAAAGTGTGCACTAATTCCCAGGCACTGTATAAATGTTCCTTGTTAGTTTCCTGGTGAACTACTCTCCTCTGGATACCTCTTCTCCTTAATGTGGCCCAACTTTTAAAATAGGATCCTAATAATTTCTTTGTAATCATAGTTATAACAATAACGAACATTTATTGAATGTCTACTCTGTATACATTATCCCAGCTCCTTCACGTAATCTCTCTGAACCTCAGTTTTCTCATCTGTAAAATGGAAATAATACTAATATCTACTTTGTGACTCAAGTGGTGATTCAATAAACGAATTTAGCATAGTGCCTATCACATTTAGTAGGCACTCAAAAAGTGTTGGAATTATAAACATTACATTATTCCATTTAATTCTCATTGCTCTGTGAAATAAGTAATACTTTTATCTCCATTTGACGGGTGAAGCATTTTGGACTCGGTGAGATAAGTACATGCTTTAGGCCACCCAGCTAATGTTTTGCAGAATTAGGCTTCCATTTGAAGCTAGCATTGCATTCACTACGGGCTTCTTAGTGGGATTGTGTCATGTAGCTACACCAAAGGCGTAAGTTAGTAATTCTGGCACCCAGGAAGGTTCAGTTCAAGTCAGAAACCACTTGGTATTTGTTATTTACCAGGTTATATAACTGTTATGAGTGAAGACGAAGACTTTAGTCACAGGAGTTCAGTGTTCTTTCACAATATTAACCATGAGTAGTCCTGTTCTTGGTACAGCCTCCCTGGTCTTCCCCTTTGCCCAGTCCTGTTCTTAGGGACTAGGAGACTTTTTCCATCTCTGCCTCAGCCATCTCCTTCATTTGACCTCTACTTGCCCTCCCTGGGCCAGGCCTCGGAACCCATCATGACTCAGCTCTTCTGAGTTATGATTGCCCAACTCTTTGTTGGCTAATGCCACTTCCTTCATCATCTGTCGAGTCCGTGGCCACACATTACACAGGTGCACTTTACTCTGTTGGGTGAACCATCACACACAGGTAGTGGGCATGTTGTTTTATATCAGAACAAGGCCTGTTCCACCCTTAGCTGAAAATCCCCTGAGGGCAGGGACCAAATTGTTTCTTGTATTTGTAATCTCTCCCCTCTCTCAAGAGAAAAAAATGTCTACACCTAGCACTTTTCTAAAGAAGGAAGTGGGGCGGCCTCCCTACGTTGGAGCAGAGGCGAATTAGGCGAGCAGGCAGGATTCCAAATGGGTGGGTGAAGCCAGAGGCCCTTCAGAACACCAGGGGGAGGCCAAGCATAGTGTCCATTTACATAACACCTTTTGCTTTTCAAATTAATCTTGTAATTTTTCGTAAGGGTGACCCCCTACTAAGCTATCCCTGCTCTGAAGGTCCTTGCAGATAGGGGCCTAACTTACCTTTTTAATAATAGTAGAACTTAACTTGGCGGTTACATAGCTGTGAGAGGCCAGTGGGAACAGCATAACCAGACTTATTCTCATTTGCTCTTCAGACCAGGCCAGTGGAGGAAGCATTGACTGGGCCTATGACTCTGGCATCAAATACTCATTTGCCTTTGAACTGAGAGACACCGGTCGATACGGCTTCCTGCTGCCTGCCAACCAGATCTTACCCACAGCCGAAGAGACCTGGCTTGGCTTGAAGACAATCATGGAGCACGTGCGAGACCATCCGTATTAGGGCTCTGGGGGAATGAATATACACCATTAAAAGCTCTCTAGTTTGAAACAAAGTCGGGAGTGATTATTTCTTTTTCGAGTCCTGATTTAGGAGAATTAGTTCTTCAATTTATGCTGTCCTAAAATATAGTAAACCCCTGAGCTGTACTCCTTCATCTTTAAAAAAATATATATTCTTAGCAAAATGCTCCCAATATCCTCTCAACATTAAAAAATGTGGTAAAATATACAAATCATAAAATTTACCATTTTAACCATTTTTAAGTGTACAATTCAGTGGCATTGTACAGTGTTGTACAATTATCACCACCATCCATCTCCAGAACTTTATCATCCCAAACAGAAACTCTGCACCGGTTGAGCAATGACTCCCTGTCCTTCCTCCCTCCAGCCTCTGGTAACCTCTAGTCCACTTCTGTCTCTATGAATTTGCCTATTCTATGAATCGAACCCAGGACCCTTCAGTATTCTAGGTACCACATATAAATGAAATGACATAGTATTTGTCCTTTTGTGATTGGCTTAGTTCACTTAGCATAATGTTTTCAAGGTTCATGCATATTGTGGTATGTGCCAGCTCCTTCATCATAATAGAGTAGCGTTTTAGAACTAGAAAGGGACTTTTGAGTTCATGTATTCAAGAAGTACTAATTAAGCAGCTACATTGTTCCAAGCACTATGGTAGGTACTGTGTCATCTGGTTCCATTGTTACTTTGCTTTTCCATTCCTGGTATGCTGCACTATGGAAACTGGTGGGGACCCAAGCCAACGACACTCCTTTCTGGTTGCCCTATAATTTCCCTTTAGACACTTCCATTAGGGGTTTAGATTTTCTTCATGTGGATGGTTTTCTCTGGAAGAAAAGGGTGGGAAGTGAATTCCAGCTTTCCTGGAATTCTGGGTACTTGATTCTTTAGCTCACATTTCTCACAGGTTCAGGTCTCAGGTTCTCTTTCTGGTAATTTCAAAGCTGAAACTTATCTTGGTGAAGGAGAGTCCCAGTCTTTGTGATGGACCAGGGTGGGAATAGGAGCTCCCTTTCAGTGTGGGAAGGATAAGAGCTCTGATGGGCACCCCAGGCCCACAGCTCCTGATAAACACCCTCCTTGACCAAACCTTAGATAGGCTTCTCTGAGTCCTTTAAAACAACAACAACAAAAAATTTTTAAATTGATTTCAGAGAGGAAGGGAGAGGGTGAGAGAAATGGAAACATCAATGATGAGAGAGACACATTGATTGGTTGCCTCCTGCATGAGCCCTGACCAGGGTCAGGGATGCAGCCTGCAACCGAGGTATGTGCAATTGAACCCAGGACCCTTCAGTATGCAGGCTGATACTCTATCCACTGAGCAAAACTGGCTAGGGCTCTGAGTCCTTTTTTTTGACTAGGCTTATCCTGGGCCTTAAGACAGTCTTAGCAAAGAATCCTGCTAACGAAGTCATCCCCCCAGTCTTTGATATCTGATCACGTTCCTTATCATCCACTTGTGATGTCTCAATCCTTGGCCTGCCTTTAGCAAGAATCCTGTTAGGTCAGTTAAGCAAGTATCCCCCCTACCCTTGATCTCTCCTCCTTGCAGTTGTCCATCCACTGACTCCTCTGCTGTCTTTACTGTATTCGGAGTTGAACACAATTACTCTCTTCTATTTCATGACCCCTATTGCAATAATTTTGAATAAAGTCTTCCTTACAGTTTTAACAAATGTCAGAATAATATTTTTTAACAGTCCTAATCATGACCCTTGGTTGTATCCACTCCCCTTAGCAAGTGCAGAAAGTGTAGATGATAGGATGGGGGAGGCTTGTGGGATTTGGGGCTCCCAGAACAGACTCAATGGCCCCAGAGCCCAAGAAGTCATGGAGATCACAAGTGTTTTCTGTTTATTCTGCTGTGACGTGGTGGAAAGGACACTAGACTCAGAGTCTAGCAAATGTAAGAAAGTTTTATTTTATTTTATTTATTTTTAAAAATATATTTTATTGATTTTTTACAGAGAAGAAGGAAGAGGGACAGAGAGTTAGAAACATCAATGAGAGAGATCGATCAGCTGCCTCCTGCACGCCCCCCACTGGGGATGTGCCCGCAACCAAGGTACATGCCCCTGAACGGAATCGAACCTGGGACTCTTGAGTCCGCAGGCCGACGCTCTATCCACTGAGCCAAACCGGTTCGGCAGAAAGTTTTATTTTTAATAATACTATTAAGACTTCGCTTTAGCTCAGACCCTAAAGAAAACAGATAATTTGTTCAGACTAACACATTCTTCCTATACCCTCTACCTCATATAATTCTACTTTCTTCCTGGAGTCCTAAGAATTATGTGTCAGATTCATAGCAGAGGCCACAAACTGTCATTGTCATTGTTATGACCTGCTCTGGTGGATTCTCTGACAGGTTGTCAAATCTGTGGTCTTGGAGCTGGTTTGTGATTTCTTTGAAACTCTTCACTTAAAAAAAAAAAAAAAAACTCTAGAGGTAATCCGTGCTAGGTTTATAACCTGGCCTCTCCTATGACTATAAATTCTATTTGGCACCGTGGGACTTCCTATTTATTAAAAAAACACGATTTAAATACAGTGTTGAGCAATATGGTACCTTGGCACAGAGTTTTCCAGCCCGAGGAGCAGGTTCCTGATTCTGTGAATCAGGAGGCTGGTCTTTATCACTCAAAAGGAATGGAAGAGTCATGGGTAGGGGCCCACCTGCCTATCATCAGAGTTGAAAGGCTGCTTGGGAATCACACTAGCATTTTTGAGAACTGAGTTTGCCTCAGACTCCTTATAAATACAGCTTGACTCAGCCCCGGTGTGACAGACACCTTTGGGACATGAAGTGGATACTGTTCTTTGGGGCCCTTATCGGGCCCAGCATCTGCGGCCGAGGGAAGTTTTTTGGGTAAGTTCCCTGTGGACTTATTATTACTGCTTGGTAAGTTCAGAGATACAGGAGACAGATGAATTTGGAAATGAATGGCTGATGATACTTCAGGCGGTTTGGCATTGAGAAAAACGTTCTGGGCTCCAGTCCCAGCTCTGCCCTGTGCCATCCTGGACAAGTTACTTGTCTCTCAGGCTCAATGTTACCTGTGAAATCAGGACTAGGTAGTCTCTGCAGCCCTCCCTAGCTCCCTAGCCTCCTGCCAACTATTTTTCTTCCTAGTTCTTATTTGCCCGGTCAGTTCCAGGCATCTCCTACTTTCTTACTGCTGTATTATGAATTAACAAGAGTTACCAGAAATTGTTTCTAATTTCTGTCCTGCTTAAGGGAAAGCCTAGGTCTTGGGTGTCTTGGTTTCACCTCTCTGTTAACAGTGAAGGCTTAGTAGAACTGGTGCTTTCTTGTTAGCAGCTGGGACACGGAGATTTGATAGGTCTTGCCTAGCCACCGCTCTGAAGATTGACACGCCAGGGATACACCTGTACACTGTGTACACACATGCTCCACACATAATGCTCTGTGGTTTGCAAAGGAGAGGACATTTGGGAGGTAGGAGAGATGAAAGGATGCCATGGTACCCTGCTGGAAGATTGGATTCTAATAACTCATTACTGCATAAATGCTTTGCCATTTGCAAAAAGCTTTAGCGCGCCTTATCTTTTGGATTACACAACAACTCTGACAGGCAAGGGTGTTATTTTCCTTAATTTAAACATGAAAAAACTCAGCTTCAGGAAGATTAAGAAACCCGCCCAAGGCCACTTAGCTGGTAAGCAGGGGAGCTGGAACTCTGAATGCAAAAACCATACCCTTTGCTGTAACACAAAGTAATCAGATAGAATCCTATATCTCACTGATCTATCTATATCTACCTGCTCACTCTATTATGCTATCTGGCTAAAGGGACTTTGGGGTTGTTTGCTGTGGTAATTACATTAGGCCCCCCTTATTTATGAGGGATGCGTTCCAAGACCCCCAGTGGATGTCTGAAACCACAAACAGTACCAAACCCTATATAGACTATGTTTTTTTTTCTTATACATACATACTTATGACACAGTTTAATTTATAAACCAGGCACAGTAAGAGATTAACGATAATAACTAACAATAGAACAATTATAACAATATGCTGTAATAAAAGTTGTGCGCCTGTGGTCTCTCCCTCTCAAAAGATTTTATTGTGCTGTACTCACCCTTCATCTTGTGATGATGTGAGATGATGTGAAGAGATGAAGTGAGGTACTCAGAACGGCGTGTAATTGAAAATGTATGAATTGTTTATTTCTGAAGGTTTTCATTTAATCATTTCAGACGGCATTCTTGGGTAACTGAAACCAGGAAAAGCAAAACCCCGGAAAAAGGGAAACCACTGTACTTACATGAAATTGAGTAATTTTTATGGTGATGACTTCTGCTCACACCTGGTCTCTACTGCCAAATAGCTTCGAGGCGTTAGGCCCAGCAGGTGGCCAGGTAGGGAGACTTTTCCTCAGGCCGTTCCTGTTCCATGTAATAACTAACTTGCTGTCAAGCGGGCTGACACCTGGAGCTGTTAGGCTCCTGCTGCAGCTATCCAGGTGGCTGAAAACCTTTATTTCTCAGGATACAGACTTCTCTTACAATACAGGGGCACTGGGTTGAGACAGCTGGGCTGGGCCCTGGAGTCCTCACCACAGGAGTGGGCACAGAGAGTGTGCCTGGGCTCATGGCAGATGGTGTTAATCATTAGTGCCGAGCTCCCCCCAAACGTGGTCTCACCCCATAGTACAGAACCCAGCAAAGGTAGCGGAATCCTTCCATAGACATGTCCCAGAAAGGGAACATTTAGATCAAGGATAAAGCTGGCCTCTGAGCATTCAAGTGGACAGGAAGCCAGAGCACAGTTTGGCTTGGAGGGGGTACAGTGCTGAGGAGATGAAGATGATGGTCCCCCGCCCCCTCAAAACCTCCACCCTAGGCTCTGTTCTTTCTACTCAACTCACCGACTTCCCTAGTCTGTCTCCGCTGGTGTCTTCTGTCTTGGTCTTCAGTCATTTTAAGGATGGGAAGGTGGCCAAGATGCCTAGAGATGTGGAGCAGGCAGAGAACAGGAAGTAGTTGTAGAACTAGTTGCAGCATCAACTGTAGCTGGCAGGCATTTAAGAATTCTGGGCATCCGCCTCTCAGTATTCATGGTAGATGCTAAGCCTGGCTGGGGATGCAGCTAAGAAAGGTACAAAGACCAGGCCACTTGGGGAGGGACAGAAGCTCAGCACCCAGGGGACTATTGACTGTCCAGAACATGGGACAAGTGTGAAAGAGTGAGAGGGGATCACCAACCATTGTGTAGGCAACAGTGGGACAGCCCTGGGTATCGGAATGGACCAGAGTTAGCAAGAGCTGCAAGAATACCTGTGTGGAGTAGAGGGGTGAACCTGCATATCTCATCATAGCTCCCTTCCCAGGCCAATCTTCCATAGTTAGAATGAGCTTAAGGTCTTCGAATGGATTTCCGGATGGTGGACATAGGTTGTGTCCAGCCACCCACACTGGGAAGGGCATTTTCCAAATAGAGATGAGGACAATGAGGACAAGAAAAAGGCTGCCCTTCACCTGGCGCCCACTTACGTTCCCGGTTTTGATGGACTTATGTTTATGGGAATAATGTTAAACAAGCTTCCCCCCAATCACTCTAGGTAGGGAAAACCTCATGGGTGACGGGAGTTGTCCTAAAGCCTGGGTGGGAGCTTGCTAGGTAACTAAGGAAAAGGGCCAGGATCTAGGCCAGTGATGGCGAACCTATGACACGCGTGTCAGAGGTGACACACGAACTCATTTTTTTGGTTGATTTTTCTTTGTTAAATGGCATTTAAATATATAAAATAAATATCAAAAATATAAGTCTTTGTTTTACTATGGTTGCAAATATCAAAAAATTTCTATATGTGACACGGCACCAGAGTTAAGTTAGGGTTTTTCAAAATGCTGACACGCCGAGCTCAAAAGGTTCGCCATCACTGGTCTAGGCAGAGGGAACAGCATGTGCAAAGGCATAGAAGGGCAAAGTACATGGTGAATTTAGGATTTAGTTGAGGCCGGAGCCAAGAAGGTATAGGACGGAGAAGTGGAGAAGAGATAGATGGGGAAGGACCCTACCAGCCCTTTGTCGATGTAAAAAATGTCCAAACCTGTAGAGAATTTTCCTATAAGTTGTTCTGAGTTTATTTGAACCAAACGGATGACATGCCGGGAAGCAAGCTCTCAATTGCTCCAGAAAATGACAGTTTTTGCAGTTTCTTTTATCTATTTGGAATTAAGGAGGAAAGGTAAGGAAGATTACATGAAGGCAGGGATTACAGGATAGTTAACAAGATTATGTGCTCCCTTGAGGGGTCTGAAGCAGAGACATTCAAAGGTGTGTTAACCTGGAGGCAGGAGAACAATGGACAAGGTTTGCTTAAGGTGAAGGAAAACCTGCTAGAGATCAGGGACGTGACTACCCACCAGGACTTGCCCAGTTAGGAATTGCTGATCAGATTGCCCTCTGAGTAACTCTGAGGTTACGTTTGGTTAGATTGCAGAGCCCCTTTTTTTGTCCACGTCTTCCCTGCTGCCTCTCTGAATACTACAGCTGTGTCTTTAACCTCTGTAGCTGGGCTGCTTCGGGCGTGATGACATGGGCTGCGAATTTAATCATCAGCGCCAGTGAGGTTCGCTGTGACCCGTTGCCATGGACTTCCAGGGGTATGGAAGTTCTGTGCTGAAGTAACCACTTTAGAAAAAGTAAAACAAATGCTCTGGGTGAATGTGGAACATGATTTCCATAGTTCTGAGAGCTCCTTATTTCTATGTTCCTCTCTTTCTCTCTTCCTGTTCTTTTTCTCTCCCCTCGCTTTGTGATTGCTCTTGTCAGTGCTGTATTTTACAAACGCCTAATTTGCCAGTATCAGTGCACAGGCACTTTCTAGAACACCACTTCTAAGACGTTCTTTTCCGGGAGTGTTGGGGGTGGGTTGTGACAGAGCCGGGGTTTGGCAGATGGGCCCTGGGAGTCAGCCAGGAGGAAGGATTTCCCTTCTGTTGTAAACCCTTCCCTTTTGGCGAGGCTGCCTGCCTGTGTCAGGGAAGTGGTGGTTTGACTCCTCATCCTCCCAGCAAGCCCACGCCTAGCAAGCCTGTTGGGTTCCCACTGAGAGCTGCCCAGCCCGTGGGGCTTCTCCTCTCTGGCCCCAGCAGCACCCAGGGACCCCATTAGCTGCCCACCTCCCAGGACCCTGCGGAGACCGGATGAGTTGGGAGGAAGTGGGCCTTGGCACTGGCATTTCCTCCAGACCTGCCACCTGCAATGGACCATGCCTCCCTGGGCTGGACTAGACCTCCCAGAGATCCTGGAGAACCTCACAGAACAAAGTGACACCCTGAGAGCCCATCCGGATTGAGCTGGCTTTCTGAGGAGGAGAGGCCGAGCTGCCACGTGAGGCTGCACGTTTAGCTCCCTGTGACAGAACCATTTTCTCTGTCAACAGGTCCTTCAGCCCACAGCTCTCTCCACCAGCGCTTCCTGCATTCATTCGTGTCAAAGGGATGACGCATGTGACAGCGTTGAGTGCAGATTCATTCGGCCCGTCACCTAGCAACGGCCTAATGGCTCCCCTGGCTACTTGAGCCGGCTGAGAGCACAAAGGCAGCTTTTCAGCTTTTCAGGCTCGTCCTTCTCCCACCCACACACAGGACTTCGGGGGGCCTCTACCCCTGCTGCTGTCGTGGATGCTAAATGAAACAAGTGCAGGGCAAATGACCAAGGGGGGCTCGGGGCCGGCCGGCTCCCTCTGGGCCCTCTCAGGGCCCCCTTAGGAGGATTGAATCCCAAGTTCAGCCCCAGCACCTTGGCCTTTATCTAATTCAAATTTTTATAGGGTTCTGGAGCTGGACGAGATCAAAAGAGCACCCAGTCTCCCCCCTTTTGCTAAGAGGAAAGTAGCTAACCCTTCAGGGACGGGAGGTCTGTTCTCTTTTCCGGCTCTTTCCAGCATGGACCTTGGGCCAGAGTTTCTTTCTTTAAAAAAAAAAAAAAAAAAAGGAATTGAATTAAATTTTATTTTTTTAAATTGAATTTATTGGGGAGACATTGGTTCACAAAACCATACTCAAAAAACATCCTCTGCACACTGCATTGTGCATCGGGCCAGTTTCAGTCTTCGCCCCTGACAGTGAAGAACTGCTTCTTTATGTCTTGAGTTAGCTTTGCGTGTAACTCAGGAACATTCCTTTCTGCAAAAATATATATGTTTTTCATTATAAAGTAATATGACCACATTACAGAAAACAGATACAAGGGGGGAAAAAGTCAGTCATCCATAATTCCACGACCCGAGCATAAGCACTGTCAGCATTTGCTAGATTTCCGTTGTCTGTTTTTCTTCCAATGCATCTGCTTTTTCCATACTTGTGATCATGGCATACATACAATTCTGTGTCCTGCTCTTTCACTTAATATTTCCCTTAAAGTTATACCATAAGCACTTTTTCATATTAGCCACGTAGTCTTGTTTTTAATGGCTATACATTATAACCAAAGGCTAGACCATTTCCTCTCACTCGGCGCAATTATGTCTGGGATAGGAGGCTGGGGCTTATTTGCCAGCTGAAAGCTCACCATTATCTTTTGCATCTCTCTCTCTCTTTTTTCTTCAGGGATCAAGTTTTTAGGATTAACGTCAGAAATGGAGACGAGATCAGCAAACTAAACGAGCTAGTGAAATCAGACAACTTGAAGGTACCTGACTCTTCCTAATCCTCTTGGGTATCTTCTAATTTTGGTGGGAGAAGACTTGCACCCCTGGCATCATTTCTGGCGTCTCTGTCCTGGTCAATGTGCATTTCCAAGATGGCGAGGGTTGAAGGGGGCGAAGTGGCGTACATCGTAACGGTGCTCGGAAGTGGGAAGCCTCAGCCGTGGGCTCCATCTTCCCATCTGCTATTGACTTATTATTGTTTCTTGGGCTCTGCCAGGTATTGCCTGCTGGGCAGGTCTGACCAGATACAGTTGTGAAATAGACAAAGTTTGCTTTCTTGGGCAGAACCCAGCTCCTCAGGGATCACCCTGTCTTTTGGCAGTTGTTCTAGAAGAATGAGCTAACTCATTATGCCTTTTACCTGAACTGTCCTTTAACCTGGTTTCTCTCTGTTATCTTCAGCTCAACATCTGGAAATCTTCCTGTTCCTTGGGTCATCCTGTGGATGTCCTGGTCCCGGCTGTCAGTCTGCAACCAGTCGAATTCTTCCTCAAGTCCCAAGGCTTAGATTACTCAGTGACAATTGAAGACCTGCAGGTGGGTAAACCAAGGCTCCGGACTTGTCTTGCATAAGACAAAGCAGCCAGAGTGGACCTGAGGCACATTTCCAAGTTCTGGTCTTATTTTTCTCCATTTTACAGATGAAGACATTGAGGTTTATGGCAGTAAAGAGCACTGACTTGTTAGAGGCGCATGTTGTGGTAGGAGGGGCATGGTAGGGTGGGGAATCAGACAGATCTGGACCCAAATCCTGATTTTGCCAACTACTATTTTTGTGACTTTGGACAAGTTTTTAACCTCTTGAGCCTATTTCTTCATTGGTAAAAGGTTAATAGTGATAACTACTTTGTAGGATTTATTGAGAAAAGTGAGTAAGTGTATGTAAAATGCCGAACAGCGCCTGGTATGTCAGAAATGTCCACAAGTATTAAGTCTCTCTCCCTTTCCTTATTGGAAGTCAGGAGGGAAGAACGGAGTAGGGCGGGTGTTGGAGACCAGTCATAAAAAGCATCCTTTGAGAAAGGGGGAATGTCACCAACAGCCCCCAGCAGAGGGAACACCACCACCCTAGCCAGGCACCCGTCTCACGACCTGTATTTAAACAGCAGGACGGTGTCTGGCTCGTGTTCTCCCCTTCACCGAGGTAGGTTATGGACTAATTGGTGATTTGGCCCGGGAGTTTCCTGATGGCGAGAGCAGCTGTGAGCTTATTAATCATCCTCACATGTCATAGACATCTGCCAGGAGCCTTCAAAGTATGAGTGGTTATAAGAATTTCTTTGTTTCTGAATGGTTTCCCAAGCTGTGTATTTCAGAGGCACTGGATACCAGATGCGGGCTGATGTCTAGAGAATTCATAGTATCGAGTAACAAAATAGCATATATATTGCTTCCAGGGAGTGAGTGAGTTTTGAATGGGGTGATGTACAATGGGCCCCAAGGAGTAAGATTTTATAGATACGTGGAAGATATCCGACCTCCTTTACATCTTGGCTTTTGGGGTGCTTGATCTGTGTGCCAAAGGTGCCGCCATCTTGGCTGGCTCATGGACCACGACATGGCAGAAACAACGTGCATCTCCATCTCCAACGGACCACTTCACCATGTTGCCGTCTCTGTTTTAGGCCCTTTTAGATAAAGAAGATGAAGAAATGCAATACAACCAAGAGCAAGAACGGAGCAGTAATAACTTCAACTACGGGGCCTATCATTCCCTGGAAGCTGTAAGTGTTTCAGAGCAGGTTAAGATCAAGGTTATCGGCCTCCTGGGTTTTGTGACCCCTTTTCTCACTTCCAGGAGATACTCATCCTCAGCATGGCATCCCTTCACTGTGGGGCTAAAATGTGTGTACTTGGATTCCTTTCTAATTCTTGGGTTGTTTAACGCTCACCAGCACCTAAAGGCATAGTGAAAAGACAAACCACATTTTCTCCCACATGCATCCTTCTTCTCTTAACAACCCCTTAAAGAAAGCAACCCCTTAATGAAATAATGGCAATCACTTCCAGTGCTTGTAAATTAATCTTCTTGTACCCCATCATAATCCTTGTATTTTATTCACCTATGTTAAAATATTACTTATTCTTGGCAAATAGATAAAGTGATTCTTTCAAGGTTAACCAAGTATTTCCACTCATTTATCATGACTACTGAGAATATGTATTTGTTCCATAATGCATTTTGGTGCTGTGTTTAGTTAGAAACCACTTTATATAGATGACTGACTTTCAAGGTAAGCCAAACCTTCACATGCAAAACTTGGAGCAGAATAATTTAATACGATTAATTGGAACTCGAGGAATCAAGAGGAACTAATAGAATGGAATTGCATCACATACAATACAGTTCTCTTATGTGCCTCAGTGTCTTCTTCCTTAATCTGGAAACTACTAGCTTCGGATCACACGCCAATTTAAATTGGTATTTGCCTTCCTATACCTCAATGCACGTTGCTCTTTATATCCAAAGATGGTGCTCCTGGCATGCTGGTCATGGGGCGTATACTTTCAGTTGTTTTTCTTCTAGTGAGGGATTATTTCAAGGCTGACCAACTGTTTGCACTTCCTTCCCAGGATTATCAGTAGCTTTGTTTATTGTGTACACTTCCAACTGCATCGCCCCTTGATCCTTCTTGTGACCAATGACATGCATCTGCACAACAGCTGGACTAAGTTAGGAGTTCAGACCAGGGCCACAAGCGAAAGCAGAGCTCAGGTCCAAACAGGGATTAAGCCCATGATGTTAGCCTCAGCAACACCGGGCACTCCCTCGCTGAGCTAACCGGTTGCAAATGTCACCAAGACCCTGGAAGCATCATGGCCCGCTTGCCTGCTGCGGGAGCCTCACTTCCTCATTCGCTGGCTTTTGGTTTTTGTTCCCTGGAGTTAGGTGCCATTGTTACCTGTTTTACAGATATCTCTTGTTCCTGAGAGGCCTTTTACTGTGGATTGGTGTACCATCATCTCCTCCTGGCTTGATCAGATTCAGTTTTGTTTTTTCTTTCTTCTAAAAACAGCTTTTAAGAGCGCATCTCCTACAACCACTTAGGTCTTAGTTCTCTAGTGGGGATTTCATGTTTGTTTCTGCCAGGGTTTCTAGTTTCAGACCATTTGTGTGTTGTTGGGGTTGCTGTTATTTTTGTTTGTTTCTCAGGTGAGTTTTCCCCCTCCAGTCTGGACTCATGAGGCCGTTTGACTTTTCCTGGGTGACTCTCTTTCCTCTCATGGCTCAGGGTAGGCATCCTGCTTTCGCTCTACTTTCTAGGGTCAGTGGATAGAGTTCCCAGGCCCTTTTCATGGCCCAGTTGCCAATTCCCAGCTCTCAAGTTCCAGCTCCTTGCCCCACACGTCCTGTGCCCTCTATTCCCACTCCTGCTTTGCTGTAAACCCTCAGCAGCTGAGGCCGATGTGTGGGCTTCATCCTCTGCCCCCCACTCTGTCAGCTTGTTCCCTCTTCATTCCTGGCACCTGCACTTTCCCCCTTTTCTGGCTTTTTAACTTGGCTGTGAATAATTCTCATTGTATTTTATCTGGCTTGCCTATGTATTTGAGGGATGGTTTCTTGCTTCAGTTTGCCACGGTGAATGCAACTCTTGATAAGTCCTTTAAGCTTGATTTTATTCTATGTGTTGATTGCCCATTTTCCTCCTCTGTAAAGTCCTTCTTCCAGTTTTAAGGTCTAAATATGAATTTGTTTATTTCCTTTTTTTTTTTGACCCTCAAAAGGTTTGAGCAACTAAGGTGGGTGAACTCTATTTAACTCATTCCTAGCCACAATCGACAGCTCTTCACTTGTTCTCTTAAAGCCTTTAGAGGAATCACCTCCAAACTGAGTGCCTGTCCCCTGGAATGCAGGAAGAAACTATTACCACTTCTACTTATATTTCTACATATGTATAGTGCATGCTAATATATATAGTTCTTAAATATATTTTTATTGATTTCAGAGAGGAAAGGAGAGGGAGATAGAGATAGAAGCATCAATGATGAGAGAGAATCATTGATTGGCTGCCTCCTGCATGCCCCCTACTGGGGATCGAGCTCGCAAACCGAGCATGTGCCCTTGACAGATTCGAACCCAGGACCTTTCAGTTTGCGGGCCGACGCTCTATTCACTGAGCTAAACCAGCTAGGGCCATGCTAATATTTTTTTTACTAATGGAGAAAGTGATCAAAAAAGTTTGGAGAGTTCAAGAACCTGGGCTAAACTGGGCCACGCTGTTGATCCAGTCCAGTATGGTCCAATATTGGAGCAGTGGACTATAATTTTGTGGATGGATACAAATGTACTATTTTCTAGAAAATTGTAGAAAAGGACTCTTTAGGCAGTTCTTTAAGAATAAGCATTCCTGGAACTCTACATAAAATTGTCAGTGTTAAGCTCATGGCCATTCAGAAGGGAAGAGATCCAAATACAGGCACAGGATATACTTTTTGTGAGAGAATTGATCAAAGTGATTATTCGGACCATACACAGAAGACAACCAAGGATGAGCTATTGAGTTTATTAAAAACTATTGATAAGGATCCAAAACTGTCTGCCAAAGAGAAGAAAAAAATGCTAGGTCAGTTCTATAAGTGTCACCCAGACATCTTTATTGAATATTTTGGAGACTAAATTTCTAATGTCTGTATATAACTTGTGTTTTTTAAGAATTATGTATCCTAAAGACCCAATCACATTTGTAATTTTGAATGTTCTTCTAAATATGAAACTGTACTTAATAAAACCTTTTTGTATTAAAAAAAAAAAAGAATAAGCATTCCATGCCAATTGTATTGTCAACCCCATGGTTAGGAGGCTGGAAGAGATTGTTAAGATCATCAACATAAAGTTCACAGATACCTACCCAGAGCTGAACAAATTTTTAAAATGCCTCTCGGTTCATTTTCTCGCGCTTCAGATTTACCAGGAGATGGACAGCATTGCTGGAGACTTTCCTCACTTGGCGAGCAGGGTGAAGATTGGGCATTCGTTTGAAGACCGGCCAATGTATGTACTGAAGGTAAGGCCCATGTTCTTTGAAGGGCCGAACTAGACACGGGCTCCTGGTTCCTTGTGTCCAGGACCCAACAATCAGGCCTCTGCTGGGGGCAGCTTCTTAGGACCTCCTTGACTTTAGGGAGGAGGGTGAGATTAGAAGACATCTATCAGGGTTCAAATTTGGTCAGACAGGCAGTCTCCTACGTGCGCATTCTCATTCCAGGTTTCGACTACACGGCAAGATTAAGGGGATGTCTTGGAGCGGGCGGAGGTTGTGGTGTGGGCGTGGGGCTGGAGGAGGTTAGTATTCTAGAAAGCTCTCACTACACACAGTCTTCTTCCTTCAGTCCCACCTTCTGTAAATAGCAAGACAAATTGGGATAGTTCTACAAATTCCATCCTGCTTCTAGGAGTACTTATTTGAAAAGCAATCTAGGAAGCTAATTTTAGGGCTGATGTAATTTTAAGCCCAGCCTCTGATCCTTGGCTGACACAAAGCCTAATTTCTAGGTATTTCCAACAGATTCAGATCTATTTTGGAGAGGAGGTAGATAATTTATGGCAGTAACATAAATTACATAAATAATCCAGCCGAATGAATAAAAAAGAATTTGGAGATGTGAATGACTGAGGATGCTAAGAATTTGTCAACCTCTAGCTACATATCAGCCCCGAAGAACCCAGCTCATAGCAATGGGTAAATTACCAGAGGAGGAGACCTGCCGCCGAGCTGTTTGCTAAAATAACCTTCACAAATTTAGAATATTTGCCCATCTGATGGAGACCCTGGCTTCGTTAGCACCGAGCTCTGTCAGGTAGGGGAGGGGGCATGAAAAGGCAAGACGCAGAATTCATTTAGTGCCCTTTACAGAGAGCTAGAGTGAACCCCTCTTCCTCTTTTTTAAAACTGAATTCATTTATTGCATCAACCAGAACGGGCTGGTTCAGGCACTCTTGTCTCTCTCTGTTGGGATACCATTTGAGGTTTTTCAGGAGACACAATATTATCTCTAATCATACCGGCATTAGTTCACAATAGCAATTGTTTCCCTTCCCCATTTGCTTCCAACCCTGGAGCTGCGGCTGGGCCCGCCAGCCAGCCAGCCAATTAAGTTCCCCAGTCACTGATAAACTGATAAATAAATGGTGACCTCAGGAACATTTGGTCTCTGAATTGTCTTAAATTGATTCAGTGACTAGGAGCGAGCTGGAGAGAGGCGAGGTGGGCTGAGAGCGGGGTCAGGAGGGTCATTTTCTGGTCTCTTTTTCCTTCCACAGTTCAGCACTGGAAAAGGCAGTCAGCGGCCGGCCATTTGGCTGAACGCAGGCATTCATTCCCGGGAGTGGATCTCACAGGCCACGGCCATGTGGACTGCGAGGAAGGTCATGTCCCCTGGGATTAGGCGAGAATTCTGGTGGGCCCGGGGTGCCCCTGCAGCCTCCCACGAAGCTGGGCCCAGGGGATAAGGTGGGAAGGCACAGTAGGCCGGGGGGCCTTTTCATTTCAGAGAAGCAAAAGGGCAGAGCCCCTTGGTCAAGACTCTGTGGCTTAAGAGTGCATTCGTGGCAGAGGGCAAGCTAATGAGCTGCAGAGGTGGCCCTGAAACACTGACCCATCGTCAGCCCCGCAGAAAGGGAGCAGGGCCTTGCCAGCAGCAACACTCAGATGAGCTTTGCCTTTAGCCCTTTGCCAGCCCCCCAGGCCCTCAGGGACCTCACGCTGTCTCCATGTCCCACGGGAAGCCCTCTTTGAGCCAGCACTGAGAGGAGGGGGCGGGTGGGTGGGGAGGATCCATCTTCCCTACCCCTAGCAGGGGGGCTCAGATTCCTAATAACTGTCATGATGTGTGGCTCTCTGCTCCCCTGTCCCACCCCCTGGAAAGAGAGGATAAACCAGGCAGCCCAGGACCCTGCAGGTGATGGCATCATGCAGCCAGGCTCCCGCAGGCTTTTAAGTGCTCTGAGAGCCGTGTCTTCGATGGTGGCAGGGAGGCTGCGGAGGGTGGATGGGCATCTGGGGGAGATACGCAGGCTCAGACCTAACAATCCAGCCTTCGAGGGCCTCGCTGACACATTTATTATCTCTGCTTAGATTGTCTCTGATTACGGGAAGGATCCAGCCATCACCTCCATCTTGAAGAAAATGGATATTTTCTTGTTGCCTGTGGCCAATCCTGATGGATATGTACACACGCACACTGAAGTGAGTAATACCAAGAGGGCTGCTTGGAGTTAAGACTTGTTTGCTGAATTCCTTGCTTTGCCACGAAATAGTTGTATGACCTTGGAGAAAACTTCCACCATGTGCATGTTATAAGCTCCCTTGGGGTCTCATTTTCTAGTCATTCTCTGAGCTGAGACTCACCAGGGAATATTTTTTTCTTAGAGAGAACAGTCTAATGAACTTCCTACATAGATCTTGAACAATTATCAACACCTTACCAATCTCTTTTTCATTTCTTTCCCTCCCACACATTTTTTTCCTGATGTATTTTAAAGCAAATCCTAGACATCAGGTTATTTCACCCAAAACTTCTTTAGCACACATCTCTAGCTAATATAGTTAAAACAAAGAAAGCACACCTGCCACTATCACCTTTAAAAAAGTAATGGAGCCCTAGCCGGTTTGGCTCAGTGGATAGAGCATCGGCTTGCGGACCAAAAGGTCCCCGGTTCGATTCCGGTCAAGGGCTCATACCTCGGTTGCAGACTCCTCCGCGGCCCAGGCTCTTGTCAGGGCTCATGCAGGAGGCAACCAATCAATGTGTTTCCTTCACCTCGATATTTCTCTCTGTCTTTCCCTCTCTCTTCTGCTTTCCCTAAAAATCAATGGAAAAATATCCTTGGGTGAGGATAACAACAACAACAACAACAAAAAAGTAATGGAAATTATTTAAGCCAATTTGTTGCAATTAGGATCTAAATGAGATTTGATCCTGCATTTAAAAAAATATTGTTTTTATTGATTTCAAAGAGGAAGGGAGAGGAAAGAGAGATAGAAACATCAATGATGAGAGAGGATCATTGATTGGCTGCCTCCTGCGTGCTCCCTACTGGGGTTTGAGCCCACAAACCAGGCATGTGCCCTTGACCGGGAACCGAACCCGGGACCCTTCAGTACGTAGGCTGACGCTCTATCCACTGAGCCAAACCAGCTAGGGCTGATCTTGCATTATAAAAAAAGATTTTTAAAATTGAATTTTAGAGAGAGAGGGAGAGGGAGAAAGAGAGAGAGAGAGAGAGAGAGAGAGAGAGAGATACATCAAAGTGAGAACAACATCGATCTGCTGCTTCCTGCCCCTCACCTTCCTGCCCCCTACTGGGGATGGAGCCTGCAGCCCTGCAGGAATCGGGAATTGAACTGGCAACCTTTTGGTGCAGGGGATGATGCCCAGCCAACTGAGCCACACTGGCCAAGGGCCTATACCTGCACTTGGTTGTTATGGCTCTGCAGACTTTTTAATTCCTTAACAAGTAGCACTACTCCCTACCTTCCCACCCCTGCAACACACACATACTTATCTTTTAAAAAACATCATTAATTTTTAGAGAAACCAAGTAAATTGTCCGGTAGAATGTTTCACATTCTGAATCTGCCTGATGGCTTCTTGTGTGCCATTTAATTTGTTCTCTTATTTCCGCATTCCCTGTTTTCTGGTAGTCAGATCCAGAGGCTTGGTTGGATTCAGATTAAGTTTTTCGGCAAGAATGCAATAGTTGTGCACTTCCTATCATATTAGTGATCATTCAGGTGCAGAATGTTCATTTGTCCCAGTTTTACCGCAGCCAGAAATTATTCAGTGGGTTCAGGTGCTGTCAGCCTGGTTCGTGCATTATAAAATTCTCACGAGGGCATTTTGGGGGAGTCTTTCTCTCAGAACCAGAAGGGCTCAGCCTCCTGTTTTTGGGGTGAGAGGACAGGAGCCCTGGTGATTCTCCAGAGAGAACTGTAAGCAGCTCGCCCCCTCCGTGGTGCCCATTTCCATCTGTGGCCCCCAAAGAAAACCTTCACCGTTCTTGTGCTCTGGCTTATCTCTGGATGTTTGTTCCTTCCTTGTGGATTTTTCAGAACCGACTTTGGAGGAAGACACGGTCCCTACATCCTGGAAGCCCCTGCATTGGTGTTGATCCAAATAGAAATTGGAACGCTAGCTTTGCCGGTAGGTTGGGGAGCTGGTGTTCAAATCCTGCTACCCCTGGGTAGCCTGGTCCACAGGGCTCCAAGCTGGCAGAGCGGGAGCCGGGTTCCGGGCTGGCTCCATTGCTGATTCACTGAGAGACGGGCGAATCCCTTCCGCCCTCTCCTCTATGTCTCATTTTTTGGTTGTGTTTAAAAAGAAATTTTGTGTGTGTGTGATTTTGAAAGGCAACAACTTAGCAATTCCTGTCCTCCCGAGAGAACACTAATATTTAAAAACCATCACAGTCTGAGATATACACAACCATGCCTCTTCCTCATACCCTGGCTGCCCCAGCTTGTCCTGGGCGAGTTACTGGGTGGGTGGAGGGGTCCTGGAGGCAACTCAGAAGAGAGCAATTAGCACTTTTATTTTTGGTTTTGCTTTGTTTTTTAATCCTCACCTGAGGATATGTTGTTTTTTAAAAATTAGTATTACTGATTTTAGAGAGAGAGAAACATTGATCCGTTGCCTCCCATACAGAGATTGAACCAGAAACCTGGGATGTGCCCTGACCTGAATCGAACCCGCCACCTTTCGGTGTGCGGGATGACGCTCCAACCAGCTGAGTCACACTGACCAGGGCAAGCATGTTTCTGTAACAGACAAGATCTTGTGGTCTATCCTTAGATATATACATATGGGATGGAAAGAGAATAAGAATTAGGACACTTGGGTTGTAAGTTCCTCCTGTTTAAAATCACTCTCACAATCTTGCCAACTGTGTGTCACGTACTTTCCCCCAAATTATTTTATTTACAATTCTTCCGACCTAGTGAGTGAATTTTATTATCTGAAATGAGATAGTGGACAGTCTTTTTTTTTTAAATAAAGTTTTTTTAAAAATATATTTTGTTGATTTTTTTACAGAGAGGAAGGGAGAGGGATAGAGAGTCAGAAACATCGATGAGAGAGAAACTTCGATCAGCTGCCTCCTGCACACCCCCCACTGGGGATGTGCCCGCAACCAAGGCACATGCTCTTGACCGGAATCGAACCCGGGACCCTTGAGTCCGCAGGACGACGCTCTATCCACTGAGCCAAACCGGTCAGGGCATAGTGGACAATCTTAAGAGTTTATGGTTGAATGAGGATCTAAACTCACCTTACAATTCCAAATCCAAATAGTTCTCTTTCACTGTTCCACAGATGTTTTGTTCTTGGGTTGCGGGAAACGAGTTAAGTCGGCTCGCAATTTAATACAGTTCTTTTACTTGCCTAGAAATACCACACCAACCAGTGGGGGAAAAATAATGTGATGGGAAAGGAGCCGATAAAAAATTAGGTCAGATATCCCACAGCTGGAGTGGTTTTACACCCCGGATACCTCAGGGAACTATATTGTGAAGTAATATTGAAGACAGTATTTCCAACACCTGACAAATAATCAAGAGATTTTAGCCACAACAATAGATTATTTTGGCAGTGCTTTGCCATTAAGATCTGAACCAAGAGAACAAGTTGACACCAGAATAAATGGAGTCATTTTCATTATTAATTGGTATTCATATTAATTATCTAGAATACTTATTAATTACATCTCATTGTCAAGTGTGATATTAATTATTCATGACAATTGTTAATGATACAACACAAGGTCAACTACCCTTTTAAAGGAGCTCTGCCAGTTTTCTTTCTCAGCTGTGGCAGATCTAACACCCCGACATTCCACTCCTGCACCTCAGTATACACACACCATGGGCTAGGCAGCCGTGGGCAAACTACGGCCCGCGGGCCGGATCCGGCCCGTTTGAAATGAATAAAACTAAAAAAAGAAAAGACCGTACCCTTTTATATAATGATGTTTACTTTGAATTTATATTAGTTCACACAAACACTCCATCCATGCTTTTGTTCCCGCCCTCCGGTCCAGTTTAAGAACCCATTGTGGCCCTCGAGTCAAAAAGTTTGCCCACCCCTGGGCTAGGGGCATCTAACAGTGACCTGTCCATTGCCAATACCTTCCGTCCATCCTTTGCATTGTGGATCCTTCATTTCTGTCTTTTTGGCCTATGGGTTAATGTTTCTGCTTGGGCTGCCCCCAACAGGAAGGGGAGCCAGTGGCAATCCTTGCTCCGAAGTGTACCATGGACCCCATGCCAATTCAGAAGTAGAGGTGAAATCGGTGGTAGATTTCATTCAAAAGCACGGGAATTTCAAATGCTTCATCGACCTGCACAGCTACTCGCAGCTGTTGATGTATCCGTATGCGTACACAGCCAAGGAGGCCCCGGATGCTGATGAGCTGGTGAGAAATGGGCTGCCTTCCGCCCAGCCCCAGGCCTGCTTTACCTTCAGCTGCTGCCAAGGTGGTTGCTCTACAGCTTTATAGGGAAAGTCTGGGAGCCTGGGCTTATTTCTTTAAGGGCCCAGGCTTCTTTCCCTGCCCATCAGACCTACTGGGGATAGGAAGCAGATGGTGCCCTTATTTCTGTGTTTGCTGTGACTTCCAAGAACCACACCTGATCCTTGTCTTTCCTTTTCACTTGTTGTTCTGACCAAAACTTATGGCAGACCCACTGCTTGCCAAGAGCTGGGGTGGCATTGTGTTGGGCGAAGGGGAGGTGCTCCTCACTCCAGTTAAGGTGGAATTTAAGTAGGGTGTAGGCCACAGCGTAGGGGTGCTCTGTGTCTCATACAGTGACTCACCCTAGGATGTGAACAGGCATGGAGGGTGGACTGATGGAGCTGGGCTGGCATCTGCAGAGTGACTGCAGGCCTCTCCCCCTGTGCTGGTCGCCTTCCACATGCCCCTCTGCTCAGGCCATGGCTGGCCCATAAACCTCCCAGCAGACACAGGGCCCCTGGCTTGGTGTGGGCAGATTCTAGTCTCAAGTAGGCACTCTGCATAGAACACATCTACACTGAGTGGCCAGATATTATGACCACCCCATCAGTACAATGAGGTGAATTAGTTATGCAAATAATAATAATAATAAAACCTTGAGAGTATTTGCTTAGGAAGTTTTCAATATTCAGTATTTTTGGAAGTGTCAATGAAGTACTGAGGGGGTGGTCATAATAATCTGGCCACTCAGTGTATATATGGCAGCCCCACCTCTACCTTCAATCTGGAATACCCAACTCTTAGAAGGTTTTCTCTTGAACATACTTGGCCTCACCTCAAGTTCATGAACTTGACATTCCCTTCCCTTAGGATAGGTGAAGATGGTGGTGCCTGTACTAGATTCCCAATGGGCTGGTGAGCAGCCCTCCAGGTCTTTGGAGAGCTGGAGGATATAATACACATGCTTTCAGAATGCATATGCGTCTTTTTTCACCTCCTTCTTTACCCCCTCCCCCAAACTAGTAGTAAAGAACTGGGGTGTGATGGGAGATGGAATTCCCCTCATTTTGTAATCAGCCTTATCTTGAGTTGATTGGGAAAGAAGAGGAGACCAGAAGGGAAAATTGGGGGAGCAACTGAGAATCTTCCAGGCCATTACAGTGCAGAACAGCTGAGGAATGTCAGACTGTGGGATCCACTCTTTCTCATTCCACTGACTCCCCTTCCTAGGACGAGGTGGCGAGGCGTGCGGCTAAAGCTCTGGCTTCCCTGTCTGGCACTCAGTACCGCGTGGGTTCTACCGCTACCACTGTCTGTAAGTATTTACTCTTTATTTAGAACAGGCTTTGAGAGGAAACTTGAGATGGAGCAGGAGAAGAGCAGCAAGTTAGACTTCCTCCACTGTAATCTGATTGTGTTTGTAATAGCCTAAAGTTATGTCAGACCTGTGTGGTAATAGCTGTTGCTGGCAGTCATCTTCATCAGCATCATCCCTACTATCTCATGCCATTTATCATGTGCCCATGATGACTTGCCTGCCGGGGTGGTGCGGTCTGCATTCCTTATCTTCCATTATAGATCCTGACATGGTTTATCAAAAATTCATCAAGCCCAGCATTCCATTTTCTTTTTTCCCTCCCTATCATTCCATTTTCAATGGAAACCCACATCTGAATGGGCAGACTCCAGTGGTGGTAGTCGGGTGGATGAGACTCCTTCACCTTGCTATCAGAAATGAACACGTGTTGGAGCATGGCAGGGTGGGAACTGGGTTAGGCTGTCCTCCCAACAGTGGTTAGCATCAAGCCAGAAAGAGGAAAAAAAACCACACCAAGACCCCAAATCTGAAGATGGTCTTGAGGCTCCACACCTACAACCTCAACCTCATTTTGAGGAAATACCTTTGTTTTGGTTTCTCACTGGAGTGTTTCACCTGAACAATTCACTCTGAATTGCTTCCAGTCCCTATGTTTTGTGAGTCTGATTTCTAAATTAAAAAGTTGAAGAAAATGATCGTTCTCCAAGACACCAGCTATAAATGGGAAATGAACATACAAGTGTGGGGAGCTCAGCTCTCACCCCTTTTAAGTTAGTGTCCTTCTTTTTCCCGCTCATGCCTCCTCTGTAGTTTCCAACAGTTGATCCACCCTCAGAGCCCCTGAGGACTTGTTGGTACTGGATTTGTTTCCTCTTCCGTACTGTAACCCACTCTCCCATTCTACCTGCTTTATTTTCCACTAGCTGTTCCCTTCAGTCTTCCTCTTCTAGGAAGATTCTTATTGATTGATTGATTGATTGATTGATTTCAGAGAGGAAGGAAGAGGGAGAGAGAAACATCAATGATGAGAGAGAATTATTGATTGGCTGCCTCCTGCAAGCCCCTTACTGGGGATTGAGCCCGCAACCTAGGCATGTGCCCTTGACTGAATCGAATCCGGGACCCTTCAGTCTGCAGGTTGACGCTCTACCCACTGAGCCAAACCAGCTAGAGCTATGGGAAGATTCTTCATCTCACCTCCAAGGTCCTCTGATCTCAGCCCTCACCTGTGTTTCATAAGTCACAGCACTGCATAAGGCAGTTAGCATGATGTTGGTGTTTGTGTTGCTAATTGCAGCAACAATTCATTAATTATTCATGCTTTATTATTATTAGTGTTGTTAAATGGGAACTCCTCGGAGAATAAACACATCAGGGAGCTTCTCCATCCCCTGATTAATTAGTCAGAATCGAGTCCTGGACCAAAGAGAGCTAAACAAACTGGGTAGGAGCTCTCTGAGGAGGACCTTTCAAAAGTTGTTTATGGGTCATCAGGATCCTGACTTCTGGGTCAAATACCAGGTTAAAGAGTGGCTTTGTCCTCTCACATCAAACGCATTCTTCTCCCCAGCTTAGCTGGGCCAAAATCACGAGATACTCATCAGATGCCTCCAACAGAAGAGGAGGAAGGCTCCTTTGAGTGTTGTCCAGGAGACATATTATTTCCTACCTCTTTCAAGAGCCCACCTTCTGTATTCATTATGGGCTTTGTCTGCCCTCCTTGCTTTTCAAAAATGTAATCAATTTTTGTATAATAACACTTGAACTCCGTGGGTTATGGAATATGCTATACAAATGGTTGACGTTTGCCCTTTGAGAGCTGGACTTTTTCTTGGGTTTACCATTTTAGATGAAAATCATTCTAAAATCGATGAAAATCATTCTAAAACAGAATTCACATTTTCTTGCCTTTTAAAACAGATCATGTAGAAGAGATTTAAGCTCCTTTCTTTTTCTTTTCTTCTTCTTCTTTTTTTTAAAATTGACCTCAGAGAGAGGAAGGAAGGGAGAGAAAGATAGAGTAACATGGATTGACTGTTTCCCACATGCACCCCAACCGGAAATTGAAGCCACAACCTGGGTATTCGCCCTAACCCAGAATCAAACCTTTTGGTGTATAGGATGACACTAAAACCAACAGAGCCACACCAGCCAGAGCTAAGCTCCTTTCTTTATGACTTAGTGGCCTCCTGAATATCAATTGTTATATCCTGAAGGCCTACTGTGCCCTTTTGGACTAGTTAATCCCTGTGTTAAACGGCCCGGCCTGTTTTGCCTCTTTAATTCTGTGTCTGCTTTTTAGAGTTTTCATGTCTCCTTCCTCTGGTCAGACTGCGCTGCTTTCAGGCCAACTGCCTCCAGCAACCCTTTCCTTTCCTCTTACTGATTTTGATCTACTAAGGGCTTGGGAACAAGTTCTCTGGGCTGGTTTGGCTCATTAGATTGTGGGTAGTAAGGATGGCCATTACGGCATTGTTCATCGTCACAGAAGACTGGTAACCCACAAAAGACTGCTAAGCATCTACCTGGCCATCAGTCGAGTGCTGGGGAAAAAGCACATTCGGTGCATTCATCAGTGAAACAGTCCTGGAGCGAATGAGGTGGGCCTATATGTGCTAATAGGAAATAACCTTCAAATGTTAGTTAAGAAATACAGTGTACGGGACAGTGTAAATAGTATGATCCCATTTGTGTTTAAAGGAAAAAAAAAAGAGTAGATAGACTTTGAACAGGGACCCAAATAAAGCGAAGTTCATGAACTCGATCACTTTGCTCAGCAGAGGCCTTCTCGCCTCCTTCCTGAATGTTGAATGCTCTGAAACAGTTGAGCTTGCTGTGTGTGTAACCTCTAGACACCTTTGGGGCCACGGCCTGTCTTCTTATTCAGCGTTTTCTCAGGATGGAGAAAGGCTGTGGAAACCGCACAAGGATTTCAGAGGGTGTAGGAGAGCATGTCCCATCCTCTCAGGGAGCAGGTACTCAGTGGAACCAGCATCTCTAGAACAATCACAAATGGCATCATGAAAACAACCCTCAGGAACAATGGAAAAACGAAAGGACCCGTGTATTTATTTACCTGACATGTAACATACCACATGGACTAGAAGTAGGTTAAAGAAAGCAAAGGCTCGATCACTAGATGGACTTGGGTTTAAATTCTACCCTTGCCATTTTCCACCTGTATTTCCCTGGATACATTACCCATTCTAAGCCTGGGTTTCCACATCTGAACAACAAGGACAATAATACCGACTCTCACTGGGGTTTTAAAGGTTGAATGAGATCATAAACATACACTTTCCAGTATAATGACTGGCTCCTGGTGGATGTGCAGTAATTGATTGCTGCTACTGGCATACTTAGTTTATTCACTGCCGTCTACGCTTTTGCACTCTTACCCAATTTTTGCTCTGGTGGAGTTCGAGAAGAAGCAGGAAAACGGGTCTCTTGCTTTTGGCAGAGGGATGTTCCAAGGGCCGTGCTTTCTCCCTGGGTATCAGATATCTCTTGCTATGTAAAAAGTTATCCCCAAACTTAGCAGCTTAGAGCAAGACACATTTATTTTTTTAAACTGTTTCTGTGGGTCAGGAACTCACGAGTGGCGTAACTAGGTGGGTCTGGCTCGGGGTCTCTCATGAGGTTGTGGTCAAGATGTCTTCCAAGGCTACAGTCATCTAAAGGCTGGACTGGGCTGGAGGGTCTGCTTCCTCCGTGGCTCCCTCAGGTGCCTGATTATCGGGAGGCCTCAGTTCTTCACCACATGAACCTCTTTTCAGGGCAGCTTGTGTGTCCTTACAGCATGACAGCTGGCTTTCCTCAGAGCAAGTGGTCCAAGAGAGAGCGAGGTGAAAGCCACAGTAGCTTTTATGGCCTAGCCTCGATGGCCCCACACCTTCATTTCTGTAGTCTTTTGTTAGTTACACAGGTCAGGTAAGCCCTAATCAGTGTAGGGGGCACTATATAAGGCAGTGATGGTGAACCTTTTGAGCTCGGCGTGTCAGCATTTTGAAAAACCCTGACTTAACTCTGGTGCCGTGTCACATATAGAAATTTTTTGATATTTGCAACCATAGTACAACAAAGATTTATATTTTTGATATTTATTTTATATATTTAAATGCCATTTAACAAAGAAAAATCAACCAAAAAAATGAGTTCGCGTGTCACCTCTGACACGTGTGTCATAGGTTCGCCATCACTGATATAAGGAAGTGACTATTGGGGGACAGGGATCACTGGGGCTGTCTTGGAGGTTGTCTACTATACTCGGTCTCGGTAGAGATTGGTTTTGCATGACCTGCAGGAGCCTATGGAATTAGTGACAAGTGGGGGATGAGGATTTAAAATCTCTTCATTTGAGACTAGTGAAGACCCTCATGGTGTAGACAGCCTGAGACATATGGATCAGGCCAATGTCTGTGTCCTAGGCCTAATGGTTTGCAGAAAGAACTCTGGGTCCCTAAAGAACCACAGGCAGGCAGAACTCCTGGCCCCTTCTCACTTAACCCTGAAAGAAACTGCGCTTCAAAGATGTTTTCTCTTCTGATCTGCAGATCAAGCTAGTGGGAGCAGCGTTGACTGGGCGTATGATAATGGCATCAAGTATGCCTTCACTTTTGAGTTGAGAGATACTGGTCACTATGGCTTCCTCCTGCCGGCCGACCAGATCATTCCCACTGCAGAGGAGACCTGGCTGGGGCTGAAGACCATCATGGAGCATGTGCGAGACCACCTCTACTAGATGAGGAGCCCGCTCTGTCTGCACTTACATATCCCCCATGTAGGTGCGCATGCTGAAGCCATATTAAAGGGAGATTGTTCCTTCACATGTGCCAGAGCCCTCTGGCTTTAGAGAGGACAGAGGCCAGCCCCTCTCCAGTGCCCCTCCCTGAAGGTCCTACATGATGGTGGCACACCTGAGAGAAGGGCTTCTGTCACTTGCCATATTTTTGTCCTGTTGTTTCTCTGAACCCTTTGTATACCTTTCCTTGGGTCACTCTTAGGATCACCCCTTACTGGTAGCATGTCTCTACCTCATTTTTAGAACAAAAGGGTATCTGAGATGGCTCTCTAACCTCATTCAATCTAGCCAAGCTTGGTGGCCTTGCTCTGGTGGGGCCCCGAGGCAGGTGCTGTGGGACACAATGCGATTGGTCTCAAAGATGATACCGAATGAACTTCCTTTAATTTCTCTCACTCCTTGAACATATTTTTCTTTGAAAAACAAATCCTGCATGGTCATCAGTATAGGTCATCTTTGCCCCCCGCCCCCCTTTTTGTTTTTAAGTTTTTGGTCTGAATATAAAGTAGGTTGTCACTACTCATCACTGGGCCCCAAATTCCCAGATACTACAGTTCCGATGAAATCCTTTTTATTATTCAGTGTCACTGGGATCCCAGAAGGGCATCTGTGTCACTATAGGTACTGCTCACCCAGACACTCTGAATAAAGTGATGATCTAATAGCACTATTGCTAAATTATCCCCATCTGTCCTATGGGCTCACCTCCACTTCGCCTTTGAACTTACTTCAAAGATCTTGCCCTCACCCTACAAGTCCTAAATCACTCCCCTGGCCTGGATAATCTCATTGCCTTGGCACATTCCTGCTTGTGCTCTGGTACCTCGTGTTTCTTTCTCTTTTTTTTTGTCTTCTATTTTGCACCCTGGCCCATGAGTACCACGGTGGAGCCAGGCTTCATCAGTCAGGCTCCGCTTGTTCCATTCTGCCTTAGCATGTTCCATCTGCACCTCCCCCACTTTTTTTTCTTTTTTCAAACATGTCTGTAAATCTTATCCTTCTGCCTAGGATTTGTGCAGCATCTGGTGTGTGCTCACAAGCCAATAAATATTCAATATGAGTCTTATGATTGTCTCCTATTCTTCACCTTTACCTGAATGGAAACAAGCCACGGTTTTGAATATGCAGCTCTTTATAACGTCAAAAGTTCATTTTAATCTCTGTTCTTATCACATGACGTGTAGGAAGACCTTCTCCACCAGGTCGAGGGGCCCCCAGGGCAGTGTTGCCTTGGTGATTTCGTTCTGGTGGTGAGTCTAGTTCTTCGTTTTTCAGCTCAGAAGCTTGATATTCTCAGTGTCCGTGTTGATTAGACTCAGGGATGCTGACTCACGCCTACAGAGCTCAGATGAGGCATGTGATAAAACCAGCATACGAATTTATTAATTTACATTACGGCATATAACTATTTAGTGAATTGGATCCTCACGTCAGCCTGAACAGTACATTCTCTCCCTGTAGGCAACATACATGGGAAGCCAAATTATAATCAGAAGGTTGTTTAGTGAGCGGGCCATCAGAGCGAGGAAAGTTAATTACAGCCTATGATTAGAATTTTTAATGGTATCCAGCTCTAATACACAATATATCCAATTCTATAACCAGAACACACCTGCCAGCCAGCTAGCTGGTGCTTGTGCTGGCTGGTCAGGGCTGCCTGCGACCGGACAGTGCCTCCTTAGGCATGACAGTACTTGCCTCTGTGACTCACCTGTAACTCGGCTGCATTTGTGCCCGCCCACCCCCACCCCAAGATGGAGATTGTCCTTTAGATTCCTTAAACAAAGTGTAAAAATCCATAAAAAGAATATCTGCAACTATAATAATATTGAGAACATCTGTTTATTAAAAGACACCATATAGAAAGTTGCAAAGTAGGAGAAGATATTCACAATATTCAAAATACACACAACAGATAAAGGCCAGATAAAGGATTCCTACAGATTAATAACATTATAAATAATCTGATAGAAGAATGGCCAAAATATAGGAGCAAGCATGTCACATAAGAGGAAACAGGTATATCTGATAAACATACGAAGAGACAATTATTGATAGAGGACGTATAAATCAAGACCATGATGAGATTGCCATTTTATACTCCTTTAATTTACAAAAGTAAAAAATGTGGGAGAGGGTGTGGATGATAGCGCTCATATACGCATTGTTGGTGAGCATGTGAATTAGTAGAGGCACTATGGAAAACAGTTTGGCATTACCTTCCAGACTCCATACCTTATGATCCAGTTATTCTATCCCAGGCACCCCCCCTCCCCGTTCTTGCACATATATGACAGGAACACAAATGGGGATGTTCATAGCAACACTGTTCCTAATAGCAACAACCCCAAAATGACTCAAAAGTCCACCAGTAGGAGAATGGGTGAATAAAGTATGGTATTTTCACATACTGAAATATTACACAACAGTCAAAATTTAGTGTGATTTTCTTTCTAGAAAGTTCCAAATAACTGAAAAATGTATGTCTATACATACTTTTAAGGAAGGTATACAAAATTTGATAAAACGGCATAAAGAGGGAAGCAAGGTGTAGGAGAAGTGCCCAGAGCCCCTTTTCCCGGTCAAGTGCACTGATCCCTAGTTGCTATGAGTGTTGGCTGCCAACAGCTCAAGGCTCTTCCCTCCTCTGGAGAATTGCACTTAGCCAACTGGGGCTGCCTCACCCAGGAGGCTGTGCACCTGCTTTCCCTATATCACCTCCCCAAAGGTCAGTCAATGACTGACTGACTTGGAGCTACAAAGAGCTAGTCTTTTGCCTCAAGGTGGGTCAATGCTATAGGGCAACGTGTGCTCCCACGCTCTGAATCCAGTCTCCAGCTGTTTCTACATCCTTGCCTGGCTTTTTCCCTGCACCTCCCTGCTTCCCGAACTCCCCTTCTTCTGAGCACTCCTTCAATAAGTCACCTAACTAAGAATCCCATCATCTCAGGCTCTGCTTCTAGGGAAATGGACTTAACACAATAAGAAACAACCTGGGATTCTGAATATGATGACCTCAGATGAGGATAGGCAGGGGGATGAGATGGAGATCAGGGCCCTATGGTTAGATGAAGGACCCTAGATTTTGTTTCAGGTTCTGTTTTTTAAAACCCCTAGTTAAGTAGCAAAATAAGTAACAAAAGAGGTCTATACAGGGATCACCGATGAGCATGCCATGGACCAAGGATTATGATTAATCCATTTCTATGGACCTGAAATCCAATTTTAAGAATGTTTATAAAAATGCAGATTTTCACACAAAAAGGTGTTATTATTCAACATGCCCTTATTGAGTGTCTAGTGTGTGCCAAGAACAATTTTAGATGCTGGCAATGCAATGGTAAAAAAAAAAAAGACAAAATTTCTTCTTGCATGGAATTTTATTGAAGTTGGAGAGACAGGAAATACTCAAGTAAACAAATTTAAAATTTTAATTTGGGTAATGAGAGCTGCTTTAAATAAAAGAAAAGTGGCAGCTGAAAGGAGAGTGCTGGGTGGTGGTCGGGCCTCTAGGTCGGGAAAGTTAGAGAAGATGGCGTTTGGACTTACATTATAATATTGTTCTGAACTTTCTTCTTCATATTCTTCTTATACTCCCCCAAACCACATGAGAAAGGTGGGCTAGATGTTATTATCCACACTATATTGGTGGAACATTTCAAGAGCAATACATTTCTTGCCCAAGACAAAAAATATGTTCTATTTTCTAAGCGAAAGCCCCACTGAAAAAGAGAAAATCTGAGCCCTAAACCTTCATGAGCATGACTTAAATTTCTGAAATACATTTAAGTTCAAGAGGCTTTGTATGAAATCAGTCTCTATGGAATTTCCCACTATTAAGAGCACAGTGAGCACTGATGATTGAAAAGAGCATTTTGAGTTCTTTTTTGTAGTCCTGGGGAGGGGGGTTGCTGAGCCATCTCCAGCCCTTACACTCAAAAGAAGACCTTTGTGAAGTAGCAGACAGGGTGAAGGATACGGTCCATGGCTATGGATGGGATTGGGTGTTGTCCATGTGCTGCCACTTAAAAAGGGAGCCATTCATTGAACTGTCAGCTTCCTGAAAGGCAGACCACATTCTCTTCTGTCTTCTGGGTTACAGATGGTGAGGAGAGGGAAGCAGCCCAACTCCTTTACTTAGCCATGTGACCTTGGACTATAATATAACCTTTGGGAGCCCCAGGTTCTATATATATATATATTTTGTTAATGCTTACCCGAGGATATTTTTTCCCCATTGATCTTTAGAGAGAGTGAAGGAGAGTGAGGAGGGGGAGAGAGAGAAATATTGATGTGAGAGAGACACATCAATTGATTGTCTCCCACACGTGTGCAACCCGGGGGCCAGGGATAGAGCCTGCAATTAAGGTACATGCCCTTAACCAGGAATTGAACCTGAGACCCTTTGGTCCTTGGGCTGACACTCTAACCACTGAGAAAAACTGGCCAGGGCTGGTTCCTCATTTTTAAAATGAGAAGAATGATATTATTTACAATGGCTTATCAAGAGAATGTAGTAAGCTACTCTGCTCAGCACCATACCTGGCAGTAAAAGCACTATGTTTGCCGGAGTTCTTATTCTCACCAAGTGGTGGAAATTCATTTATGGATTAGGTCATTGGCATGTCCCCTAATTGGAAGACTTTTTTTTTTTTTTAACTTTTCATGAGACCTAATGTCAAAGATCTCAACAGTTCACAGAAAATCAGGAGTTGGATTTTAAATCATTTTTAGTATTTGGGTTTGGAATATTGGGGTTCTTTCTCTGGAAGCTTTCCCATGTTAAGTAGAAATGGGTGCCTGAAACCCTCACAGGTCCGACTTCCAAGCACAACAGTGTCGGGCGTGTGGGGTCATCTTTGATTTTTACAGGTGGTGGGAAGGCCCTGCTGTAAGTCTGTTTTGGGTGAACGTGAGGGTATGTTCCAGCTCTGGAATGTCCTATGTAGATAACATTCCTTCTGTATCCCTGTATTAAGACCAACTATGAAGAATCACTTTTATCATCCTCCTCCTTATCTTTCTGTTTGATGAAGTCTGGAATTTCGCCCAACCAGACAGCTTGTAAAAGAAATTCTTTCTACCATTTGTACTGAGCCTTAAATCATGAACACCAGCTGTTTCTGATATTTGAAGTAAAGCTCCAGGTGTACTGGGGGCATCCAGAGAGCACAGGCAGATTTTTTCTCCCCTAGAATACACCTAGCATTGTGGTGCAGCTGGGCAATTTGCTCCTTTAATGCAGAAAGTGAATCTCATCATTTGCTGTATTTCCTACAAGGCCAGGCTCAGCAGCTAGTAAATATTTGTTGATTCGATTTGCTGCAGGGCAGCAAATTAACAGTTGCATAAGCCATCCACTCAACAAGTTAGGGCAGCAGGAAAAGAGTACTTTTTTGCAACAAATATTATCAGGGGATTTCTGGAAAACAGATGGGCCCGTATGTCCCTCAATTCTAAGAGAGACAGAGCATAAATTAAACCTTCAGAGATAAGGAAGACTTGATATTTGTTAAATTGCTTGCATTTTTGTAATGATTTATAGTCTGAAAATGCTTTTATAGATAATGGATAATTAAATTATCACAACCACCCGGTGATATATGCGCGGCTGGTATTCGTATCCCTATTGAGCTGACGAGGAACCGAAGTCGTAAAGAGAAGTAACACGCCAGCCCACGTGCACATGGGTGGGAACGGTAAAGCGGGGTCTCAAGGCTGCTCTACAGGGTGTTGCTGAGAAAGCAAAGAGGCCACCATTTGGGACGTGAATGCCTTTAAAACGCACCAGTTCCTCTGGGTTCGCAGCCCTGCATTGTTTGGCTTCTGAAGCCTCCGAGCTTCCAGTTTTCATTGATGAGAGGGCGTTTAGGCAGGAAACAGCAGCCAGGTCACCCTCTGGCTGCCAGCGCTGGCTGATGTCCACTGCCAACGGAGAGAGAGGCGTTGTGTGATTCTGATGGGCCCAACCCCTCCTGGTCTGTGCTGGAGATGGTCACCCAGGGATAATTTGGGAGAGTGTTTTAATTATTTCGAAACATTCAAAATGGACCAAAGGCACTGTTTCTATCCTTTGGGGACCATATGCCCTTTCATGGGGATTAGATAACCCACAGAACCACAAACCCCCACCGTTAACTATTAGCCTCTGGAAACCTTGGATGACAAAATGTCCACTTCTCTCAACAAACAAATAGATATTTTCTGTTTGCGTATTTAAACAGCTTGGCCTAACCTTAGAAAACCATTAACCCAGGGTTTGAGTTTGTAATTCCCTCAAGGGCAAAGCCAAGGTTTTGTTTATTTTGGATCCCAGCACTGAAGCGCATAATGATGCATCATGATGGTGCAGCAGGCAGGCCCCGGATGAATAGCTGCAGTGGCGCCCTTTCACACCTCATCCCAAAGGAGCCCCGTGTCTTCTTTCCACTTAGCTAACTGGCCGAGGCAGTCTCCCTCCTCGGCTCCCAGTACCTTGCCCTGGCATTGTCCTTTTCTAATGGACGTGAGAGGCACAGAGGTCAGGGAAAGCAATGACCTTCTGCTCCAATGTCAGCAAATCTGGATTAGAAAGTTCAAGATGCAAGGCCCTTTGATGACCTATCTCATCAGTGAGAGGTATTTCTAAAATGCTTCCAGATGCAGCTGGTGGTGGACAGGTATTAACTTGTTTAGGAGGCATGTCAAAGAAGGCATCGGATCTTCCTCCCCCATCTCCCCCCCTAAGGACATCAAGAGGGTTAATATTTAACAGGCACGTTTCTCAATGTCCTCCGGGCTCCCTGGTGCCTGGCGGGAGGTCTAGGAGCCTTCCCAATTACTCTGGAAAACAAATACAGGACTTGTGGAGCCAGAAAGATATGCATTCAAACTGCAAAGTGGACAAATTGCGACGCCGGGGAAGATCTGGCAATGAACAGCCCTGGCCCTGGAAGAGGGTGTTCCTCTCCAACTCGTGCCAGGGCTGCAGGGCGATGGGAGGCTACAGGTGCCAGCTCTGCAGTCTCACAGGCCAACGTATCCTGACCTTTGGGAATTATGCCAGGTCCAGAGATGACTTCCCTTAGTTCCAATAGAAGGAGAGAGAAATCATAACAAGTTGAAGGATGTTTTCCTGAGTTGCTCAAATTCGATAGAGCTTTTGCTCCAGCAATACAGTATCAGGATTTTGCTTTTTTTAAAAAATATATTTTTATTTATTTCAGAGAGGAAAGGAGAGGAGAGAGAGATAGAAACATCAATGATGAGAGAATCATTGATTGGCTGCCCCCCTGCATGCCCCCTACTGGGGATCGAGCCCGAAACCTGGGCATGTGCCCTTGACCAGAATCGAACCTGGGGCCCTTCAGTCCGCAGGCCGACGCTCTAGCCCAGGGGTGGGCAAACTTTTTGACTCGAGGGCCACAATGGGTTCTTAAACTGGACCGGAGGGCCGGAACAAAAGCATGGATGGAGTGTTTGTGTGAACTAATATAAATTCAAAGTAAACATCATTACATAAAAGGGTACGGTCTTTTTTTTTTTTAGTTTTATTCATTTCAAACGGGCCGGATCCGGCCCGCGGGCCGTAGTTTGCCCACAGCTGCTCTAGCCACTGAGCCAAAATGGCTAGGGCAGAATTTTACTTTTTACTTCTCTGACACTTGATCCAAATTTGTAGACACTCCTCCAACTGCTACTATCATCAATATTTGAGCCAGAGTAAAGTTGTTGCTTAGGACTTAATGGCTCTGACTTCCAAGTCTCTGTTCTTCAACACCGTGAAATGTCTCTCACATTTCTCATGATCTCAAAACCCAGGGTCCCAGGAAAGGATGGGCTACACTCTTATCCCAAGAACCGTCTTCCAGAGTCAGGCTGCCTTCTCCTTTCATACATGATAAATTCCTGAACATGTATGTGTATAAAGCCTGAAGGGTGAAGTCTAGCAGTGGACACAGATTATAAAGAGAAGTATATTCCCAGTGAGCTCTTAAAGTCTAATGAAAACATGAGGCTATACCAGGGAGCTTGTCAGAAACAGAATCTCTGGCCTCGCTCTAGCAAGCAGTCGCCAAACTTTCAGACCTCATGGACCACCAGTGGTCTGCAGACCACCGGGTGGTGACCGCTGTTTTAAACCCACAGAATCAGAGTCTGTGTTGAACACGATTCCCAAGTAATTCACGTGCTCATCAAAGTTAGTGAAGCAATGAGCTAAACTATATATATTACTAATTACACTCTACCTCATTATCTTTCTCTACCCTGGCTATACATTGGAATCACCTGGGGGCTTTTGCAAACTACTGACGCTTGATTTCCATCCCAGATCAATTAAAACAGAATCTCTGGACATTGGTTTTGTAAAGATCTGCTCAGGTGATGCTAATGGACAGCGAAGGCTGAGGACCATTGTTTTAAACCCAATTTCCAGTGCTTTCTCTCCCTTCCCCAATGTTTTATACATCAGCTGGAGACAAGGCTCCATAGACCTCTTACTTACATTTCTGCACAACCAGATTACTCTAGATTATCTTTTCAAGAATGTTGGAACGACAAACAGCCTGAGCAGACAGAGATAATGTTTCCCTCTGGCGTGAAGGGCAGAGTTGTTTACTGCCCAGTATAATAAATATAATCGTTACATTCAAACTGCAGAAAAGTAAAGACAGAGAAAATCTTGAAAGAAGCTGGAGGTGGGGGAAGACCACCTTACCTATGGAAAAAACAAGAATAAGAATTATAGAGGACTTCTTGTGGAAACCACGCAAGCAGGAAGAGAGTGGAGTGAAATTTTAAAGAACTGGAAGAAAAAAACCACCAACCTGGAATTCTTATCCAGTGAGATTATTCCTTCAAGAGTAAAGGAGAAAAACTTTCTCAGACGAACAAACACGGAGGGAATTCATCACCAGCAGTAAAAAAAAGTTCTTTAGAGAGTAGGAAAATGATATAGGTCAGAAATGTGTTTCTACATAAAGAAGGTGAAGGAGAAGAAATAAATGAAAGTAAAGGAAAATAGTTTATTTTTCTTATTATTAACTGCTCTAAAAGATAACTTTAAAGTAACAATGTATTATATTATTATAGCTTATAAATAAATGAAATATATTTCAAGCAATGTCAGAAGGGATAGGCAGAAAGAATTGGAAATACTCTGGTATAAAATTACATGTGAAGTAGTCTAGTGTTATTTGAAGGTGGACATAGTTAAAAGTGCTCATGGCAAACTCTCGGGCAATTACTAAAATAATTTTTTAAAAGTTATACTTGATATTCCAATAGAGAAGATAAAATATAATTGTAGGAAATGTTCAAATAAAACCAGAGAAGTCAGGAAAAGAGGAGCAACCAAAGAAATAATGAACAAGTATAATAAATACAAAACAGTTACAAACCTAGTAGATATTACTCCAAGAATATCAGTGATACATTTAAATGTGAATGCTCTAAATCAGTGGTTCTCAACCTTCTGGCCCTTTAAATACAGTTCCTCATGTTGTGACCCCCAACCATAAAATTATTTTCGTTGCTACTTCATAACTATAATTTTGCTACTGTTATGAATCGTAATGTAAATATCTGATATGCAGGATGGTCTTAGGGGACCCTGTGAAAGGGTCGTTCGACCTCCCAAAGGAGTTGAGACCCACAGGTTGAGAACCGCTGCTCTAAATACACAAGAATAAGACAGAGATTGTCAGACCAGATAAAGAAACAAGAGCCAACTATTAAGTTGTTTACAAGAAACCCAGTTTAAATATAAAGATTCAGATATGTTAAAAGAGAAGAGATAGAGAAAGCTATTCCATGCTAACACTAATCAAAAATAAAATTGTAGTAGCTATCTTAATTTTAGACAAAACAGAAGAAAAATGATTAGGGAGAAAGAGGACCATTATATAATAATGAAGGATTTTATTCTCCAAGAAGACGTAACAATTCTTAACATGTACACACTTAACAACACAGTGTCACAATACACAAGGAAAAAAATGACAGAAATGCAAGGAGAAATAGATAAATCTACTACCTGGCTGGAGACTTTAACACCTTTCTTCCAGTAACTTATAGGTCAAGCAGTCAGAAAATCAGTAAGAATATAGTTGACCTGAACAGCGCCATCCATCAACTTGATCTAATTGACATTTATGGAACACTCCATCCAATGACAGTAGGAATACATGTTTTTCTCAAGCTCTCATGGATCTTTCACTAAGAAAGACCACATTCTGGGCCATAAAAACAAACAAACACAAAAAACAAATTTAAAAGGATGGAAATCATGAAAGGTTTCAGGTTCCCTGCACTCGGCATTCCTCTCCTATAAGTTAACCTACAGCCTGTGCAGGTGCTGTCTGTCCTTCTCTGTGGACAATGGGGCTCAGAGAACTGGCACCAAAGCCATGAGGAATAAACTCCTTCGTCTGTGACCCGGGAGTTTTGTATCTTCTGCTGGCATCCATGACACTGTGGCAAGCTGATTTGTTAGCTTGAAGTCAGGGTAACATCTTCGACCTTTCGGAGTTCTTCCCAACATCTTTTATAGTTTTATTCTTCTCCAGACCAGATCAATACCTAGTTACCTGGATTAATCCAATGAATGTCCAAGTGAGGCTATTTGCTTCCAGAATGTTTATTGCCATCTCTACCTCAGTTACATCAAATGTATCTCACTTGTTTAATCATGGGCACTAGTAATTTCAGTTTTCCGTTTTTACAAAATGTGGGGGAAATGCACAAACATCGCTGCTTAGGTGAAATCAAGTAAGGTCAGGAGCTTTCACTTTTGCACAAAGTCTGCTGTTGTACGGAGACTGAGTTCAGCACACACAGGCAGTGTGACTCTGTGATTGGTGCACGCCAAGGAGGACCTGGGGTAAACATGGATCCAGCAACGCATAGTCTCAAAGTTCTTACCCCGAAGGCCTGCCCTGGGGGAGGATGGTTCTGAGTCTACGTGACAAAAGGAGCAGCAAAGTTTTCAAATCCCAACGAGACATCAGCGTCCTCAGGCAGAACCTTGCTCATAGCAGCGCTCAAGTGGCTTTTTTTTATGTTTCTCATAATACATTGTTTTCAAGGTTGGTAACATTCTCCAATAGCTGTCAACATTGGTTTAAATAAATTTTAATTTAAGAAGTCAGATGTTGTTACCCAACACTGTTTAAGAGAAGAGGCACCGGTATAGACAAAGGCATGATGGCGTACAGCTTTCCAAAACCAATCAGTGGCAGATCATGAGGCCAGCATTCTTCACATTTTTTCATACTGCACCCCTACAATGAGAAAATTTAGCATGTCACACCTGACACATGTAATTATATATTTATAAATTCTGTATAAATATCATTGTACTCATATTGGCTATTTTATAAAACACAAACAAAAATGGAAATATAAAAGGACGAGATAAAAATAGATAGCAGCAGTCTTAAGAATTTCTTCCTTTATCCCTAATAGGAGTGAACGCCTCCATCCCTGCACTGAGCATTCTGGAGATCGCGGGATTTGATTGAAGCGTGCTTCTAACCGGTCTCTGCCTTACCTTGAGCTCTCTAGTAGATTCTAATAGTTCCATTCACCTGCCTCTTCAACTAGACAGGGGTAGGCAAACTACAGCCTACAGGCTCAAATGAATTTTATTATTTCTTCAAGGTTCTTCACATACGTACACCTTAGGAGATATCAAGTAGGCATAACATGTTCTCAAAAAATTAGGGTTGGCACGCAGAAGAATTTTGAGTCAGAGATTTTGCTGGTTTGGGCACACACTCACAAAAAGGTTGCCCACCCCTGGCCTATAGGCACCCTCCCTTCAAAGAGTAGGAAGTGGCCTCTTTGGTGGTGGCTGCCAACCCTTTGCCTCTTGGACTGTGGTTGGGGCACTTCACCAAGTGGTGGTCCTGGGTAGCCAGATCCTCCACCACAGGGTAGTGAGAGCTATAGGCTAAGGGCCAGGGCATGTCACCGGGCAAACCCTCTTCTCTTCAGAGACTGGGTGGAGGTGGGCTGGAGCTAGGGCTCCCTTAGGAGGGTCAGGGGGTGGTGTATTGCAATTGGAAGGAGGCTGGTTGGGTGCCCAGATGGAGGTAGCCATGTGGCAGAGGGTGGCCTAAGAGCCTGTCATCAATTGTTGGGACTAGGCTTGGGATTGGACACGAGTCCGTGGGAAGGGGAGGCAAGACCCTGGTGTTGGAGGACTGCACTTAAAGACGACACTACGTGAGCGCTCTGGCTGTGGGTGGTGAGAATGAGGTCCAGTAACTAAAAATGAGGAGAGGACAGAGCAAAGATTCAGGAGCTCTGAGCTGACGGATGCAGAGCTGGTGAAGCAGACAAGGGTGAAGGCCTAGGAAGCAAGGATTTGGTCCCGAAGCTTTAGGCAGTCATTCGAATGAGTGGGCCAATCACTAAGTAGGTTCGGGGCAGTGCCCTGGGCTGTATGCAGGGTTTGTGGGGCCACTCGGGTGAATATAACATAGCCTCAGCCCTGAGGAGTTTATTTCGTGTCAGACTGATGCTTGTGCAGACTTAGAATTTATATAATGTGTGTTGCTACATAGAGGGAGGCACCAAGTGTGATTAGTTGAGATATGGCTAGTAGAGCTTCTTGCAGGGTGGGGGTAGAGGGGAGGCTTTTGAATGATGATATTAAATGATGAAGAACATCTAAAACTCTAGTCTAGAGCATCATTAGCCCACCTTTGGTTTTCATTACTTTATTTCCTTTGCAAGAACCTGTTTGGCATATTTCTGGAAGGTGGGATAGCCTGTATCTTTGTTAATTAAATCACATTTTGAATGGACTGTGGGCACCGGCTATGTTAAGAGACTGGTAAGTCTCTGTTAATTAAGGAATCCTGTAGCACTGTGAGTGATGACATTCCTGTTTCTCTCAGTGTGTGCTTTATTTAAGATTACACTTGATATAGTTATTTCCACGAGCACCCAAAGGGGCCTTTTGGAAATTAAACGTAATTTAGTTTGGGAGTTTTATTTGCAAATATTGGAGCGCCTCATGCAATCTCTGGAGACCCTCGGGGTGGTTCCCCGGCAGCAGTGGGAATGAATCCCTTTAATAAAGAAGGCACGCGGGGCCAGAATCAAATTTCCTGTCACCTCCTCACCCCGCGCCAGCTACCCCTCACGCGGTCCTACTTCACCTCACTAAGCTCAGATGCCACTCTCTTTTTCCGAGCTTTAATTTTTTTTGTATATATAACATCAACTTGACCACTTCAATCATTTTAAGGGTACTGATGTTAATCACATTCACATTATTGTACAGCCACCAGCACCGTTCATTTCCAGAACCTTTTCGTTTTCCCCCGACTGAAATGCTGGCCCCGTTGAACACTCATCCTCTTCTGTGAAATGGCCTTACATGGTTTCCCCTCCACCCCCCAGCCCCTGGCCACCACCCAGGTATCAAATGCCGCTTTTTAAACTTCGCTTTTATTTTAACCAGTCAGACAGTTAAATAGTTTAAAGGGTCATCTATTTCTGCAAGGCGTTGTAGAAATCAGCAGTCCTGCTCCCCTTCTTTCTTCCCGTGTCTCGCTCTCCAGCAATAATCATATTGAGTTCTTTTAGCCTTGACATTCGCATCCATAAACCTAGATAAGGTGTCTCCATTGCTACTTCTTGATTTTTTCCGGTTTCAAATCTATTGATTTTTCACTATGAAAAAACAAGAATTTAGCTTTCTCATATTTCCTTTAACATGTTTTATTGTGACATGCATCAAATACACAAGAGCCCGTACAAGATTTCTATCCCTGTTAAAAATAAAATGAACACTCTTTATCCACCGTTCAGCTTATGAACAAGAACACAACACAACCTTAGACGCCTGGCCCTCAATTGCACCTCCTTCCCTTCCCCAGACGAAACCACTGATGTGTGCTAATAATTTCCTTCCTTGTCCTCCTATTTATCATGTGTGTACATATTCCTAAACAATATATTGTTTCATTTTACCTGTCTTTGCACACATATCAATGGAAACATACAATCTGTGTCCTGATTTTGTTTCCTTCACTCAACTTCATGGTCTTGAGGTTCATCTACTGGATGCATGTAGCTGTGGTGGATTCATTTTCTCTGCTCTGCTGTATTCGGTATGAATACAACCCCTGCTCCATTAATCCAGACTTGTTCATGTATCTTAGTGCACATGCGCAAGAGTCCATGTCCAGAACACATAGCTGGGAGTGGGATTGTCGGAAGTGGAATTGTCAGGGTACAGGCTGTGCGGTCCGTTTTTATCCTGACGAGGTCACAACTGTTTTCCAAAGTGATTTCATCAATTTATCAAGCTCCACCAGGGGGGGATGAGAAATTCTATTGCCCCCTGTTTTTGCCAACACTGGGTGTAGACTGACTTTTTAACTTTTGCCAATTTGGTGGTGTGATGTGGTAATTTCATTGTGGTTTTCATTTGTTTTTTTCCCCCCCTTGATTATTAATTACTAATTTGCATATGTTTATAGATCATTTGTGAGTCCTCTTCTGTGAAACGGCCTTTCATGTTTGTTGCCCATTAAAAAAAAATGAATCCACAGATGTTCTTTGTATGTCATGCAAATTAATTGTTGACCGGTTTTATGTGTTGTAAATATGTCCTCTCAGCTGGAGGTTTGCTTTCTTCTCCCTGTCAAGGGTCTTAAGAACAGAAGTTCTTAATTTTAGTGTATTTGATTTCATCCATTTTTCCCTTTATGGGAAACTTCATGTTTTTTTCTTTTGTGTCTTATTTAGAAAAATGATTCCCTATCCCAATGTCATAGAACTATTCTCGATTGTCTTCTAAGTGTGTTATAATTCTTTGCATTTTATATTCAAATATTTTAATCCACCTAGAATAAAATTCGGTATGTGGTGTGATAGCGATCTAATTCCATTTTTCTCCATATAGATCTACAACGGTCCCAGCAACATTTATTGAATTAACTGCTCCATAATGATCTGCTGTGTCAAGTCAGCACAAAACAAAATGTCCAGCGTGCTTGGGTTTGTTTCTGTGCTATGTTCTATTTATCTGTGCCAGTCTTCTGCTGTCTAAATTACTATAACTTTATAATATGTCTTACTGCTCTGGCCAGTGGTGCTAAGTGGTTAGAGAGTTGGCGTGGGCACTGAAAGGTCTTGGGTTCTATTCCCAACATGAGCATCTACCTGGTTGGGGTGTGTGCAGGAGGCAACCAATAGATGTGTGTCTCTCACATGAGTGTTTCTCTCTCTCTCTTCCCCTTCCTCCCTCACTTCCACTCTCTCTAAAAATCAATGGGAAAAGCATCCTTAGGTAAGGATTAACAAAAAACAAGACAAAATAAAAATGTCTTGCCCTAGTTAGTGTGGTTCAGTAGGTAGAGCGACAGCCTGCGGACTGATGGGTCCCAGGTTCGATTCTGGTCAAGGGCACATGGCTGGGTTTCGGGTTTGATCGCCAGTAGGGAGCATGCAGGAGGCAGCCAATCAATGATTCTCTGTCATCATTGGTGCTTTTATCTCTCTCTTTCCCCCTTCCTCTCTGAGATCAATAAAAATATATTAAAAAATATTACTGTCTGGTATAGAAAGCTCTCCCACTTAATTATTCTTCAGGATTGTCTTGACTCTTCTTGGGATCTTTATGTTTGCAGATATGTTTTTATCAACTTGTGAAGTTTTGTGGGATTGTTGGGCTTTTGAACTGGAATTACATTGAATCTCTAGATCTATTTGGGGAGAATGTATAATTTTATGATATTGAGTTTTCTTATCCAAAAATATAGTATATCTTTGGATTTGTTTAGAACCTTAGCATTTCTCAATAAAGTTTTATAATTGTCTTCTGGAAGGATTGCACATTATCTGCCAGAATTATTCTCGAACATTTTTCTATGTTAAATATTCTTGGGAAGTTGAAAGCAGTATCATTATGTAGTGACTCCCTTATTTTTTCTGATAATGCCTTTGCCTTAAAGTTCACTTTATATTAAAAAACCGACACCTGTTTTCTTTTGGTTAGCATTTACCTAGAATATCCATTTTCCATCTTTGACTCTAAGTTTCTCTTTGTTCTTATTCTTTAGGCATATCTCTTGTGAATACATATAGGTAGGTTTTATAAAATAAAATCTATTCTGATATTTTTTGTCTTTCACCGGAGAGCTAAGCTCTTTTACATTTAGTACGATTGAAAATAGATTTAGGTGAGTTTCTTTTTTTAAAAAATGTCCTTTCTACTTGTCTACTCTTAAAAATTCCTTCTTAAACCTTTCTTTTTCATTTTCCTTTCCTTTATTCCCCCACCCGCTTTTCTCATTTCATCTGTATCCTTTCTACCTGTTTGTAGTCTTTTAGTTCTTATTCTAGCAAATTTGAACATAGCAAACTAATCAAAGTCTAGAAAATTATCAGTATCTGCCTTTTCTCCTAACAATTCCAGGACCTTAAAACACTAACTCTGATTACCCACTTGCAAATAATATGCTACCATTGTCCAGGATTTAAAATCTTGGTGTTAGGTGAGCGGGAAGAAAATATCCCCTGAGACTTCACAATAACAAGTAGCCCGCCCCCACCCCATGAGTTTGTGATCTAAATTTGCGCTAACTATGTAGTAAAAAACCCCCCAAACTCGAGCAAATAATTTAATTTAGGGCTGGTCTCAGGTTGGCAGTGCCTCCCAGGCAACTCACAAAAGTAAATGCAAATCCTCCCTGAAGAATTCCACTTCGATCCAGGCCTCAAGGCTTCCTATAGATAAAGGTCCAAAGAAAATGACTGGCTCACAGATGAATGGCGCAAGGAGACAATGCAGCGCGAGTAAGAACCAGCAGAAACAATATACCACAGAAATAGACTTGCAAAGTCTTCGGATTTTGCAATTATCTGGCATAGAATATAAAATAATGACCTTTTATAAATTTAAGGCAACAAACAAGGAGCTCTGAAATAGATAAGAAATTTAAGTCATTTGGACTTGAAAAAAAATCAAATAGAACTTGTGAAAATGAATACCATATTGTGTTGACTATAAAACACAATTGACTGTAAGATGCACCAGAATGTTATGTGCCATCAGAAACACTGCCAATTATTATTGCAAGATGCCACTCATTATAAGATACACCCTGATTTCAGAGGTATTAAAATGTGTGTGTGGGGGAATTGTTTCAGAATTGATGAACTGAAGAAACTGGAATTTAAAATTCAGCAGATTGATTCAATTATAGATTAAACTCAGCTGATGGGAGAATCAGTTAACTGGAATAAAGAAACAGATATTTGAATAATAATAATTATTATAATGAAACAGATATTTGATACAAAGAAATTATCCAGGAGGTAGCCTAGAGAGACAATAAAGTGGAAATATAGCACAATGATTAAGAGATTTGGATAGGATGAGAAGACCTAACATAGCTAATAAAACATTCCAGAAGGTAATAGAATGAAAAAGAGGCAAAGTTTAAAAATAAGACTGAGAAATTTGTGAAAATAGTGGAAAGAGAGCCATCCCCAGATACAGGAGTCCAGATGAATCTCAAGCAGAATAAACTCAAGAAATCTATACCTGGACACACTGTGGTGTAGCTGAAGAACACACAAAAATATAACTGCGTAACATCAATGACGAAGAGATCGTCAAAACAACCAGGGATAAGAAAAGATCACCTACTAAAGAGCAGTAAATGGACCAATGATGACCTTTTGACAGCAAAACATGGGAGCCAGAAGACAGTGGGATGTTTTCAACATGCCGAGAGAAAAATAATAATCAACCTAGAATTGAAACCCAGCAAAATAAAGGATTTTCAGACAAATAAAAAGAGAGAATTTCACTCGAGGAATGTTTTAAAAGGTATCCTTCAAGCAGAAGGCAAATGATCCTAAATCCGAGGTATATTCTTCTAGGAGGAAAGGATTCAGGCAACTCTTTTTTATATTTTCTCCTGCAGGTGGGTGGATTTTCTTGTTATATTTATTTTAAATTAATTTTCTACTTACCCCATTAGAAATCTAAGGGCCAGGTCTATACGACTATTTTATTCCCAGATTTTAGCAAGTGCCTGGCACAGAGTAGGTAGACATTTATTGAACAAATGATTAGATGAGTAATTAATTTTGAGGGAGACACCAATATTAGGTATTAGATCAAACACAGCTGTGTGTTTCTGCTTCAAATCCAGCCATTGGAGGCAGTGTTTTAGGGCTGTGAATACGGCAGCCATTGCCACTTGTGGCTATTAAAATGAATTAAAATGAAAAATTCAGTTCTTCAGCTGCTAGTGGCTAGTGGCTATCCTATTGGACAGCGAAGACAGAGAACATTTCCATTATCACAGAAAGTTCTATTGGAAGTGCTGTCACAGAATTCTGGCGAATTCTTAACGGCTCCTGTCTCTCTCTCTTGCTCTCTTGCTCTTGATCTCTCTCTCTCCAGCCCCAAACCAAGCACAGAGATAGATGTCTTGTTTTTAGTGTCTTAAAGTGATGCGTTTGAACAAGAAGATGCTGGGTACTTTTGGTGACTAGCACCATCCCCACTTTTTCTTTTAAATCCCTGAGCTGTTGTTGACGAAGACATTCTTTTATTCCGGTTTCTACTAACGCCGAGTGTTACTTGGGTGGAAAGCGTAATTGCTTTCTTTTCTAGGCCCTTAAACCCTTGCTAATGTTTCTGTCTGAGAGTTCCCAAAGCCAGGGTTCTAGGAGAGCTTGGCATGTCTGAGCAGCTGACCCACGAAATAATGGCGTAGGTCCAGCGGGGTGTGGGAGCAGGGCCTTCTGTCAGTAAAAGAGCTCCCCTCTCTGCACACACGGCCAGTTAATTGGCCATTCGGGGAAGGTCCAGACGGGGAGGGGGGCTGCTGAGAATGGCTGGTGACGGTTAAGTGGCCTTTTGTTGACATCCTCCGCTGAACAACTTTGTTGGATTTCGTCCGTCTCTGCCTCTCCTCTGCCTCCTGTGGCTTTTCTGTTAGATTCATCATTTACCATTCAGGCATCATCTTTCAGGCTCTGCTTCCAATATGACTGCTTTGTGTGCTGGCCTCTGCTTTATTCCTGCTATTGCCAGACCATAAAGGGGGCTGTGCGGGGCTTTCGCAGGACCGAGAAATTGACTCTGCTGTCTGTTGAGAACTATAATAATGACTGCAGGGACCTTCCTGTCCAGCAGAAAACTCACTGCCTACCCCAGCATAATGGGGACCACCTGAAGGCAGAGAAAAGGGACTCCTCGCTGAATTCCTTCTCATACAATACGTTTCCTTTGTCCCCTCTCCATTCTCTTCTCTTCCCCTTCTCCGTTGCAATTGGAGCACTGACCTAAGATGCAGTTGTGACTAAGAGTTAACGTCTTTGAAATAATAATACATTCCATTCTGAGGGCTTTGCCCAGCCAATTCACCCAAGTTGTCTCTGCTAATACGCCCCTCCCCCCCTGCCAACCCACCCCCAAAACCCCTGTGAGGTAGGGAAGGGAGGTGTTACTAACCCCATTTGACTGATGAGTAAACTGAGATTTAGAGAGATGAAGTCAATTGCCCCAGCTCTTTTAGACAGGAAGTGAGCACCGGTCTTTGTCTCTAAACCCAGAGTTCTCTCCATGGCGCCCACACCCTTATGTGTAAGGAGGATATGGCCCAGGGGAAGTGTGAGTGGATGGGGAGGGAGGAGAGCAAAAAGGAAAGAATTAAGTGAGGAGGGAGGAAAGGAGTGATTTCCTTGGGTCTCTAGTTACTCTTATCTTTCTTTCAAGATGGTGGATTTGACGTTCACAACATGCTGGCCCAGTAAACCTCCGGGGAAGAAAGAAAGCCAAGGGCCTTGTCTTCCTCTTTCCCTCTTTCCTCCCCCCTTTCCAGGAGAGGATTTGCCCAGAAGTGGGAAGGGGCGGCCTTAGCTCTCCCAACGCCAGTGTGTGGCTGGGCCTCCCCAGGGAGAGCCTCACGCCCATTCTCAGCCCGGGGCTGCCGGCCTCTAGGTGCTGCCGGGCCTGAGGCCTGGGCCATGCCCACGGGCCAGGCAACCCCCTGACGCTCGCCTGGAGGAGGAAGCATGCAGGGCGCCCCGGCAGGAGGCTGGGGCCCTGGGCTGCCCGCGGTGGACAGACGGACGCTCCTGGTCTGCAGCTTTATCCTGGCAGCAGCTTTGGGCCAAATGAATTTCACAGGGTGAGTGGCTGCCCCGTAGCAGAAGGGAGGACTGCCAGGCGCCCGGGGGCTGGGTGTCCCAGTGGGGAGGTGGCCGTCCGCTGGGACCTGGTCAAGGCACCCAGAGTCAGGACTTCGGTTCTCGCCCTGAACCCACTTCCAACTCCGCAATCTCCCACTCCCGTGCTCAAGGGTAGGACACACGGCTGTATTATTGTCCCGCCCCAAACCCAGAATTCTTATTCTGGGGCTCTTGGGTTAAGCTTTTAGGGCTCTAAGAACCCAGGAAATCATACATAATTTTGGGGTATGTATTTTTTTCTGGGGGAGGGTGCATAGCTTTCCTCAGATTCTTAAAGAAGTTAGTAACCCCCAAAAGACTATACCCCCTACCACAGATGGATGTAGGATTATACTCCTTTAAATAACACAAGCACCAGTATTCTACACCAGGCCAGTAAGGACACGATTTCCCAACCTCCCAAAGACCCCGCACGAGAGAGGAAGATACAAGCTTAGAGAGCAGGTCCATTGTCCACGGTCTCAGAGCCAGTCAGGGACGGGGCCAACGCCATCCCAGGCCTCAGACCCTAGAGGTCACTCTGTAGGCTGCTCAGTTCCACCGCCTCCCACTCCCCCAGGAAGACAGGAGGGAGCTCAGTTTCCCCAGAAGGCAGAGTGAGGCCGACCTCCCCTTCCCTGTCCCCAAGCTCTTGGGAGAAAGAAGTTTGGGCACCAGGTGTAGACAGACCATGGCCTTGGGACAGCTGTATGCAGAGCACTTGGGCCATCGTTTGTCCCTGTAACCCCAGTATCCTGTAACCCCACTCCTTTCTCCCTCAGTCCTTTTGTTCTTGCACCTTCCTCCACCCCCCTCATTCCTTCCCCATCTTTCTTTCCCTGTCTGGTCCTTGGGTTCATTAGTAGCACGGACGGGTTTATTTGGTCCACTGGGTGGTCTGTTCTTGGCAGAGATTGCTGGCCCCAGGATGAAGGACTTGCAGGCTTCCCAGAGCTACACGCCCTGCTGCTCAGTCCTTCAGCCTCCACGTGGCCAGGTGCCCCCCAGCCTGCCTACCAGGCCCCCTCAGCCTGGTGTCTCCTCCACGCCGCCTCCTGCAGGCAGCACAGCCTTCCAGGAACCCCTCTCAGCCGCTCCCTCCCTCTGCCCCTCCCGTGTCTTTCCAGGGACCAGGTTCTTCGAATCCTGGCCCAAAATGAGATGCAGCTTTCCCTTCTCAGGGACCTGGAGGGCCTGAAGCCCCAGAAGGTGAGGACTGCTCAGGGGTCGGGGACATGCTCTCCCTTCTCTCACAGTGGCTTGCACCTTTGGCTCCCTGGTTCCCCTCCCCAGCCCCCCAGCCCCCCACCCCCTGCCCCAAACCTGCTCTCTGATGGCTCTGCCAAACATCGCAGAACTATGGAAAAATCAACGGTGGCTCCTCTTCAGGAAAGGCTGGGAGCACTTGCCCAGAAGGCTGGGCAGCTCTTGTTGGCTTTCCCCTCTGTCCTGGATGGGACCACTGAGGGGACCCTGTGGGGGCCGCTCTGGATCCAGCTAAAATGTCCCGAAGCCACACGGGGTGGGGGGCACATCTGTCTCTGGGTGGGATGTCATGCAGCACGCAGACTGGGCACATCTGTTTGCCAATTGAAAGAACTGGAAGGGCTTCGCTTGGCAAACCTGTGTTTTATTTGGGCTCGTCCCTGTCAGATGAGCATTGGTTTCCAAGAACATTTGTCCTCTGTGAGTATTCCACAATGGAAAACATTTCCGTCAACGACTGTAATAGAGGGACTCTGTCTGAGGGCTGTTGAAACAACCAGCTATTTCTGGATGTGGCCCAGAGCCCTCGTTCCGATTTGTGTGAGTGCCCTTACCAGCCCGCTCTCGTAACGCCTTATAGTGACTCTGTCCCTTTTAGAAACTGAAAAATGGACGGAGCATTCAGATGACCTGGGACTCCGGGTGAGGCCTGTCCTACTTCTTTAGGTTTGGGGGCAGCGAGGTCTCTGTCTTCTGACCACGTTCTTGTCCATGTTCATGTTCCAGAGGAGGAGCTGTCTCTCTCTTGTAGCAACTGCTTTGGGCTCTAGGGACCTGGGCAACGTTGCAGTGTGAGCCTGGGTGATGAAAGGGCCCCGACTTAGGCACAGAGACTCAGTGACCTGGGGATCTTTTATTGTTGCGCATCTTTCTGCTCTGCCTTAGGGTTTTCATCAGGGAACGGGCCCTTTCCTCTCTGTACGAGATCACCTGGTTTTCCGGGGCGCCTACAGGGTCGTGTGTAAGGACAGGGGACACAGGCCCCCGTTTTTCTTTCCTTTGTGAACAAGGTGGACTTCTGGCGTGGCCCGGCCAGGCCCAGCCTCCCTGTGGACATGAGAGTTCCTTTCTCTGAACTGAAAGACGTCAAAGATTATCTGGAGTCTCACGGCCTCGCGTACAGCGTCATGATCGAGGACATCCAGGTGAGGGCCCGCCCGGCGCTGCCTTTCTGGTTCGGGCTCAACGTGGAGAAAAAGACCCAGGACTAAGGTGGAGAAGGGAGCCGGAGGAAGTAGCTCGGGCTTTTGTGCGGCAGCTCTGGAGGCCCCCCTTGCTTCCTGACTGCCCCTCCGGTCCCCGTGGTGTCCCAGCCATCCCCAGGGAGTCCCCTCATTCCAGAGGAGCCCAGTGTGAGCCCTGCCGTGGCTTCCCGGCCCCCCTCCACCGCAGGGCTCTCCGTCCGAGGCCCCTCTCCCGGGCAGGATTCTCCCAGGGCCATGGTCGGCAAACCGCGGCTGGCGAGCCACATGCGGCTCTTTGGCCCCTTGAGTGTGGCTCTTCCACAAAATACCACGTGCGGGTGCGCACGTACAGTGCGATTGGAACTTTGTGGCCCATGCACAGAAGTCGGTTTTCCGCCTGGGCGAGTCTATTTTGAAGATGTGGTGTTAGAAGTGGGGGGTGTGGTCCGGTGGTCCGGCGACGGGAGATGCGGCTCAGGTGGGCCTTCGGATTCGCAGCGCAGGGGGGGGGGGGGTGCGCGCGATTGATTCATGCACAAGTTGAGTGAGCCAGTCAGTCAGCAGTCTTGTGGTGCAGTGGTTAGTGCTAGTCACGTCCGCAAATCGCGCGCGGGTGACAAAAGTAAAGTTTATTAAGTTAATTTTAGGGAACGTTGTGGAGTGAAAGAAGATGTAGTGTCGAGGATTGAGAAAGGTATGTTGAGATGGTTTGGACATATAGAGAGGATGAACAAAAGGAGACAGACGAAACAAGTATACAAGACGAGTGTGGATGGGAGAGTTGGAAGGGGTCGACCTCAGTGAACGTACCTCAATCAGATTGAGGACGTTTTTAGCAAAGGCCAGCTTAGGAGTCCCCTAATTAAGTTAATCACAATGGACCTACCTATATAGTCTAAGTTTAAAAAATTGGGCTCTCAAAAGAAATTTCAATCGTTGTCCTGTTGATATTTGGCTCTGTTGACTAATGAGTTTGCCAACCACTGTCCCAGGGGAACAGCTCTGGGAGAAGTGGCTGCAGACCGGCCCTTGGGTAGGGCAAAGAGAGACTCCATCTTGGGCACCCCTTCTCCCCACGCCCCCCTGGTGGCTGCCCCTTCCAGTGTCTTTTCTGAACACTATGGAATTCTATTTCAATTGTTTTGTCTTCGAGGATGTTCCCAGGGGCCCCCTTCCTCCAACGACGTGTTGGGCACCCTCCGCAGAGGCTGTGGGGTACCTGTAGCTTTGTGTCCCTGGAGGTTCGTTCCCAAACAAGCGGTGCTGCAGCTAATCTCCTCTCCCCCGAGTGTGGGAACACAGAGTCTCCTGCGGCGCACACACTTGACACCACATGCCAGGGGATAAACGCATTAGGCGGCATTCCTTTCCCAGGCAAGCACAGGGCCGGGGCACTTAGGTCCATTCAAAGACTTTTATCCTCATCAGGCACATCTGTTTCCCGCTCCACATGTGGGGGGTGGGCTATTTCTCTAATTAAATCCCCACAAACAAAAATGGGGAAACTCCCACAGACAAGAGAGGCCACCACATCAAAAGAAATCGCGCTCCGTTCTCATTGTAGCCCATGCCTGCGTTTTGAAGTTTGCATTTCCCTGCTCCTTCTCCATCCTGGAAACCCCGCAGCATTTGGCAAACAGATATGAAAAGGTCTCTAAAAAGTTCCTGTTGGTTTCTGCACATCAGGAATAGCTCCAGAGGCACCTCTGAGCCCTGCCTCCCCCCCCCCCCCCGCCCCCCAGCTCCTTTGAAGCTGGTCCATCCTCTCTCTGTCAGCCTGTAACCTCCTCCTGCCGACCCCCTCCCCTCACTGTGGTCCCCAGCTCTGGAGTCCCTGGAGGTGGGGGGTTGGGGGGAATTTTTACTCATTTTCAGTAAAATGCCCTGGACTCTCAGCCCTAACCCAGCCAGGCAGGATTTTCACCAACTCGCTCTGTCTGCAACACATCAAGCTCCGATTGTCAGATGCGAGATCCAGTTTTGGCTTAGAGGGAGCTGGGGTGGGGGAGGCTGCCGTGCCGAGTCGATTTGTGGCGATGAAGGGAAAAGGTGTCCAGGAGGAGGAAAGCTCAGAGGCGCTAACAGGAGGGGAAGGGCTTTGCACCACTCAGGTTTCTGGCCTCCAGTCTGCTGTTCCAGCGATTAACGCAGAGGCCTGATTTCTCCTGTCTTCTGGATCTTCTCAGCCCCAGTTTTTGGCAGTGTTTCCTGCATGGTGGGCCCTCAACAACTGTCTGCTGAATTGCTCTGTTGGTAGGTTCTGGAAGAGCATGCCCAGAGGGACACACACCTCTTCCCCTGAGCCCCACAAGGCCCAGGGCCATGCTCCATATCCATCTTTATGCCCCAGAACCTACGCTAGGACCTGCCGCCTCGCTGGGGCTGAATCAATGCTGGCTGAATGAGTCGATGGGAGAAGGAAAGGAGAGAGGGCGAGCTTGCTTGATAGAACTAGGCTTTCACTTTGGCCAGAGGCCCTGGAGAGATTTGAAGAGGGACATGTCCCCCCACCCCGCCTCCCCATGGTCAGAGGGATGCTTGAGATAGAAGAGTTGGGTTCATTCATTTGGGTTCATTCATTCAACACGCAGATACAGCGGCGTGTACTCTGTGCTGGGGATCGGGCAAGGCGCTGGAAAGACAAAGATGAGAACGGGTCTGTATCCAGGGAGCTGAGTGAGGTGGGGGCGGGGAGCGGAGGGGGTGAAGCAGTGATTACAATGGAGTGGATGGGTGCACAGAGGGAGTGGAGCAGGTTGCTATGGGAGCGACTACAAGAGGCCCCGCAAGTTGCTCTGAAAAGGCGGTAATTACGGTGTGGCTGAAGAGCAGAGAGGGGGGACTGGGAGGGGAAGGGGGGCCCCAGATTGGCGATGAGGCCGGTCCAGAGCACAAAGGGCATCCTCTGCGGGGTGAAGAGGTCAAGATTTTATCCCCCAAACGGCGAGGGAGCCCGTGGAGGTCTCTGACATGGTCAGATTTGCATGGAAGAAAAATCCCTCTGACAGTGACAATGTTGAGTTGGGGACAGGAGCAGGGAGGGGGGGAAGGGTGATGAGGAAATTGCAGTGGGCCAGGCAAGAAATTATCTGATGCTGAGTGAGCTCTATTTGCATTTAATTTTTCTTCACCTCCTCGTTCTTGTCAGCCCTTTGGTTGTTGTTGTTGTTTCCTGTAGATGAGTCACCGTGGAAAAGCTTCACTTGAGCAATCAGCTCTGTGGATTTTAATGGCTTTTTTTCTGATTACAAAATTAATAAATATTCATGTTAGGTAATTTGGAAAATAGGGAAAAGCATAAAGGAGACAACAAAAATCACCCATGCTCTGAGCATCTAGAGCAAAACACAATTTAGTGTAAATATTGCTTCTCCAGTTCCCCCTCTCAACTGAATCGCTCCCATCAGCTTACAATACAGAGTTATTTATCCCACCTTAAAAAAAAATCCTCCCTTGATCCGTTTCCCCCACCTCCAGCTATCACCCAGTCTCTCCATGTCCTGTAGGGCAAGCCTAGAAATCCGCACCGGCCTGGGTCGCCCATCTTACCGGCTGCTCCTTTGCAGGGTGGTGTCCTGTTTCCCAGCTTTGTCCTTTGACCTCTTCTCTGTCCCCTCGAGGCCAAGGATCATGGCATTGAATACCATCAGCCTCCTGAATACTCCCATAGTCACAGCTCCAGCCAGACTCATATACCTCCCCTGAACTCCAGACTCACATACCTTGCTGGCATCTCAAACTTCACTGGTCCCAACCGAGCTTCCAAGGCCCCCCAGAAAGCTCTCTGCGGCCTCCCTCAGCTCAGGAAATTCTAATTTCAATTGTTGGAGTCATGCTTGACTCCTTTCTCACATCCCATAGCCAATCCATCAGCAAATCCCTATGTTACCACCTGGGCCAACACTCCTTCAGCTGTCTCCTGGATAGTTTTCTAACTGGCCTCCCTGTCCGCACCCTTATCTCCTTATTGTCTAGTCTTTTTTTGTTTGTTTGTTTTTGTTAATTTTCACCTGAGAATATTTTCTTCATTGATCTTTTTAGAGAGAGTGGAAGGGAGAGCTAGAAAGAGAGAAATATCAATGTCAGAGAGACATATCGATTGGTTGCCTCTCCCACTGATCTGGACCGGGGCCGGCGATGGAGCCTGCAACTGAGGTATGTGCCCTTGACTGGAATTGAACCCTTGACCCTTCAATCTGAGGGTTGACGCTCTAACCACTTAGCAAACTGGCTAGCTAGGGCTTTATTGCCTGGTCTTAAAACAGCAACCACACGGGTCCTTTAAAAATATTCAAGTCTAATTATATCACTCCTCTGTTTAAAACCAACTCAATGACATCCCAACTCAGAGTAAAAGCCAAAGTCCTTAAAATGGCTGTAAGGCTTGATCAGGGTTGGGGAACCTTTTTTGTGCCAAGGGCCATCTGGATATTTATAACATCATTCGCAAGCCAAACGAAATTATCAACTTAAAATTAGCCGGCTTGCCTGGCCAGCGTCGCTCAATGGTTGAGCATCGGCCTATGAACCAGGAGGTCATGGTTCAGATTCCTGGTCAGAGCACATGCCCTGGTTGTGGGCTTGATTCCCAGTGTGGGGCCTGCAGGAGGCAGCCAATCAGTGATCTCTCTCCATCATGATGTTTCTATCTCTTTCTCCCTCTCCCTTCCTCTCTGAAATCAATAAAAATATATTTTTTTAAAAAATTAGCCTGCTAGATTTGGTCAAACATTTAATTAACTCACCCCTAATGCCTTGGTAGGACCAGACCAAATGATTTCTCTGCCTTACATGGCTCACGGGCCAGGTGCCCCCCCCCCACCCCCCTGTTCTACATGATCTGAGTCCCACACTCTTCACTATTTCCCCCTTGCTCACTCTGCTTCAGACACCCGGACCTCCTTGCTGTACCTCAAACTTGCCTGACCCTTTCCTGACTAGATTCACACCTCAGGGCCTTTGCACATGCTGGTTCTTATAGTTGGAATGCTGTTTCTGCAGTTATCTGCCTGGCTTATTCCCTCACTGCTTTCAAAATCTTATTCACATGTCACCCTTTCACCTTATTTTAAAATGCACCCTTCTTCTCCATACTCCCCCAATTCCCTCCCTCCTTCCTCTGCATCATTTCTCTCCTTTTATTATCCTGTGTAATTGACTTATTTATCTTGTTTATTGTCTGTATCCCCTACTAGACTATCTTTAGTGTTCAGTGTGCTCAATAAACACTTGTTTGGAAGAGATTCCAAAATAGAAATGCTGTTGACTGGGGCGGTTGGGGGTGGGGGGCAGCTCTAAAGAGGAGAGGAGGGTCCTAGCTGGTTTGGCTCAGTGGATAGAGCATCGGCCTGTGGACTGAAGGGTCCCAAGTTTGATTCCGGTCAAGGGCATGTACCTTGGTTGCAGGCTCCTCCCCTGGTTTGGGGTGCCTGCAGGCGGCAACCAAGCGAAGTGTTTCTCTCACATTGATGTTTCTCTCTGTCTTTCCCTCTCTCTTTCCCTCTCTTTAAAAATCAATGGAAAAATATCCTCAGGTGAGGCTTTAAAAAATTGATTAAAAATAATAAATAAATAAAGAGAAGAGGAGGACAGGTAGGGATGAGTGCAGGAGAAGGCAAGGGAAGGAGGAGGCCATCAGGGGTAAGGCCCTGAGGGAGAGGCAGAGTCTGGCTGCACTAGGGGGACATGGACAGAAGGACTAATCCTTGGCGGGAGCAGGTGCTCACTGACTCACACAAGCGACCATTCATGAGCGTGCTCTGCCTTCCCGAGTCCTACACACACCACTCCCCGCGGGAGGAATCCAGATTTCCTGGTCATGCCTGGCAATGATTGCTCTATCACCGAGTCCTGGAGTCACCCCAAGAGCTACTCGTGTTGTCCTGTCATTGTCACGGTCATTGGCACAGCTAGTATTTTCTACATGTTAGGCAATGTGCTAAGCATCTTAGGCGTATTAACCCTTCTAATGTTCATGAGGACATCTGCTGAAGTGTGTGATAACATGACCCCCATGTAATGGAGACACAGAGAAATTAGTCACTTGCCCAAGTCAGGGAGAGCGTCGGGATTTCATCCGAGACAGCTGCTCCAGGCCCGGCACCCTTCGCTCTTGTGCCATCTGCCTCCTCAGAGGTTGTCGTTGTTGTTTGTGTGGTGTTGTAAGCTGCCTTTCGGGCAGTGATGCCATAGTTTAGCCTTGATCTGTCAGGGGGTCCATTCTAACACCCCCAATCTATTATCTCCCCCCCCCAACCCCCATAGGCATGGACTGTAGTTACCACCCGCCGTGTAGCTGCTATTGCAAACGTTAGGCCTGGAAGAGCAGGGCAGGGACCTTGAGGGAGGGACTGCTGTGGTCACAGAGCGGGGTCAGCGCCCCTCTTCCCTCGCGTCCCCCCCCCCCCCACTGATTCTATGAGCTGTGTCCATTTCCTGTCTGTGGTCTGAGCCCCACTGCCCAGTGAGTTCCCTCCACTGTCAACTTCACTTTTGGGGGCCCTCCGTCTCCTCCCCTCCCGCTTCCTGGAGGTGCTGTTCTTTGCTTAATGCCCCCATCCTTCCCTACTCCTGTCATAAATTAATTCACACGGAGGTATTACTTTCCCTGTCAGGTTCTGGCTTCCAGGGAGGCAAATGGCTGCCTTCTGAGGTTTCTCTCTCTCTCCCTTTCCTCTCAGAGCAGCCTGACAGGGCTGTAATTAGGCATTCCTGAGCCTGTGGCAAGACTGCATTCTTAGCCCTCCCATCCCCTTCCCTGGGCCCTGTGAGGGGAGCAAACATCTGTGTCTTTTTCGGGCCAGGGTAGATTAATGTTCCTGGAATTGGGGCCCAGCTGAGCATTCCCAGTGTGTGAGCGGTGTCAGATCCATTCACAGGGCTGCAAGGGTATTTGGAAAGATATTTGCAGTTCGGTGCCGACTTCCCATTTGCCTCCAAGCTGTTGTGTGGAACAAAGCACAGCCTGTGGGAGCTGTCTTCCTGTGGGTGTCCCTGGGCTGTGTGGGAAGAGGGGGCCCCTGGTCCTTTCTTTCCAATTTCTCCTTCCTGTCCTGCTCCTTCCCCCACCGCCGGCCTCCACCAGTCCCCAGAAAGTTAGACTTATGGATTCTTTTTTTTTTTTTTTTTTACTTATGGATTCTTTAACTTTATTCTGCTGGGGCCCGAGCAGGGACGGATGGGCCCTGAGTCCGGTGACCTGGACAGGCCTGCTCTCTCCCCTGCAGCTGCTCCCACAGCTGGCAGTGCCCGGCTCAGTGCCCGGCACACATGGGTCATGGGGGGCTGCTGAGATGTCCGTTGATTTCCTGGGAAGAAGACAAATTCCTTTTGTTAGGGCTTCCCAGGGTGGTGCTGGTGCCAGCAAGGGTCAGGACCCCTCCCACCACCTCTCACTCAACCGGCAGCCCAGCCTTGCCCAGCTGGCACCGTCCTCAGCCCAGCCAGTCCCGCCAGGAAGCACGGCAAGTACAATCGCCTCAAATGTAGTCGGTGCTCAACAAGCAATAAAATGAGCCCCAAACATGGGTTTCCAGTCCTAGCCTAACCTGTGAACCTGAGCGAGGTCGTGAGCGAGCCACTGGGGCCACAGTGCCCGGCGCAGCAGGTCCGGGGGAGGCTCTCTCCAGCCCTGGGCCTGAGGGCTCAGTGGCTGCCTCGGTATTTTCATCGCTAGGGCTTTTTTGTGTTTGTTTTAGTATTATTTATTCACGTAGACGCTCTTACTTATTGGAGTGGGATAAGGATGTTGCCCAAATGCAAAAGCAGAGAAAAGAAAAAAAGTTGTGTCAAATCCTAATTCTTCTATCCTAACAGCCATTGTTAGCGTTTTCATATATTTTTTGGCATTTTAGTGTCTTGCTGTCCTTGGCTCATGATGTCGTTCTCTCATTAATTTAAAACGCTTTTTAATTGCAAGAATAATAGGATGGACTTTTCACCTGTTGTTTACATTTTACATATTTGTTTGCTCTCTCTGTGTATACACACACACAGACACAAAGGTCTATCTATATACATACATGTATATCTACGTGTGCAGATCAGTATCTCTATATCTATCTCTATATCATCTATATCTATCTATCTATCTATCTATCTATCTATCTATCTATCTATCTATATTTTGTTAATCCTCACCCAAGGATATTTTTCAATTGATTTTTAGGGAGAGTAGAAGGGAAAGACAGAGAGAAACATCGATGTGAGAGAAACACATCCATTGGTTGCCTCCTGCATGAACCCTGACCAGGGCCGGGATGGGGGAGGAGCCTGCAACCAAGGTACGAGCCCTTTACCAAATCGAACCCGGGACCCTTTGGTCCTCAGGCTGATGCGCTATCCACTGAGCCAAACTGGCTAGGGCTATACCTATATTTATATCTATATCTAGATATAATTAAGGGGCAGTGAAGATGGTGAGTGAAAGTCTGTTGGCACTTTAATCATAATGATTTGGACTGGCTTTCTAAATGGCTTGGACACCAATTATCTAGGCCGCTTCCTGGGGGTAGAGTGGATGTTGTGGGTTGGGGAGCGCTCTGCTCCCCAGTGGTCAGTGTTCACGGCTCAGTGCAGGCCTTAACTCAACCGAATGTTCACAGAGAGCAAAGGTGATGCTGGCAGTAGAACATGGGCATCTTTTCCAAAACACGTCCATATCCATGATTACATTTTACCCCATGAGATGGGCAAGGCCGGTGTTGCTGTCCCAATGGTCACGCCGAGGAAACGAAGGCTAAGGTCCCACAGCAAGTGAGTAGCAGTGGCAGACTTAGGACACGGCTCTCTGCTCCGTGCCCTGTGCTTGTCTGGGAAATGGCATCGTGAACACCAGCTTGTCAAGCAGAAGGGTCTCCTAGAAACCCAGCGTCTCCTCTTATCTCGCAGCTCATGCTCATGGTGGCTCATTCTCCTGTGTTGATGCTGTCCTTGTGCACAGCCACCTGAGGCCGGGCTCGGAAGGGGCATGCCTGTCCCAGCCCACCCCTCCCCTCCCGACATGTGCCCCCGTCACCTAGGTGCTGCTGGACCAGGAGAGAGAGGCCATGGCGAAGTCCCGCCGGCTGGAGCGCAGCACCAGCAGCTTCAGTTACTCCTCTTACCACACCCTGGAGGAGGTAGGTCTGCTAGGTCAAGCTCCGGCCTCTGTCTTCCCTTGGGGTCCTCAGGGTCTCCAGCTTCTGGCAGAGGCTAGTGAAGGACTCTGGGGTCTATGGGAGACCGTGAACTGGCAGTTGGAGAGTGTGGAGCAGACATTGGGTGAAGGTCCGTTAGGTAGGCAGCTTCCGAGATCCAGAAGCCAGGATTCAGATCGAAGGGACCGCAGCTCAACAGTCAGCCCATGGCAGGTCCTGGACCAGAGGGATGGTCTCCTAGGTGGGACACGAAGGCAGGACCCGCCACTGGCCAGCATGGAGCAGGTAGAGGCACCTTCCTATCTAGCTCTGGCTAGGGGTCCAGGGGCCCTGACCTCACCACGACCACTCCTGGTGTTAAGTGGCCCCAGCAGTGGGAACTAGAGTGCAGAAAGGGCGGGAAGCCAGGCATGTTGGAGAGCCATTTTGTAGAACAGAGTTGCCTTCATAATCACAGTCACAGCCAGTTAGGGCAGGTATGACTGATTGTGCCTTGTCTGTAAAGGAGAATCCTCAAGGAGAGTTCAGAAGACACTAACTCAGGGCACAGCTCCCATTTCCATAGGAAGGGTGTGACATTATTGGCCCACTTTATTACCCTCTTCTTCACTCTTCCCATTTCACAAGGCCTGTAATGGAGGATCCACGTTCTTTCATATATTTGTTAATTCAATGATATGCATTGAAAGACTAAGAGAATGAATGAACATAGCCCGTCAGTGTTTACTGATATCAGAGATAAATCACCCTGCTTTCAAGTGGCTTAGAATCCAAAAGGAGCAAGGAGGCCCAAAACGACATTGCCAGGTCTATGCGACCTGTCAAATGTGGTGAATGGAAGCAAAAGAAACTTCCATCCTGAGAGAGCCTTGCAGGCCGGCCCTGGGGCACTGAGTAGGGTCAGCACATGCTGTTCTTCCAGGCAAAGTCTTTGCTCTGCCTGGTGGTGAGCAGCCCGAGAACCCAGGCCCACCACAGCCTTTTGCCTTCAGCCTGGAGGTTGTCTTCTTTTAGTTTTTGGTGTGGGTTCGTTCAGATCCGCATGAGAGGTGGGGAAGTAGTAGGGAGGGTGGGATGGGAGAAGGAGACTATTCAGAGAGGTCCTGGGGTTCACCCTCGTCTTGCTTAACTGCCCATCTGTTAAACGTCATTCCTTTCAGATATATAGCTGGATCGACAGCTTCGTCACTGAGCATGCGGATCTTGTCTCAAAAATTCAGATTGGCCACAGCTTTGAAAATCGATCCATTCTTGTCCTGAAGGTAAAAGCTAGCAGTGTTGACCACTAGACTCTACAGTGAGAGCCTCTGGCATAAGATTGAGCTCATGTGGGGTTGTGACAGGATAGGAGGTTGTTATTTATTTATTTTTTAAAATCCTCACCTGAGGATGTGTTCATTGACTTCAGAGAGAGGGGGAAGAGAGAGAGAGAGAGAGAGAGAGAGAGAGAGAGAGAGAGACATCAGTGTGAGAGACAAACATCAATCAGTTGCCTCCCGCATGAGCCCTGATTGGGAATCGAACATGAAACTCTTCGGTGCACAGGATGACACTCCAACGCACTGAACCACACCGGCCAGGGCTGAGTGGAAATTTTAGGGAAAGAGAAGATGTGTATACTCCTGTCTTGAGGTGACCCATGAACTTTGGGTTTGCGGTAATCAGGGACCCGCCCTGCAGGCATGGACAGGTGACAGTGTGGTGGCCTGGCATGTCCTGGGTCAGGAGGTAGGTGGGAGGGTTGCCACGAAGGTGAACTAGCAGCGTGGCAGGCCCCACCCTGGATCTGGGGGATGAGTGTGGGTGAGTCAGCCTTCTTCCTGTTTCCTCAGTTACTTCATCTGATAAATGGGAAGAGAGGTACGTACAGCGAGGCCTCATTTACAGATAACTGAGGTCATCTGGCTCAGGCAGCCCCACAGGTAGACCTGAGTCTCTGGGGGGACCTCCCAGCCCTTCACAAGGACCCTTGGCAACAGAGTTTGAGCAAAATTAGCAGCGCAGTGTCCTTGGTCAGGAAGGAGGAAGGATGGAGTAGAGTGTGGAACCCGCCGGAAAGCATTTCTCAGCACGTGCCCCAAAGGACACTCAGAAGCATGGACCGTGCAGGGCATTTGACATCCGGCCCTCAGAGAAGACAGGCGCTGCTGCTCTCTGCAGTGCCCGGGGGGCTCTTCTGAGGCCAAGTGGTCTCACCAAACCTCAGACCTGCCTTTGTCTGTCCCCGTGGTGACTCACCCCAGGGCCTTCCGTGTTCTTTCTTGAGTTGTCAGAAACCTTGCTACTCAAAGTGTGGTCCTCACACCCGCACCCGTGGCCGCAGCATCCGCAGGAGCTTGTTAGAAATGCCCCCCTTCAGACCCCTCCCCCCAGACACACCGCATCACAATCTGCATTTTAGTAAGATGCCCGGGGAGTTCTCGTACCCTTAACGTTGGAGAAGCACCAGAAGTGTCTACGATACTTACAGGCGGGGGCAATTCTGTGCTTCTGGCCGGGTCACGGCTCGCCCGGAGCAGTACGGTGCTGCCAGGATTCAGGCACGTGTGCACTTCATGGGCTCACGCACAGGAACCTGCACACACAGCCCCCCATCTCGGGCATCTAGGATCACCCCAGACAGTGAGGATACACCCGGGGCCTCCTTCCCGGCAGCCCAGGGACAGCCGTGTAGCTGCCTCCGTTCAAACTTGTATGGGTCCCGGTGCTTTCCCCCAGTTTAGCACCGGCGGTTCTGAGCGCCAGGCCATCTGGATCGACACTGGAATTCACTCCCGGGAGTGGGTCACCCATGCCACCGGCATCTGGATTGCCAAGCAGGTCAGCACGGAGGATGGGGGCTGGGGCAGGGGGCGGGGGCTGCTTGACTATTTAAGGGCTCCTCCAGATGAAATATTATACTTGGTTTTTTTAAAACTCGGGGTGCTCTCTGCCCTTTGGAGCAGCTGCCAGCTGGTCTTTTGCAGCACAGAGCTCCCATCTAGCCTCTGCCTTTTATTTGCTTAAAACCCAAGCCTTTGCCTCTGTACGAAGGATGTGCCTCATGGCCTGACGTCCTCGCTGCCTGCAGCACTGGCTGTGCAAATGTCCTGCCCCACCTCGGAGGAGAGCCCAGCGGGGCCTTCCGCCCCTCACCCCGTCCCGCTCTGTTTTTTTCTTGCAGATTGTCAGTGACCACGGCAAAGATTACATCCTGACAAGCCTCTTGAACACCATGGACATCTTCCTGGAGATTGTCTCCAACCCTGACGGCTTTGCTTTTACCCACAGCATGGTGAGGGCGCCTGGGCGGGAGGGGGTCAGGGGCGCTGGGGGGTGGAGGAAAGGTCGCTTCTGCTTTGGGGAGCTGAGCTGAGGTTCCCTTGGGGCCCGCCTGCCCCTCGGGTTCCTTGCAGAGTCTCACCGAGGAAGGTGGGCCGCTCAGGACTGAAGCCGCAGCCCTTGTCCTCCGACCTCCCGCTTGCACCCTGGCTTTAACCGCAAAGAGTCTGACCTGCAGCCTGGGTCCAGCCCCATGCCCCCTGCTCCTGCCCCAGCGATTCCTTCACTTTGTCCTCCCTGTCCCACCAGACCCTCCTTCCTAGGCCAGGCTGCCAGGGGCTCCCACCCTGGGAATGGGCTCAGTAATGAGGTCATCGTCCTGGGCTTTCTCAGAACCGCTTGTGGCGGAAGAACAAGTCCAACCAACCCGGAATCGCCTGCATTGGTGTGGATCTGAACAGGAACTGGAGGTCGGGCTTTGGAGGTAGGGCATCTGCCGGACCTGCGGGCGGGGCCGGGGAAGGACTTGGTCCTTGACGCGTCTCCCACACAGTCAGATGATGGTGACCCTTGACTTGGGAGGCAATGTAGTTGGCTCACGGAAGTGAGTCGTGGCCAGGGACAGGCGAGCGCGTGCCTAGGACTGGCTGTGAGATACGGGGACAGGTTGCACACGTGTGGGAAATGTACGCATGTGCTAAGCCCCCATGAGAAACATGGAAACAGCGTAACTGCAAAGGCCAAATCTGAAATACGCAGAGAAGGGCTTAAGGAGGTACCAGGTCATCTTGCTGGTTGTTTAAAATTCAGAGTTTATGATGCCCCTGAAATGCCTCGAGCCTTTCTTGAAGAGAGCAGGCCACAAGAAAATGCCTCCAAACTCATTTCCTGAGAGCTGCGCCCTGAAATTTGCCCTCTGGGGAGACCGGAACAATACTTCAAACATAGAATAAGCCAATTCCTTATCATCAATACCACTTGAGCCTGTTTTTATTTTTTTATTTTTGACCCAATGACTTTGTAACCCTGAGCTGCTGGCGGGGTTTATCTGCTGGACTGTATGAGTCCAGGGAGGGTGGGCAGCTTCCTCCCGGTTCCCTGGTATTCTTCCTGATTATTCCCTTACCATGCCAGGCGCATGGGGACCGGATGAGGAAACGGAGGCCTCCAGAAAGCCCAGAGACGAGTATGTGGACCTGGGAACCCAGCACTTTAATGGGTGGGAGGCTGGGTCTAGCTAGGACAGTGTCCAGGGGAGAGATTGCATGGCCACAGCCCTTGGCCCCAGATGTGGCACCCGCACCATGCTGGGGGCTGGGGTGGGTGGGTCGGGGTTTGGCTCCACAGGAGACAGTGCCATTGCTGTTAAAAAGCAGATCTGGATAGAGCATCGGCCTGCAGACTGAAAGGTCCCGGGTTCGATTCCGGTCAAGGGCATGTACCTTGGTTGCGGGCACATCCCTAGTAGGAGGAGTGCAGGAGGCAGCTGATTGATGTTTCTCTCTCATCGATGTTTCTAACTCGCTATCCCTCTCCCTTCCTCTCTGTAAAAAAATCAATAAAATATATTTTAAGAAAAAAGCGCAGATCTACAGTTGGGTGGCTAAAGCAAGGAGATAGAACATTCTAGATCCGGATGCCTGCCACTTTGAAAACCTGGCTTCTTTGAGTCGGCTCTCATTGAAAAGTAAGGGCAGCTCTGAAGCATCCAGGGAGAAGCCCCCCAGTCCACACTGTGGGGGTTTCCTGAGAGCTGAGGCTGTGTGTGTTCGCCTGTGTAAGGGAACACAACTGTGTAAAATTGGGCATTTCCACCTCCAAATGGCCGGACACCTGCCCCAAGCAGTCATCCACGCCGTCCCTTGGAACCGGCTGAAGTGTGTACCCACAGACCCTGAGACGGACTGGCTAGAAAGACAAATTACTTCTTTAAAAAATGTTTGTTGTTTCACCACAGGAAAAAAAAATCAATATACACACAATGTAATATATATATATATATATATATATATATATATATATATATATATATATATATATATGAAAATGCCCTGAGGGGACAAAAAGCTCCCATAATCCCACTACTCAAAGATTGCTGCTTTTAATAATTTACCATGTCTTTCCAGAGATTTCCCCTTGCTACAAATTACATTTTTAGAGAAGGAAAAATAAATAGCTAATGAATCCATTAGCAGGTACTTGTGAAACAGGCAGGCGCAGAGGGCTTTGTGAGCGGCAGAGAGAGGCAGGCAGCTAATTCCCATTTGGTCAGGGGAAGATTAGTTTATTCTGCTCAGCTCAAACCAGAACTAATGGCCTGAAGTGTTCCTCCATATTTGGGCAAAGCCACCTGGTCGTTGGCAGGGGAACGGCTTTCCATGCGTGGGCTGCAAATGCAGACAAAGCTCTCCGCCTCCCCCGCTCTGCTCATCTGTTGCTATTTGTCATTCATCAAGTGTAGCAGGTGCAGGAGCTCCTGGGAGACACAACAATCAGGGCCCCTGTTAGCTGGCGGACTCCAGCCTGGGGCTGCTCCTCACACCCTGGCTCCCTGCAAGCACATCCCTTCCAGCTCGGGTCCCCTCCCCAGGTGAGGACCTGAAGACCAAGAGGGGATGCGCTTCCGGTGACAGAATGGCCTCTGGCCAGGAATAACAGTGTGTCTGGGTTGGTGACTTTTGTTTATGGTTTTATTATTACCTTAATTTAACTGCCGCATAATGAGTAATCTGTAGATCATCCCTCCCACACACACCGCCCTCACCTGCACTCTTGGGGAGGAGCGGTTTGCTGCAGTCTCAGAGCAGCATCTGAACTGGTCCATGGGCCAGCCCCCAGCTCTCCAGCCAGCCCTCTGCCCTGGGGGTTAAAAGAGGTGCTCTGGCACCCGCAGGAACCTCGATATTGGAGCGACCCTTGGCCTCTGGACCAGGCTTGTGTGTAGTCATTTCAGGGGGGACGAACGAGAGGAGAAACTGGGATGGTTCTTCCCAAATGTGTTTCTAACCCACAAATCTTGACCAGCCCAGCCCAGCCCTCCACAACATGGCCCTTTGGGAGGGAGGAAAACAAAATAGGAGGAAAGAGGTAGGGGGCAAAGAATCTAGGAGGAGATGGGGACAAATTAAATTTGTGAACAAAATAGAGGCACAGCTCCTCTTTGCCCTCTCCTCGAATTTAGGACCCCAAGAAGAAATTTCAAAGACTTGTTATATCTGTGGTTCCCAGACCAGCCTCGGGTAACTATGGAGATCTATTCTCTCTTTTCCTGGCCCTCAGTCCATGTGGCTCCTGGGGCTGTAGCTCTGGCACAGCTTGAGCAGACACTGAGTTCGAGCTCTCAACTGACCTAAGCCTTCCCCATGGCAATGGAAGGATGGCAATGAAGGGTCAGCTCAAAGGGGTCATTGCTCGTAGGGGAAGCTGGGGTTGGAGACCTAGAGTTTCCTCTGGAGGCGACTGCTGAGGCAGGCTCACCTCTTTAATGGAACCACAGTCAGGACTTACCCAAAAGACAAACCCAGGGAGCTCCTTACAGGAATTGCTGAGTCGCAGTGTGGTATTAGATTAGGGTGTGCAGCAGTAACAAATGCCCTCCAAATCCCAGTGGCTCAGCACAATAAAAGTTTGTTTTTCATGCACACAAAGTCCAATGTGGGCAGTGACTCTCGTTGGCAGGTCTCTTCCGATGGTGACGGAGGGATCCAGGACACTTCCTCCATCTAGAGCAGTGGTTCTCAACCTTCCTAATGCCGCGACCCTTTAATACAGTTCCTCATGTTGTGGTGACCCCCCATCTCATTGTTACAAATCGAACATAATTAAAGCATAGTGATTAATCACAAAAACAATATGTAATTATATATGTGTTTTCCGATGGTCTTAGGCGACCCCTGTGAAAGGGTCATTCGACCCCCAAAGGGGTCGCGACCCACAGGTTGAGAACCGCTGATCTAGAGTTTTTTGCTTCCAACCACACACCATCAGAAGTGAGTATGAAGAAGTCATGCCTACCCTTAACCGCCTCGAACTAGAAGTGACACATCATTACTGCACACATTGTCATGGTCAGGAGTAGTCACATGGCCTCAACCAAACTGCAAAGGAGGCTGGGAAATGTAGAGAATAGATGGGTATTTTGTGAGCGCTAAGTGTCCTTCTGAAACCGGGGAGTCTGAACCCTTTGGGTGGTTTCGTTTGACTTCCAGGAAATGGTTCTAAGGACAATCCATGCTCAGAGACGTATCACGGGCCCTACCCGCACTCGGAGCCAGAGGTGTCTGCCATTGCGAACTTCATCACCGCCCACGGGAACATCAAGGCTCTGATTTCCATCCACAGCTACTCTCAGATGCTCATGTACCCTTATGGCCACTCACTGGAGCCTATTTCAAACCAGGAGGAGTTGGTGAGATTGGCCACTTAGGGCTTGGGGGAGGCATCTGGCAGACTCCCAGCGGGCGCAGGCCCTCACTCTGAAACAAGGGTCTGGACAAGTGACCTCATGGTAGGGAGGAGGAGGGAGCTCAGTTTCATGTGCGGTCACGTCCAAAGTTGGAGGTTCTGTGTTCCCTTCTCACGAGAGCCATCTACACATGCAACTTCCAGGACTCCCAACTCGCTGCTTCTCAGCAGCTGGTAAGGGTGTGGGGTGTGGGGAGCCCCAGCCTCACCCTCTGGATGTCATCCTGCAGTACAATCTTGCCAAGAGAGCAGTGCAGGCCCTGTACGAGGTCCACGGGATCAAGTACCTTTACGGCAGCATCAGCACCACCCTCTGTGAGTGAGCCTTCCCCTGGCTGCTTCTTCAGGCACCACATCCACCCGGGGCGGGCAGGTGTAGGCTCTGGGCTGTCTGGCGGGCCTGGCTGGTCACGGCAGTGCTGTAGGTCTAGCTGGGCCAGAGCTGATTTCCTAACCAGGGAGCTGTTTCTTTACTGCATTCACTAGTGCACAGCTCCCAATGCCTGGCTTTCTGTAGCATCCCTGGAGGGCAAAGATCCCATGCCTAGCAGTCTTAAGGTTTGCGGGGCAGAGAACGGGCTGGGTGAGCAGGGTGTGGCCCAAGTGAAGGCCTGGGTTGGGAGGCTTGGTGGGTCTGAGGTGGGTTGGGGTTTGGCCTCCAGGCTCACTTTTCTTGGGGCCACACCCTGTTCTTCCATTCGGGGGCCTTTCCTTGCCCTTTTGTATCCAGATGTGGCCAGTGGGATCACTGTGGACTGGGCCTATGACAGTGGCATCAAGTACTCCTTCAGCTTTGAGCTCCGGGACACTGGGCGCTACGGCTTCCTGTTACCGGCCACACAGATCATCCCCACGGCCCAGGAGACGTGGATGGCGATTCGGACCATCTTGAAGCACACCCTGAGGCACCCCTACTAGCAGCATGATCGAGGGCAGAGCAGGAGAGGTCATCCTCCTCCCCAAGGCCTGGGGCTCCTCCTGAACCCCAAATTATACACCCCTTCCTGCAGACCCTGCCACGACCCCTTAGACAATAAACCAAGTTTACCAGGCTTGGTGGCCTCTTGCACTGGCCACCACCCCGTTGGACTCAGCATTGAGGAGGGGGCAGTGACAGCTAGAAAAGCCTCTTCTCTCCCCAGGTGTTCAGGAGGATGAGGTCTTGCCTTTTCTCCTCTGGCAACATTCTCAGGGCCCAGAACAGATAACTCACCCCCTAGGCCAGTGATGGCGAACCTATGACACGCGTGTCAGAGGTGACACGCGAACTCATTTTTTTGGTCGATTTTTCTTTGTTAAATGGCATTTAAATATATAAAATAAATATCAAAAATATAAATCTTTGTTTTACTATGGTTAAAAATATCAAAAAATTTCTATATGTGACACGGCACCAGAGTTAAGTTAGGGTTTTTCAAAATGCTGACACGCCGAGCTCAAAAGGTTCGCCATCACTGCCTTAGGAGCTGCTAACAGACACATTGTCCTCTTAGTGGTATTTACATCTCAAGATGACCCCGAGGGGACAATGTTTGATCTAAGAGTGGATCTCCAGTGCTGGCATTTCCAGCATCTTGGGGGAGAGGTGGGCACAGAGAGGCAGCCTTCTTCTCTTCCTGCTTCACTGCCCGTGCTGGTTAGGGGCAGGGGGCACATTTCAGAGGCCCCACTCAGAAGATCCCACTCACCCCGTAAGATCCCACTCACCCGGTAAATGAAACCGAGCGAGTCACTGGTGTGACCTGCTCCTGCTGGGCGCCCTCATAGGCTTCCCTAGTCTCGGAAACACAGAGTGAGAGCCTATCAGAGCCAGCACAGCAAAGCACTGCACATTCAGGGAGAAGAAGTCCCTTCTCCTCCTCTTCCCCGTGTCATCATGGTGGTCATGCACTTAGCAGTTAGCTCAGGCCAGGCCATGTGCTAAGTAAACACTTTATTAAGGGAGAGAAAGGGGCATAGACGAAATATCACCCCTTTCTCTCCCCCATCCTCAGGCTTCCTTATACCTTTTGATTTCCCCGCCGCCACCACTGGGGAGCAGAGTAATGGGTCTATGTGCCCTGCCTTCAGGTAAGGGCAGGTACCCCCAAGAAGCAAGAGGCCAGCTGGAGAGCTGAATGGATTTGGGTAAATCTGAAGCAGAAAGCAAGACTTTTTATTCATAAGGGCCAGACTTTGGTTGTTGTTGTAAAAGAAAAGGATTGTGGGTATCCCTGGGTTGGCCCCTGCAGGATGCAGAACACAGGGTTTTACTATAAATCACAGACAAGGAAGAAAGCGGGGTGAAATCAGGACAAGTCCCCCTTTTCATCCAACCTGTCAAAGAACAGAGGTTGGACCAGTTAATGGAAGGAGGAGATCAGTGGTGATTAAAACTATAGGTCAGGCCCATTCCAATATGGCACGTGAGCGGTAGCTAAATAATTATTGAGCAAGGGGTCTGGACAAATGATTAGAGCCAGGGATTTGGCTGGGGACACCTCAGTGGCGCAGCTGTGGAGAGCTCTGAGCAAATAAACGAGAAGGGTCCAGGTAAGGAGGCCCAGGTAGAGGCAGGAAGGCCAAGCCCCGGGGAGAGGCCAGAGCCCAGGTCCAGAGGTGCCAGGTGCGAGGCCTGGGGAAGTCAGGGTACCGAACCCCTGAAGGACACAGAACATCTCCAGGGGATGAGCCAGCAGCAGAGGAGGAGAGAATCTCCATTCGGGCTGCAGTTTCCCGAAAGAGACGGAGGATTTTTCAAGCTGGAAGTTGTGTGAGCGATCTAGAATTTCAAAGCTGCAGTTTTCTGCTCTTCGTGGAAATACGAGGTCATGGGCTAAGTGAATATGAACTGCACATAAATAAATCGAGTTATACCTGTGCACACTGGAGTCTGTGACTTTAACGTTTATGCCCTCTGCATAAATATTTGTATTTCGTCCTCACGGGGAGGATATTATTGGTATTAATAAGCTCATTTTTCAGTTAAGGAAAGCACCATTTGGAGAGGTTTAAAAAACCGTTCAAGGCCACACGGATGGAAAGTTGTTGAAGGACATTTGAACTTGGGTTTTTTCTAAAAACAAAATCCCCGTCACAAGACCACTCTTTGGCCACACCTGCAGCAGAGTTCGTGGGGAGTCATTTAACATGAATATTTTTGTGTTCCACCCCCAGGCTGAAACGGAATCTTTGGGGTGGACTCCTCAGTTCAGCATTTTTTCCATCTGCCCAGGAGGTCAGAGGTCCCTTAAAAGCTGATCCCTGCTCGCCTGCCTCCCAGAGGGAACATGCTGGCATCTTCCAGGGGAGCCCGGGCTTTGGTCTCCCACCCCCTGCATGGCCCATTAGGGCTGAAGGTGGCTGCAACAGTGCGAGGCTGGTCATCCTCCTCCAAAATATTCCCAAAGGGCTGCATGGCCCTGGACTAAAGCAGTGTGGTCTGCAGACCACAGGCAGCAGCACCCGGAAGCTTGTGGGAGATGCAAATTCTTGGGCCACCCCAGACCTACGGAGCCAGACTCTGTGGGGAGGGACCCAGGTGACGCTGAGTTGGAGACGCACTGCCCTAGAGGCAGGAGTATCTGGACTCTGGTGGATTTCCCAGGGACAGTGAGAACAATAAACCCGTTTCTAGCACTTACTATGTGCTAGGCATGGTTCCAAATGCACGACAGGATTCAACACATGGCCTCCTCTCAGCTCTAAGAGGCAGGGCTATTACCGTCCTTGTTTTCAGCGGAGGAAGCTCAGAGAGGATAGTGGCAAAAGGGCGCGCAGCCCTGAGTGCCAAGCCTGGGACTAGCCTTCAGGTTGCCTGAGTCATATGCCCAAAGCCCCTTTGGACGATGGGCTGGGAGCCTTTCTCACAGCCATGTTGGCATGATCTGTGTGCAGCTAATACCCCACAAAAGTTGGGGCTGAAACTGCTTTTCGGGTGGATACCTCCTGAGAATGCAACTTTCTCCTTAAAATCCTCCAATGACTTAAAATAAAACCTGCCCCAGGTGCGCCATGGCTGGCCCTGCCTACCTCTCCCGTCTTGTTTCACTACCTTGCTCACCAGCTCCAAGTTCACAGGCTTCCTCTCAATTCCTTCCACTCCTTCCCAGCCAGAGGCCTTCGCATGGGTGGTTCCTTCCTGTCTGGAATATTCTTCTCATTCTTTCTTCAAACAGCCACTTCTTAAGTTTTCCCCTTCAATATCATTTCCTCATTAGTCCTTCTAGGCCAGGGGTGGGCAAACTTTTTGACTCGAGGGCCACAATGGGTTCTTAAACTGGACGGGAGGGCCGGAACAAAAGCATGGATGGAGTGTTTGTGTGAACTAATATAAATTCAAAGTAAACATCATTACATAAAAGGGTACAGTCTTCTCATTCTTTCTTCAGACAGCCACTTCTTAAGTTTTCCCCTTCAATATCCTTTCCTCACTCGTCCTTCTAGGCCCACCCACTGGAAGCAGATCTATTATTCTATTTTCCAAGGCCTTGTTTATTTTCTCTATAGCAATGATAGTAATTAATGGATGCCTTTGTCTATTTGTTATTGTTTGTCTCCACCACTGATTTGAGACTCTAGGAGAGTAGGGACCATGTCTGGGCTCTTCATCCTCACTCAGTTCCTCACTCAGGCACATAGTAGGTACTAAATATTTGTTGAAGGATTGTTGCTCCTCCTCATCCTCGTACAAATTAGGACTAGAGTTAGCATTATGTGACAGAAAGCCACTTCACAGTGGGTTAACCAGATCAGGGGCTTCTTTCTATCACAGAACAGGAAGTCATCCGAAGTGGGCCGTTCCCTCTAGTTCAGCGACGCCTTCATGCACTGGCGACCCGGACGCCTGTGGCCTGATCTGTGTTGCCACTCTGCTGTCGTTCTAACCCCTAGATTACCTCCATCATATAACTGAAGTCCAGGCAGGAGAGGCGAGGGGCAAAAAATGTGAGCCAGCTCTGGATTTAAACTCACATCGTATTGGCTGGGACTGTGTCGGGTGGCCATGCCCAGGTGTAAGGGCTCCTTGCTCCCCAAATGACACTTGGGGTTCTGCTGGTCTGGAGGAAGGGGAGATGGACATGGGGAGGGCAGCCGGCAGAGTCTGCCGCAGATGCTCTGAAGGGGCCTCCACATCAGTTTCTTTCTCGTTTATCAAGTGACTGACTTAATTATAAGCTGCGGAACGCTCCAGATCACCGGTTCTCAACCTGTGGGTCGCGACCCCTTTGGCGGTGGAACGACCCTTTCACAGGGGTCGCCTAAGACCATCCTGCATATCAGATATTTACATGACGATTCATAACAGTAGCAACATTACAGTTATGAAGTAGCAACGAAAATAATTTTATGGTTGGGTCACAACATGAGGAACTGTATTTAAAGGGCCAGAAGGTTGAGAACCACTGCTCCAGATGAAAGGGTCCTTTAAAGGCTGCTAGTCCAGCGTCCTTGTTTTGTAGTTATAAAAACAGGGAGCCTCTGGATCATCCAATTTACTCAAGGTCCCACATGCACCCAGGCAGGGTCTCCCTCCCAGGACGGGACCCCCTCAGCAAACCCAGGGAGGCGGTTAAGTTGATCAAATAAAAGCTCAAGACTTAGACACGTAAGTTTTAGAGATATTACAGAATAATCTCTTTTTCATAGAACCTTAACTTTCAAAAAAATTTATTTCCTAGGTATAGAATGCTAAACAAGGTTCAGTTTCTCTACATCCAGCTTCGTGTTTTTTTTTCCCCTCCCAACAAACTGCTCCTTTTAGGTATGTTTTTTCATCCTTTTCACCAGTAAAATTTATGAGCATTTATTTAAAGGAAAAAAACACTGGAAAAACTGGAGAGAGAAAGAGCGATTATACATATGGAAAGCCATAAAGAACCACAGTGAATGTTCTGCGGTTAGTGCTTTCTTAAAAAAACAAACCAGGCGGCGGTTTGGAATGTGAAAGAGTCCTGTGTGCGGGCAGGCGGGGGCCGGGCCATGGGCCGTGGCCGGGCTCCAGGAGGCCCGTGAGGGGCACCCCAGCCTCTTCTGTCTCCCCTCTGACAGCCTCAGACAAAGCCAGAGAGAAAATGACTTTACCAAAAAATTTTTAATTTAAAAAAGCTTCTTTATTTAAAAAAATCTGTAGAAACCTAAGAAGGCCCAGGCAGCCATTTAGTGTGAGCTGAGAGAGAATCCCCCAACGGGCCTGTCAGTGCTCCCCAGACTGGAGAGGCCACACCACAACGAGCGTGTGTGTGTGTGTGTGTGTGTGTGTGTGTATGCATGTGTGTGTGTGAGTGTGTGTGTGTGTGAGAGAGAGCATGTGTGTGTAAGCGTGTATGTGA
>NW_005871094.1:6315766-6371008 GCF_000147115.1 Myotis lucifugus | reverse complement strand
ATGTGTGTGAGCGTGTGTGAGCATTTGTGTGTGTGTGTGACCGTGTGTTGTGTTGTGAACCTGTGTGTTAAGTGTTGTGTGTGTGACCCCCGTGTGTTTTTGACCGTGTGTGTGAGCGTATGTGTGTGAGCGTGTGTGTGAGCATGTGTGTGTGTGTGAGCGTGTGTGTGTGTGTGTGTGTGTGAGCGTGTGTGTGAGCGTGTGTGTGTGTGTGTGTGTGTGTGTGTGTAAATAATTGTCTTCCGGGGAGGGGGTGGTGTCCTGAAGGGCAACCTTTGGAGGTTCTCCTTCCCTGAGTACCTGGAACAATCCTTGGGAACGAGGACATGTTTGCAAATCCATTTTTTGGCTTGTTTGGCCTCCCTCCTTCCCCCTGCCACCCTGAGGTCTGGAGTTGGCCTCCTGCTCTCCCCTACCCAGCTTCGCTAAGCTCTGTGTCTCTCCATCCCCACCCCTGCCTCTCAGCTCACCTCCCCCAACTCCCCAAAGCATAGCTGAGACCACAGGGTAACATTTCACAAAATTCTACTTGGGAATACAGAAGGGAAAGGCAGTGCAGAAAATAAAACCCTTCTCCCGGACGCTGGTGTCGGAGCTGGTCCCTGTCCTTTTGTGAGGCCCTCCCTCCCTACAGCGCTCGCTCCCCTTGACCCTCAGCCTGCTCCCCCATCCCAGGGGCAGCCCATTCTGCCCCCCAAGTCCAGGAACGGCCCTCCCCACTCTCTCTCTCAGGCAAAGTAAGAAGCGAACCTCCCCTCCCCCATACCCCCCTTTCCGCGGTGGCCACTCCTGCTTAGTTCCTCTTTCCAGATCTCTGTTCTGGGACGTGGGCTGCGACTTGACGTTCCCTAGAGACCCCCTGGAGCACTTCTCTCTTCAGGTGACTCTTCCTCCAGAGCCTTCTGGTCCCTTCTGCAGGCAAGCACCACTGGCCACCCTAAAGCGACGGTTCTGCAGCTTCAAAGAAAACAAGCAACAGGCTCTGGGCACTCAGTTATGAAAGCAAAACTCAGAGGACCCTGTCAGAACCTCCTCCGTCCAGCCTGCCAGGCACCCCCAGCCCCAGCCCCCCACTGAGCCTCAGCAGGAGGTGGCCCCTCCTGACCGACACTGCCCTGGGAGCACCGATCTTACAAGTCGGTGCAGGACCCCTGGGGCCCTGTTCCAGGCTCCACACAAACCGGAAAGCCTCTCTGCCCTGCCCCGAGCGAGCGGTCACCGCAGCTGAGACCAGAAATACAAACGCCCTAGAACCAAAGGGTCACAGCTGGAAGCGACCATGGAGATCACGGTGCCCACCTCCGCGTTTCATAACCGAGGAAACTGAGGCCCGGGGGTGCAGGACCCCGCCCGAAACCATAGCATGGGTTTGTGGCAATCTCCTCTAGAAGGCATGCCACCCTTCCTTTCCCTCTCTTCTGAAGCTGGAGAAGGTCTTTGTGTTGCTGTGCATGTTTCCAGTCACATGGGACAGAAAACCAACTTGAAAATGCTTGAGAAAGAGAGGAATTTGTTGGCTCATTCCTAGAGCTGGGGTGGGTATGGCTGGGTCGGTCCTGAATCACATGGCCTCAGCGTAAGGGAAATGGAGGTGCTGTTACCCGAAGGAGGAGGGTACCGGAGGGCGAGAGTGGGGTGTCTGTTACAGTCCACCTCTTGGCTCCCCTAAATTCCCATCGACTTCTCTTCCCAGACACACAACCGCGCCACACACAACCTTAAACACACTGGCCAGTGGAAGACAGCGGAAGGCTCCTGCTTTACTGGGTGCGGCCATTCTGACTGCGCCCATCTGTGCTCTCTGCGAGGATCTCCCTGGCCCACTGGCCCCTTTGCTCCCTCATCTAGACACGGGGGACTGGTTCTTCTGCCTCTTTAACAGCCTGTTCTCTAGGTTTTGGTTTGAGGGTCTCTGAGCAGCGTCCTAGGGCCTCTGTTTACCACGCCTGGGCATTCTCTGGCCACAGGGCTGTCACGGGTACTTGTCCCGTTTGTGCACGGACAAAGGCATTCTGCTGGGAGGATGAGGGACTGCGTCTGCCCAGAGGGGAAGGGGCCCTTTCCCATGTCACGTAAAGGTTCCCTAGACTGAAGGTTGTATTGTCTCCCGACAGTACAGGCACTAAAAAGTTTAATAAGTACAGCATTTGGAATGCTTTTCATTTTAATTGATTAACTAATTAATTTATTTAATCCTCACCCAAGGATATTTTTCCATTGATTTTTAGGGAGAGTGGAAGAGAGAGGGCAAGTCAGAGAGAAGCACTGAACACATCAATTGCTTGCCTCCTGCATGAGCCCCCACCAAGGCCTGGGCCGGGGAGGACCCTGTAACCAAGGTACCTGCCCTTGACCGGAATTGAACCCTGGACCTTTTAGTCCGCAGGCTGACGCTGTATCCACTGAGCCAAACCGGCTAGGGCAGGAGTGTTTTTCACAAAAACAACAGAAACCCCAATTAGTAAAAAGGACAATATGCAGAGAAACGTGTGTCTTTTTCAAGAGTGAGGAAGTGTTTTCTAGAAACTTCTTTGCTGACCTCCCCCCCACATCTCATTGGCAAAACTGGGTCACATGCCCGTCCCTAAACCAACCACTTGACTGCTCTTAGACTTAGTCCCTGAGCTGGGAAGGGGGTGACTTCCCTGGGGGGTGATGGCTGCACACAGTCCGGGTTTGTTCGGCCAGGAAGAAGGGAGGGACACCGTGAACACCGGTCCGTGGGCCTCCATCGGGCCTCTGTCTATTTGCATGCAGGCACTTGCCTGGCCACCTGTCCTTGAGTCTAGATGCCAGCCTGGTGGTTTCTTTCTCATGCTCAGAGGGCTTGGTTCTCTGCCTATTCCCCCAGCTTTCAGCCCAGTGGCCTTCATCTCCGCCTTGCTTTGGACCCATGCGGGACCAGCCCGTGGAATGGGAAGGCAGAGCTGAGGCCCTCTGCCCCAGGTCCCATTCTAGCAAACGTCTTTACCAAGAGGCACTTTTCAGCTTCCTGAGGTGCTTGGCAAAGACGTGGGGAATTAGGCTAGTCTCCACCTGGGACCCCATCCTCAGCTTCCGGCCAGTGCAGGCCCTCATTTGTTTACAGCATTGAGTCAGTCTTTCCCAACTTTGCAAGAAAATAGGTTCTATGGCTCTTGGGCACCTTAGATGGCTGGCTGGAGGCTGCAAGAGGCCCTCTCTCGGAGGCTGCGCCCTTTCCCACCCCTCCCCCCTTTTCCCATGGGCTTGTCTTTTCTGGAATTCACAGAAGGCCTCAGCATTAGCCAACACCCCACACATGTGTAGTGGACATAAAACAGAGTCAAAATTATAGGACATTAGATTTAGACATAGAAAAAAAATATATTTTTAAAATAATGCAGACCAAGGAAGGCTTCTACAAGCCTTCTTTCCTGGAGGGGGCAGATTGGAGAGTTTGAGATGAGACTGTGAGGACCAGGTAAGACGGGCCCTCATCTGAGCACATGTAGAGTCTGGCTGGGGAGATAGAAATAACACTCCAGCTACAAGGAAGGAGGAGTAAGTGTGAGTTCGTGTGATAAGCATCCCTTCTCTTCCTGGCCTGGCCAAATCCTGTCATGAAGACGCAGATGAGCTGTCCCCTTCTTGGTAAAGTCTTCCCTGGACCCTCCTGCGTGGACCCACAGTGCTGAGTCCATAGCCCCCCTGGTGCTTGTCAGGCCACACCCGGGAGAACCCCCTGCTCAGGTCTCCCGCAGCGAGGGGAGCATCTCCGGGAAGTCTCTTGCGTGTCTAATTCTGTTTTGGCAACAGCTTCTTGTAAGACCTGTCGGAGAACCAGCATGTTACTTGGTCACTTTCCCACCAGACCGAGAGCTCTGAGATCGGGGACCGGTCAGCAGGGGACATAGCTGAGATGAGGGCACACTTCCCACGGCTGTTCCCAGCTGGCGACAGCATCGCGGGCACGAGGGCCAGCCTTCCTGAGGAATGCAGGACGCGCCGATGACAATGTTGGCTCACAGATCGCACAACAGCCTGGCTGTCATGGTCTCAGCACTGTGCTGCCATCTGAGCTCTTCCTGCCCACCCCTCCCTCATTCCCCTCCCTCCTTCCCCCTCCGTCCCCAGGTGTCAGCCCCCACATCTGGTGAAGGTGCTCCTGCCTTCTGATCCCTTCTCGTTATCCTTCCTGGGCATTTCTCCCCACGACTCCCTGGCATGTCTAGTCTAGTCTTGATGGCAGCTTCTTGGAGGACCTGAGAGTTGGTTATTCCTGTCTTCCCTGCTGGGCCCTGAGCTCCCTGAGATTGGGGACCAGGGGTCTTGGGCATCATCTCACAGTGGAGCACAGTGCCGGGCCCAGAAGGATGACGGCCCAAAGGGATGCGACTTCAGAGAAGGGGCAGATGAGTGGGGAGAGAGAAGCCAGAGAAAGCTTCAGGGAGGAAGCGAGCCTTGCCCGGGCCTGGAGGCTGCAGAGTGGAAAACAACAGTCTTCATGGAGGCGCAGCACCTGGCGGGGGGCGGGGGAGGGGGGGTAGTGTTTCATCGTCTGGGTTCAGGAGGAGGCCGTGGGCTACTAGAATGGGTCACTCTGCCTGGACACAGGAGGGTTGGCAGGTGGGGTGGGGCAGAGAGGCAGAGGGAGCACATGGGAACCAGGAAGGGCAACCGAGGCTGTGGTCAGCACCCACGTTGGAGGCTCTGACACAGAGCAGGGCCCCCAGATGGTGTCGGGAACTGCTGGGGCCCCTGTGGATCCGGGCGGATTTTCCGTAGATGTCTCCACGATGAGATCAGCGTCCAGAGCCGGAGCGAATTCCCCTTTGTGAGTTCCAGTGCCTCCTGGGCACTGTGCAGTCCCCACCGCCTGGCCCTGGCTCCCAGCACCACGCCGTCTGCTCAGATGACATCTGTTTACAGTTCCCATCCAGGGCAGTCCTGCTCCCAGAGCCCTGCGGTGGGGGTGGTGGGGGAGACGCTGGCAGGAATTGGGCTTCTGCCCCAGCTGAGGCCCGACTCCCACAGGCCCCCGAGGCTGATAGGAGTGGGGGCAGGAAGTGCCCTTCAAGGGGCTGTACCCCGGAGCGGGTGTGCCCTGCACAGGGGAGGGAGAGCCCTGGACAAAGCCAACGTGGTGAGGAGCAGCAGGTACAGCAACTGGTTGGGGTACAGGGTCCCGCCTGCTCTGTCACAAGAACAAACTAGCTGGCCTCAGGGAACGCTTCACACGAGGCCCCAGCTGGTGTGGCTCCTCCAAAGTCCTGGCTCCTCCGCTGCCCAGGACAGCTGTGGGTGCCTGGCTTGTGGGTGCAGCACCATGGGCTGTGGGCGAGCAGGGTTCCCGCCGGGCGGCCTTAAGCCCCAGTGACCTTCAGGCCCTTCATGGCCAAGGGATTGAGCCCCAGCTTATCTCTCCAGCTGCCCTGTTCCCTGCCCCTTTATCAGGAAGGTGAGAAGGTATCAGAGCTCGGAACTCCCACCGCTCCCTCCCCGTGGGACAGCACCCAGGTGCAGGGGGAGGCAGCGCTCGGGCACAGGCAGGACACCTCTGTCCTGGGAGAGTTTAAAAGGCCCCCGGATCCTCTCTTCTCAGTTGACCTTCCCAACTGGCTTCACCATGCAGGGGCTGCTGATTTTCAGTCTCCTGCTGGGGGCTGTCCTTGGCAAAGAGGACTTCGTAGGGTAAGAGGGGAGATAGGGAGGGCTCAGCCTCCAGCCCCCATCTGGAGGAGATGGACAGACAGACACACTCTGGGAGGCAGGCTGACCAGGGACCAGGGCTGAGCCCTGGATACCTGAGCTTTGAGGAGGAATTTCCCGGAGAAGAGGCAGGAGGAGGCTTGGCTGGCTTTGGAGAGAGACACAGAGTCTACACTGGGACTGGGGACAGCAGCAGTGTCCGGAAGGTTCGCAGGAGCCCAGACCATCTATGGCTGAGACCCCTTGTGCTTCCCCCTGCTCAGCCCAGAGGACTGAGGCCCAGCCTGGGTTTCTAGGCCGCCTGCTGCCCTCCTCCCACCGGGGAATGTGCATGGCCAGTAGGGGCTTCTCGGACCCTCAGTCTCCCCTTCTCCTCTGCCCAGGCACCAGGTGCTCCGAATCTCTGTGGCTGATGAAGCCCAGGTCCAGAAGGTGACGGAGCTGGAGGATCTGGAGCACCTGCAGGTCAGAGGACAGAGGAGCCTTCCCTGAGGCCCAGGGTGCCTCTCAGGCCACCTGGGCCCACCCTCGGCCCCCACCGACCCTGGAGCCTGGGCTCTCTCCCCCAAGCCTTCTAGAAAGGAGCCATGGGACTGATCCCTGTTAGGAAGTGATTAAACCCCCAGTTCCTGGATCTCGGTGCCTTTGAGCACCTGAGCAAAGGGGGATCCCCGTTCTAGTCCCCACGCCTTGCTGTCTCCATGTCCTCACCCTACTCTGCTTCCTTGGCCATTTCTCTGATCGTACTGGACTTTGTCCTGTGTCCAGGGGTTCCCTTTGTCCTCTGTCCCTCACATCCCCAATTGTATGGGAAATTCTGCCACCAAACCCTTTCCCAGGCTGGCCCCTCCCCAGCCCGCTGTGACAGTGCTGGCTCTTGTCCTTCCCAGCTGGACTTCTGGCGGGGCCCTGCCCAGCCCGGCTCCCCCGTCGATGTCCGAGTGCCCTTCCCCAGCCTCCAGGCTGTCAAAGTCTTCCTGGAGGCCCATGGCATCGAGTACACCATCATGATCGAGGACGTGCAGTCGCTGCTGGACGAGGAGGAGGAGCAGATGTTCGCCTTCCAGGCCCGGGCCGCCTCCACCGACACCTTTAACTATGCCACCTACCACACCCTGGAGGAGGTGAGGGCCCTCTGGGCCACGCCCACAGGCACCAAGCTCTTGGTCAGGCTGGCAGAGCCTGGGTGTGCGTGGCACCTGCCCTGTCTCCATGTGGCCTGGTGGTCTGGGCCGTGGCCCTTCCACACTGCAGGGCTCACCGCTGGCCGGCTAATGGAGCTCTTAAGGGAGGCATCCCGGCACCTTGAAGCCATTAAAGCCGGCCTTCCCTCCTGTCCCTTCTCAGATCTATGGCTTCATGGACATGCTGGTGGCTGAGCACCCAAATCTTGTCAGCAAGCTCCAGATCGGCAAAACCTATGAAGGCCGTCCCATCTACGTGCTGAAGGTAATGAGCTCCTGCAGGTGGTGTACACGGCACATATGCAAGAATGGGCACCCACATCCGTGTGTAGGGGGAGCCTGTAGTCACGGGGAACACCGTGTTCACCGACTCCCCGTGCAACAGTGGGAAGGTCTGGATTTCCATGCTGGTCTAGGTGTGCGCACATCTGTATGCACGATTTTAATTTTTAAGTGAACTGTTTCCAATCAAGAGTCCCATTGTGGAAAGTATCCTGGAGTTGGGGTAACCCAGACCAAAGGTTTTGTGACCTCCAATGGAGAGGAACAGGGTGGGGCCTGGAAGCTTGGGCTGAGGGCAGGAGGCCAAGTTCTGTGGGGGTCTCTATCCAGGCCGTGCCCCCATACCCCACCTGAGTGGTAGCCCCACAAACAGAGTCTCAACCTGTGATACCCAGAGAGCAGCTGGCCTCTGGCCCTGAGGCGGGACCAGGCCCCAGCCCGACCACCTCTCTGCTCTTCTCGTTTAGTTCAGCACTGGGGGAAACAACCGCCCCGCCATCTGGATCGACACGGGCATCCACTCCCGGGAGTGGGTCACTCAGGCCAGCGGCATCTGGTTTGCAAAGAAGGTAAGCCTGGGGAGCTGTGTGTGTGTGTGTGTGTGTGTGTGTGTCGGGGGCGGGGGGGCTCTGGCCCCGTGGAGCACTGGTGCCGGAGGCCCATAGAATACTGGCCTCCTCTTCCCACCCAGAAACCGTGACTGCAGAGGGGGGGCGCGGGCAGGTGTCTACTGGTCTAGCATGGCAGACGCCTGGCCCGGCCCCCTCCACCTCTGTGCCTTCCAACCCTCCCCAGATCACACAGGACTATGGCCAAAACCCGGCTTTCACCGCCATTCTTGACAAGATGGACATCTTCCTAGAGATCGTCACCAATCCTGATGGTTTTGCCTTCACCCACAGCAAGGTATTTGCCTTCTCCTGTTCTTGGGGAAAGCAGGGTGGGCCTCTGGCTCCTGAGACTAAGTTACTCACCCCTATTCTCAACCTCCAGGAGTCAAGGGAAGGGCAAACAGACCTGCCCCCAGACCAGGGTTCTCAACCTCGGCGTTCTTGACATTTTGGTCATGCTGAGTGTTTAGCACATCCTGACGAGTACTCATGAGATGCCAGTAGCAACGCCCTAGTTGAGATCACCAAAAACATCTTCAAACATTGCCCAATGTCCAGTTGTGGGGGGACAAGATTGTCCCCAGTGGAGACCCACTGCCCAGACCTTACTTCCTGGCTTTATTTCATTGTTATGGCAGGTACAGCATGCTACCAATCAAATGCGAATGGGGTGGGCACCTCATGCCTTTTCACTTCCCACCAGAAGAAACTTCTGGCCACATGTCACCCATTGTCTCCTCCTCCATTCTCCTTCAGCCAAGAGCCCCCTCTACTAGTATACGTCTTCCTCCTGACAACCAGTCGAGGGTGGTTTCCGGCCCCACGCCTTGTCCACACCCAAGCTCCGGATCAGGGTGCTTTGAGTTGACTGAGGCCTCCAGCCCACACTGCTCCCTGTGGGCACTGAGCCCCAGGCTAGCGCGCTGATGGTGACAGACTAATGTCTGATTCCTTCCTCAGAACCGCTTGTGGCGCAAGACTCGATCCCTCACGGCAGGCTCCTCCTGTGTTGGGGTGGACCCCAACCGGAACTGGGACGCTGGCTTTGGGAGTAAGGCCCAGGGTGATCTGGGAGCAGGGATGGGACAACTGGGAATGCCTTCTTACACTTCTGTCCCTGTCCTGCCCCAGCAGCAAGGGCTTGGGGTGGGGGTGGTGGGACTGTCAGCCCCTCTTTGAGGCTCAGTGAGGGAGGTGGCACTCTGAGGCTTGCTTGTCCCTTGTCTGTAACGAGGAAGTCCCTCCCAATGGAACTGAGATCTGAAGCCTCCCTAGGGGTCTGCAGGCCGCCCCTCTGTGGCCACTTCATGCAGAAGTGGGTCTGGCTTGAGAGCCCTTCTCCCGTCCTGGGCGGGTCCATCCTCTCTGCCCACGGCCTGGAGAGGTGGGCCCCCAGATTATAAAAGGCCTCTGGCCTTTCCTTCATCGGAGGGTGGGGGTGAGCCCTCCTACACCCACCTCACCCCCTACCCCATGCAGGGACACTTGGCTTCGCTGTAAGGAATGCAACTACCCCCTCTCTCCTCCTCAGAGGCTGGAGCCAGCAGCAACCCCTGCTCTGAGACTTACCACGGCAAGTTTGCCAATTCCGAAACGGAGGTCAAGTCCATCGTGGACTTTGTGAAGAGCCATGGGAACATCAAGGCCTTCATCTCCATCCACAGCTACTCCCAGCTCCTCCTCTATCCCTATGGCTACACAACAGACCCCGCCCAGGACCAGGCTGAGCTGGTACGCGCTCACCCTGCTTGCCCTTCGATCCCAAAGGCAGCTTTGGGCAGCAGGCCTAGGGCTTCATCCATCAGATCTGCTTAAGGCTCGAGGGCCTACACCTGCCTGACACCCTGTTCCCCCCTGGGCCCCTGGCGGGGGAGACTGGCAAGACAGACCAGCCTTACTTTTAGTCTGGGAAACTGAGGCATCGAGTGGTTGAGTCACTTCTGTCACGTGGCAGACTGAGAGGAGGGGCTAGACTTGGAGCTTGTATCTCAAGTTCACACTTGGAGCTACAGTGTGACCAAAGGGCAGGGAAGTGCCAGGCAGACATCCTGCAGGGTCAGAGGATCCCAGCTCCGGAGCTGCCCTGCAGGTCCTAGCAGGCCCTGTGTTCTCTGTTCGGGACCTGCTTTTGTGGGGTGCGTGTTCCCGGGTCACCCTGCCACCCCTGGGCTGCCCTGGCCCTGCTGTTCTGGGGGCTTGGTGTTGACGGCCATGATGGGTTTTGTTTGGCATTTTCTCCAGGATGAGCTGGCCAAGTCTGCTGTGACGGCCCTGGCTTCTCTGTATGGGACCAAGTTCAAGTATGGCAGCATCATCAAAGCAATCTGTAAGTGGGTGCATGGTCTGTGTGTGTGGCCCCGGGGGAAGCTCAGTTGGCCAAGGGTGCCCAGATCTGGGGACATGGGCAAGGAGAATGGCTCCTGACCCCGCCTGATAACTCCGTGGGCAGTGCTGCCCTTTCTCTGCCTTCTTCGACACCTTCAAACAAACATGTCAGTTCCTCTGAGAACTCTTATCCCCTTGTCTTGGGGTTAAGTCCAGCTTCATGGAGAGTGAAGGTGGAGAGTTCTGCTGGCATTCGTAGATCACCCAGAAATTCAACTTAAAAAATATCCCCTGCAATGCCCTTCAATTAGAGAATACATCTACTCTTTCCGCAGCTTACTTATATAGTGACCGTGGTAGGAATACTGCTACACAACGAATATTTATTGAGCACCTACTGTGCACTAGGCCTTGTTTTACTTGCTTGGAAATAAAATAAGCATAGATTAAAAAACAAAACAAAAACAGCCCTAACCGGTTTGGCTCAGTGGATAGAGCATCAGCCTGCGGACTCAAGGGTCCCAGGTTCGATTCTGGTCAAGGGCATGTACCTTGGTTGCGGGCACATCCCCAGTAGGAAGTGTGCAGGAGGCAGCTGATCAATCTTTCTCTCTCATCGATGTTTCTAACTCTCTATCCCTCTCCCTTCCTCTCTGTAAAAAAATCAATAAAATATATTAAAAAACAAGCAAACGAACAAAAAAAACCCACACAACAAAACAAAGCCTTACATTCTAGCCAGGGGGACGGACAATGACCAAGAGTAAATGGTACAGTATGTTAGGGAGTAAGAGGAAAACTAGAACCGGGTGAGGGGACCCAGGGACCTGGGGGTGGGAGTGGGTGGGCGAGTTGAAGGGAAGGCCTCAATGAGAGAGTGAAATTTGGACAAGTGTTGAAGGAAATAAGGGAGGAAGCCCAGAGGCTATCTATCTGGGGAAGAGCTTCCAGACAGAGGAACCTTCTAGAACAAAAGCCCTACCTTGTGGTTTGGCCCCGTGTTGTAGGAATAGCAGGGACAGCACAGAGACCCTGGTGGCTGCAGCCGAGTGAGAACACAGAATTGTGGAGGCAGGTGGGGTGCAGGCAGATCTGTGGGGCCCGGAGGGAACGTACTGGGTTAACCAGCTGACAGGAGGCAGGAGCACTGAAAAGCAGGGCACAGGGACAGAGGTGGGGGGCGTGCTGGTCTCACATACGTCCCGCCCTCGGGCCCAGGTTTTGGTGGGTCACAACCTTCCCCAGGGCTGGCCTTGCTTTTGGGCTCCAGGCCTTCTTTGGCAACTGTCTCAACACCAGGTCTAAGGGTTTTGCTTTATTCAAGGCTGTCAAGTTAAATTCAGATACGCAGCCGCCTCCCTCCTCCCTGCCCAATTTGAAAGCAGCTTCCTAACGGCTTGGTAACTGCAAATCTGGGCCAAGTTTCTCCTGAAAAGACAGACAAGGAAGTTTTGCTTTGACTCTGGCCCTTGCACTTTCCCCTGCAGACCACGGCCCCAGGGGGCAAATCCTGGTGACCTAAGTGGGTAGCTGGAGTAGTTGGAGGCCTGACCAAAATGGCTCCTGGAGGACGGAGGCGGTTCTCAGTGGCGCTTTTGCAATCGCGGGCACTTTCCCGCATCCCCAGGGAGAGGAGAACCCTTGCCGGCCCCTCTCTGTGGGCCTCGTGGGCTGAGAACTTTCTGGGGAGTTACTAGGGAGGAAGCCAGGCTGCTTGGTCAACAGCAGGCACCGAGTAGATGGTGACCCCATCAGCACTGCAGGGGCTCCGGGCTCTGGACCATCAGCCTGGCCCTTGCAGTATTTCCAAGTGACTGACCTTCGCTCTCCCGCTTCTGCTCCTGCCCAGACCGAGCCAGCGGAGGTACCATTGACTGGACCTACAACCAGGGCATCAAGTACTCCTACACCTTCGAGCTCCGCGACACTGGGCGCTACGGCTTCCTGCTGCCCGCCTCCCAGATCGTCCCCACGGCCCAGGAGACGTGGCTGGCGCTCCTGACCATCATGGACCACACTCTGAAGCACCCCTACTGAACCGGCCCTCCGCTCTCCCCTCTTTAGCCTCCCCGGCAACCGAATAAAGTTCGAGTGCACATGGAGCAGAATCTCGGGATGTGCATATGGGAACACATGGGGCGCGTCTGCTCTTTCAAGCTGGGGCAGGAGTGATTTAGTTCCTGCAGGCCTCGCTGCACATGTGTGGGTGGTTGGACTAGATGACCCCAAAATCCCCCCCGCCCCCCACATTCCAAGGTCCTGTGAGTTTGTATCCAAGTGGCATCTGTTTTAATTAGACCACCCCGAGCTCAGCTCTCAGTGGGGTGATTTGTTCATACCTTAGTAGCAAGCTGCAGTCACAGCTGCTAACCAAATGCCTGGCACCCTGCTGCGGCGAGGAATTCCGCTCGCACAATAGTCTAGCTGGTTGGACCCATTCATCTACAACAGCAATAACTTTTAGTATGAAATAGAATAACCGGGTGGCCACTGCTGCCCCAAATAGATGTTGCAGCCAGGCAAACCAAATTTCTGTAAAGCAAATATGGTCTCCCACTCCTGAATGAAATTGGAAGAGAGCAATTAGCTTAAACACAATCATTTTCTGAAGATGAAGAACACCAATCCCAGGACATTTAAAAAAAGATATATTTTTTATTGATTTCAGAGAGGAAGGGAGAGGGAGAGAGAGAGATAGAAACAGCAACGATGAGAGAGAATCATTGACCGGCTGCCTCCTGCACGCCCCACACTGGGGATCGAGCCCGCAACCCGGGCATGTGCCCTGACCGGGAATTGAACTGTGACCTCCTGGTTTGTGGTTGATGCTCAACCACTGAGCCACACCCGCCGGGCCCAGGACATCTTATTAATTGTGGTTTATCATGAAGACTGCCTTTAGGGACAGAAGTAGTTTCCCTTACATTTGCACAGCCTTTCCAGGATCTTTTGGTCCATTGTCCCCGCGCCCTTTCCTGTCCCACCCACCACCACTCCTGAACATTCACAAACTTTCTCAAACATAAGGCTCTCCTCTGCATACCCTCCACAGAACCTAGAACTTGCCTTCCCTCGTTTGGCTTGCTGATTCTGATGGCTGTGATATATCATTAGTGGCTGGCACAACAATATATAGGGCACCTCAATCTTTTTTCAAAGCAAGAATCTACATTGTTTTCTCCAAATCTCTTAAGATGTGACTGTAGAGCAGGGGGTTACTCCAACATTCCAGTTGAAGCTAATGCTTTCACGTGGCCCTAGTTTCTATTCAACTAAGATGGCTTCCTACAGAAGTCACTGGGAAGTGGGTGGGATGGATTAGTAGCTCCCCAAACAGTGGGTAAGGGGGTGAGGGTGGCAGCCTCTTCCTGTATCAGCCGGGTGGGGATGTCACAATGCTTGCAGCTCCACTGACTTAACAGCCTTGTCTTTTCCCACATAAAATGGCCTAAAGGTAAAATGCCTTTTTTTAAGGGACCCTTGGGGAATTTTCATCTTGAAGGTTGTTTTTTTTAAATATATGTGTTTTGTTTTTTTTTGCTGCCAAGCAAATTAAAAAATAAAAAGAATAAAACTGACTATACATACAATATATGTAAACTTATAGGAGGCAAGGTAAAATAGTGTTTCAGCCTTTATAGAAACATGACCTAAAGATTTTAAACACTTCCTTCAAGTTATCTTTTGGGAACCATTTCCCTTCAATCTATGAAGATAAGCTGAAACCCATTTTAATGGTTCAATTTGCACAAGTGAAAAGCTGATCTAACTTTTTGTTTAATAAAGACTAATAAGTGAAAAAATACTGTCAGCAAGAAAATATGTCATTTTACAAAACTGGATTACTTAGATTTCAAGGGGTCAAATTGCTTAATTTAAAACTGTGCTCCCTGCCTGGCCTGTGTGGTTCAGTGGTTGAGTGTCAACCTATGAACCAGGAGGTCACGGTTCAATTCCCGGTCAGGGCACATGCCCAGGTTGTGTGCTTGATCCCCAGTAGGGGGCATGCAGAAGGCAGCTGATCAATGATTCTCCCTCATCATTGATGTTTCTATCTCTCTCTCCCTCTCCTTTCCTCTCTGAAATAAAAAATATGTATATTAAACACACACACACCCTAATAGTAGGAAACACTTTGACATTCAATTTCCAAAACCATCAATAGTATTTGATATACAGATGTCCAATATATATTTGTGGAATGAATGTTCTCCACTTTTTCTAATGAACTCATGAATTTTATAATCTGTCTAGTATAGGCTTGCAAGTTATTTTGAATTCTCCAAGGTGTAGTTTAGAAAGTAAGGCTCTGAGCAAGTAAGAGTGAAGGAAATGGAAAAGACAAAGAATGAAGCACTAGAATGAAAATTCCATGAGGGCAGGGATTGCATTGTTCTTGTTAATACTTAATCCCTACTGGTTGGCCAAGTGCCTGGCACATAGTAGGGACTTAATAAATGCCTGTTAAATGGAGACACAGAATTCATTAATACTTTTCCTTTATATTTTCAATGTAGGAAGAGCATTACATTTTGTTTGCAGATACATATTTTTAAAAAATCTATTGGTGAAATTTTTTATTTTATAAATAAAAGCACAAAAGCTTAAAGAAGCAATAATTTTAGAAAGTATTGTACCATCTATGAAAAAGCATTAATAACCTTGAGGGGAAAAGAGCTCTTATAAGTAAAAGCAGTTCAAAAAATAGACTAATATTTCAAAAGAAAAATAGGCAATTCCCAAAAGAAGAAACACAAAAAGCCAATAAATGTATGAAAGATACTGATCCTCTGAGTAATCTTTTGGCCAATAAAGAAAAACAAATATATTATTTTCTCCCATGATTGACAAAGAATAAAAAGACCAACAAGGGTATGAAGAAATAAGAATGTCTTATCCTACTGGTGGGAGGATAAATTTACACTCCTTCCTGGAGGGCAAATTGGCAATGTGGGTAAATGCATCGCCCTTTGACCCAGAAGTCCACTTGGAAGAATTTATTAAAATATTCAGATAATTTCAAATACGTGTATGTACATGGTGGCAATAATAAAAATTTAAATAAAAAGAAAAAGAACCTAAGTAGATATCAGTATTGATGCGCATGTGACAGTTTTATACACGGAGTATCGTGAAGCCACTGAGGTTTATGTTGACGTGGGAAAATGGTCACAACATCCTGAGTGAAAGAAGCCGGCCGTGCCATGGAAATGTTCTAAAACAGGACTGCGTATGGTTGCACAACTCTGTAAATTTACTGTAACACTGAATTACATATTTTAAATGGGTAGTGGTGGTGGTTTTCCTCTTTAAACTTTTCTGACTTTCTTGCAATGAACTTTAAAAATGGGGGTCGGGGGGTGCTGTTTCAAACACACCATATAACCCATGGATAAAGTTATCTAGTATCAACATCAAATATCTAAATAGCCATCTAAATTTGAGCCCAGCCCTGACTGGTGTTGCTCAGTGGTTGAAGTGTTGGCCCATGGACCGAAGGGTCTTGGGTTTGATTCCTGGTCAGGCACATGCTTGGGTTGCATGTTCAATCTCTCCCTCCTCTCCCCCTCCTTCCATCCCTTCCACTCTCTCTAAAAACCAATGGAAAAAATATCCTCAAGTGAGGATTAACAACAAAAAATAAGTAATACATTTGAGCCCAGATTCTTTTTTATAATTTGTCATTTCTTCTACTCTGGCATCATATTCCACCATCAATTGCCCGGAACAATGCAATTGTCTTATCTTTGGAAAAATTTACACTCCGGATAGAGCTGGAAGCAGCAATTTTTACGAAGAGAAAGGGTTACTCATGCCTCCAGTTGGGGACCATTCCCTGAAGCACTCTGCCGTAGCTCAGAGGGAAATTCCCAAGAGCTCCTTCTGCTCAGATTCTGCTCCCCTAGCTTCTGGGGAATTGACTATGGCAATTGATTATGCTTAGTCTCTAAGGCTTTTCACAATTCCTTATTTTTCAATGAACTCATTTTACTTTTTTCTTAGCCCATTATATATGGCCAGTGAGCCACTGGCGGTCCATGGGAACCCTTCGGGTGGTCTCTGAACTAACACTCACACACACACACACACACACACACACACACACACACACACACGTCTAGCTTTCTGACTTTGGCCTGAAGTTAAAATTGAAATGTCACTGAATGCAATCCAGAAATGACCTCACTGGTCCCTCGTCCAGTGCCGGCTATTCATCATCTCAGCAATTGTTTTGCAAGGGTGAGTGGGACTAGGTGGATCTGAAGATGCAAATGGGCTCTTGCTCTCAGGACTCTAAGGACAGAAACATCCTTCTGTGAACACACTAAGACCCAGATGCTACTTTCAGGAAACTGATATGACCAACTGCAACATTCAGATGGGCCGGCTGAAGGAGGAGCTCTGAGAAAAAAAGCACAGAGCACCCATGAACTCTGAGAAACTGTCAAAGGGTAAGGAATGCTCCCCAAAGCTTTCAGGATCCGCATTAAACTGGGAACGCAAACTGTGAGCATCATTTAACAACCCCAGAGACGGACGCTGCCCGATGTTTCTTGCCAAACTGAAAGAAGAAAATGAAAAGTCTTCTGCTTAACCCGAGCAGCGAGCAGCAGCTCAGCTGCATTTCAGGGGAGTGCAGTGAACGTCGCTGCTAACACCCTTCAGGGGGCACAGAGGGCTGCTGCTGCTTCCTCCCGCCTGGGCCTCAGGCCATGAGCCAGTTCACATCATTTCTGTCTCAACCTCAATCAGAAACATCACCACAAAGGAGAGAAAAGACCAGACACCAATCGTATCAATATGGTTTATTGAATGAACAGTTGGACTTCTTGGGAAAACAGCCTATTTTTTGCCTACAATCTAATGAAAAGTTTGTAACTCGTTCCTTAAGTGACACCTCAGTAGGTGTTCGCTAAGAAACTAAACAAACCCCAGAGACCTTGGAACACCTGTCTTCAGGACAGGTCCCCAGACACCGATGGCGGAAATGCAGACACAGAGTCCAGGGAGCAGATGTCGGTTCCTGAACTTCCCTCGCCTTTGGCGCCGCGGAGGAGGAGTGCTTCCTGTGGAGTCTCAGGTGAAGGGGGGGAGGGGGGAGCCAGCAGCCAGGGGAGGTTACATTCTCATTGGTAAGTCGGAGGCCTGGCGAGGGAGAGTGTGGTTGTGCGCAGCTGATGGAACCTGCTCTGGAGCCACAGTTCTCCAGCTGGGTCCTGTCCTCCCGACCTTCTAGCTCAGTGACTCGGGGCGAGTTGCTTCGTTTCCACTCCACCCTCAGTCTCCTACCTGAAAATGACGGCGCCTACCTCGCGGGACTGCTGTGAGAACTAAACGAGTCAAAACACAAAACAAAGACTCTCGAAACACTGCCTGACACATAGTCAGCTCTCCATCCATGTCTGCTAGTACGACTGTCTGGACATCTTCAAGATTCGAAATAAGAGAGAAAACATAACTCACTCTCAGCTGGGGATGGAGTGGGACCCGAATTTGGTGAATGCTGAAGGCAGACTGCAGACAGCAGGGAATAATGAGGCCCTCACAGCTCTCCGGGGCCTCCTGCAGCGGGTAATCTAAAAACCTCAGGGTTGTGAATGCCTCTCCCACAAAAGCAGGACGTGCACAAGGGGATGAAAGAGAAAGCGCTTCCCGGATGTCCAGAATGGCCGGCCGGCATTGAGTCGCCCCACAATGGGCCTCACATCCCAGACTGCAGACTTGACAGGTTCCATTCACTTGGTCACACACCCTGATTAAGGGCCACTGTCATCTAGTTGGTGATTTTCACCCTCTAGGAGCTTATAGTCAAAATAAAATTTCAAATAATTAAAAAAATGTAGCCCACCAGGTAACAGCATCTGGTCAGTGACCTCTGTTTGCCCCACATTTTACCAAGCGCCTGGGGATGGTGCACACGTGAGAAGAATCTGCTGCTGCATTTGGAACAAAGAGGATCAGCATCAGAGAGGGAGGCCATCGGGATGGTGGCGTGACCAACAGAGTTTTGTAAACACATAAAACCATGCACTGGATCCTGTTCTGCCAGAATTCAATGCTGAGAAGTTTCCGTTACATATTTTATGCTATAATTGACCTGTGTACCAATTTAAGAACACCACAATAGACAATTTCAATAATTACTACAATTGTGGGAAAGAATTGCTAGCAAAATGTATTTTGAACACTTTGCAAGCACAGCCTGTTTTATTTACTGTTTTTATGAGGAAAATATATTTGCTAATCAAAAAAGTAATTGAACTGCATGTAAGCATGTCATCATGCTCACATAACCAAACTGATGAATTAGAATCCATGTTTCTGATGTTTCTTGGGGAAAAAAAAAGAATTATGGAGTTACATCTTGGAAAAGAATTGTGAAGAAAACAAAGGCACACAAAATACACTGAGAACATTCTGGAACTGGGAAAAGAAAGGTTCTTCATGATTATCTTCAGAGTAGAGCAAGAAGGGAGCACGGATTTAAATCCAGGTGGACAGAAATTAATTATCTCCCTTAAAAAAAGTCAGATAACACAAAAGACAGAATCTATAACCCATAAATAACATGACAGGAGCCAAAACCAAACAAGAAAAATTACCTCCATATTTCTTCCTAGTCTAGGACTCTGATTCCCCTTATATTCCAGAAGGGAATTAGAGAAAAGGAGGTTTTGTTTTGGACTGTGTTCTTGGTGAGTAGCCTAAAGTCTAAAGAATTTTTTTCTGGTCTCAATAGCACCATAGGAAAAATCCCTCAGCAACTAATGAGCATTGTTTGTCCTCTTTTCATTCTGATTTACACCAAGTCCAATATGATTGTGCTGGTTCTGGCTTTCCACTCAAGGGAAAAAATAAAATGACTTTAAGGTTATTTGAATCATTCTTTACCTTTCAATAGATTAAATCTGACATTATTACAGCCCAAGATTGTTCTTTTTGTTTTTGAATGAGTAACGCAGCTTTTCCCTCCCGCCCCACTTCTTGCCTCCTTGCCTCTCCCCTTCCTTCCCTTCTTTCTTTCTTAAATACATAACCCTTTAGAGCAGTGGTTCTCAACCTTCCTAATGCCGCGACCCTTTAATACAGTTCTTCATGTTGTGGTGACCCCCAACCATAAAATTATTTTCGTTGCTACTTCATAACTGTAATTTTGCTACTATTATGAATCATCATGTAAATATCTGATATGCAGGATGTATTTTCATTGTTACAAATTGAACATCATTAAAGCATAGTGATTAATCACAAAAACAATATGTAATTATATATGTGTTTTCCGATGGTCTTAGGCGACCCCTGTGAAAGGGTCGTTCCACCCCCAGGTTGAGAACCGCTGCTTTAGAGCATTGAACGTACTATTTAGACTTGGGCCCTCACCGCGGCGCAGATGGAGCTGTAGCTGTGCACTGATAAAGCACCTTCCATGTAGGGGGTCGCGAGCCCAGGGCCTCTCGTCAACCCTTGAAACACTGTCACTAAAGCCCTGCTGTCATGTGTTTCAGGTGGCAATTAGTCCCTGTCTGAGCATGACACCCAGGCCTCTGACTGGAGAGCTGACGTCCCTTGCCCTCACCGGAATGGCTCCTGATTTATTTATATAAATATCCCCAGTCTCACATGGCTCCCCAAAATCACCTCACCAGAGAGGAAGGGAGAATTTGGCAGAGGTCAGCATATCAATAGCAAACAACAAATGAATAACTACGCACTTTAATATTCAACATTCATCATTGCACAGAGTATCACTGATCACTTAAATAATACATGTCAGTTAACCTAATGCAGAAACGAGTAAAGTCAAACATTCAAAGCAATACCTTGAGCATGGAAAGACTGCGAGTGCCACTTAACACCCGCAGTGCAGCGCCAGAATGGGTCTTTAGGAATAGCGACTCGCAATCCTTACCAACGGGGCAAAGCACTGTGGGGAACGACACACAAACACACACAGCCTGTCAGACAGCTCGGCTAAATGCACAGCAGTTCTGACGGGTTTGGCGAACCTGACTTTCCACGTATGTACAGTAGTTTCCAACACTCGAGTGTCGTTGGGTGCTGGGGATGCAGAGTAGGAAGACAGGGGGGCTACCATTTACTCTAAAATAGAATCGAGTGGGGAAACCTAAACTCCTGACTAGTCAATTTTAAAATGGCATAACCAGAACTTTGTTACAGAGAAAACAGTTTTTTTTTTCTTCTTAAAAATGTATGTGTGTCAAAAAGGCTGAAAATCTTGTCCGTGCTAGGGGAAAGTTGAGTGTGGAAAAATCTGCATTAAAAAAAAATGTATGTTGTAAAGAAAATAAGAAGCCAGAGCATTTTGGCATTAGCAACAGGCCGCACTAGTTCTCAGGCAATAAATTTATGGGGAAACATGACAGGCTCCTCATTAAAGCTATGTGTACGTTGGCTGGATTTTATACAAGATTCTTGACTCTTGTGGAAAACTGGGCACGGCTTGACATCTGAACAATGTCGCTGGTTTGTTTGATTTCTAAAGCATTGGAAAATGTTATACTTTGGAAATCAAGTAGAGAGGAATAAACATACTGCAACAGAACTGGGCTGAATCGGAAAGTTCTTTTTCCATATGAATCTATGCGATATTTATTACCTTTACTTCTCTTACAAACACAGCCCCCTTGCTAGAAATACTGCGGTACTTTTTTCTTTTTCTTTTTTTTTTTTTTGATGGCGAGAAAATAGTGCCGTTAAGGCGAATCTTACCCAGCAGCAGTAACCACCTAAGGATAGGCAATTTTCAGTTGGCTTTTCAGAAGCTGGTTGCCATGACAAAAAGCACAATTTATTCCTCAGTTCCTTATCGCAGCTACAGATCACAGACCATAAAAATTAACAAGGCTCTTTTCCTTTTCCTGATGATTTCAGAGTTCCTCATCCTTACCTGAGGTCTTTTGTTCCCCCAATTAAATGGAATGAATGTCAGTCATCTAGCAATTCAATTAATGCTGATTCAAAATTCTGGCCCAAACCAGAATCTATAATCACAACCTCCTAATCACAGCTCAGCCATGAGAATGAAAAGTAAGTAGGAAATTGCACTAATTACTCAATTAGACTAATACTGTATTTTAAGCAAGGGCTTAAGGGGCTGTCAGCTCTGACAAAGGACCATGGAGGCGCCCTCACCTGTGTGCCCTCGGCGGCCCGCCCGGCGCTGATGTGCACAAGTGGCCATGATTTCTGCCCATCTAAGGCGGGATGGGCCCAAGCTGGGTGATGGAAATTCCTAACAGAGACACCAGCGAGGGACAGCCCTGCACACGGACAGCCGGGATTTCTGGGAGGCCGTGTCCGGGGAAGGCACTGAGCACACACCGCCACCGGCGCTGGCTCCAGGAAGCGTGCCGCGAGGAGGAACGTCCAGGAAGTGTGAGAGCTGCTGCACTGAACCTTAAAATTGAGTGATGCTTGCGGAACCAGCCTCCAAACTCATCACAGAGCCCGTATCTGCGCTGGGAAGAGAGCCTCGACCTGCGGCCCTCCCCTGGGGGCTCTGGGGAGGCTGGGAGCTAAGAGTCAGCCGCACCCCAGGGCCAGCTTCTCAGGCAGCACAGCCTCTCTGGACAGCCTCCATGAAACCAAGAACGTGAGTGGAAAAGAACTGGGTGGGAAGAACACCCCAGATGTGACTGAAGTATTTACACAACAGCACGGGATACACACCCCAACAAGCTGGGCCCTATTACAAACACGACACCCCCCTCAACCCCCCTTCCAGCCCCCCCACCCCCAGAGACCCTTTCTTCCTACTCAGTTCCAGAGATGTGAATATGGTGTGGATGACGGGTGGACACGAGCCTGTGCTGCCTCTGGTTCGTGTACAAACCCTTCTGGAGCTGGAGAGGAAGAGGGCAGGGGCCTATCACATGTCCTGGTCTGAAAAGGACCAGCTGGGGTACTGCTCAGGGGTCCGGAAGCAGAGAAAACATTTATTTGAGTGGGACAGACAGAGTCTTTACTTCCAGGGTTTGCCTTGCAGGTGGCCGCTGCCTTGAGAGCGGGGGTTCGCGTGGCTGGCAGGGCCCCCGCTGGACAGGTTCTGCGCGCTGCGGGTGCCGGGGACCTTGGCGTCTCTGGCCGAGGCGTTGGCGTGGCTCAGCCGGCCTGAGGGAGCAAGAGAGCAGGGAGAGAGCTGCAAGCATGGTCCCAGGGACCATCTGCCAAGTACACTTTTAAACGCATGAAGTCTTATGCTACAACCACTTTGAAGCTAATCAAGTCCTATTCAGCATTCTCTTAAGGCTAAAACCTACTGTTTATCCTTGTGACCAACTTAACGATGGGGAAAAGGGCAGGGATGAAAGGCAACCCAGCCAAGCTAGCCTGTGCCACCTTCCTTCTAGGCAGAGAAGTGAGCAGGAGCGATGAGAGGACAGAGAAGAGGAAGTAGTGTGCAGAGGAAAGGCCTGAAGTGGTCTGTGTGCCTAGAAGCAACAGAAGGAAATGAAGACTTTCCAAGAAGGAATCTGGATGCTTCAGGTTGGCCTCTCAACTCTGCCTGAGACACACACGTCGATAAAGTCTCTCCTCTCCTCTCTGTGCACAATGCCCAATTCTTGCCACAATCTCGCATCACCTCCACTTGCCCCCCTCCCTGCATCGCTCCTGTACCCTTCCAAAATACTGGAAGACTCTGAATATATTACAAGGGATCACAAATCTCAAGCTCTACAGAAAGTATGATCTCTAAAGGTCAAAAGATCTTACTGAGGTTGTCTGTCGGACCCTGCTCCTCTTCCAGGTAATATTCTATCTGTTTTAGGTCTTCTGGGGTAAATCTCCACTTATTCTCAGCCGGTGGGGGTGGCACTTTGGGGCTGGGTCGTTTCCGGGCAGAACCAGGAGGAAGGGCTTGCTGGCAAGATGCAGGCAGGGAACCCGTAATCAGTCCTTCTGGGAATTTCTGAGCTAAGACTTTGAGACCTGGGTGTGGGAGATCAGAGAGAAAGCAGCGTCACCACTGCGAGGCCAAGGCGAAACCTGACAAGGAGCCCGCATGCCTCCTCATCCCTGGCTTCCAAGTCGAGGCCGGCACCCGTGGCGAAATCTCTCTCCGCTGCTTCACCATTTACGAAAATTACACCAGAAAACGTCGCTTGTGATGTGGGATTCTGAGAATTCCCCCAGAAATCCTTCTGCGTAAGTGCTCAGCATCAAAGCTTCCTCACAGAGCCCTGATGCCATGTCAGTATTTCAGGAATTTAAAACATGCGCCGATAAAGCGCAGGGAGGTTTCACAGAACTGCCTCCTTTCAGCCGCACGGCTCTCTCTGTCCAAAGCACAGGCAGCCCTGGGTCTATTGTGCCGCGCTTTATTGCACTTCACAGATGTATTTTTATTTATTTTTATTTTTTAGAAACCGAAGGCAAGACCCTCTACCAGCAAAAAGATTATGACTCGCTTTGCTGGGATACTTGCTTGGTAGTGGCGGTCTGCGTGTGTCCGAGGAACGCCTGTGCTAAATCCTGACCTCTCCCAGGAAAAAGGGGGTGACGTGGGGGTGAAGGACTGTGAGCCCCGATTTCAGCCTTTAAAGCCTGGAGCAGAACACAGCCCGCTCGCTCACCTCCGGAAAGCATGAAGAGGTTTTCAAATCCCCGCTCGCACATGGTGGTGGCCGCCTGGCTGGCCAGCCTCTCGTCGTCGTCATACAGAATGATGATCTTGCCGTGAGCATTTTTCTACGAGTCAGACGAGTTAAGGTTTGACCACACTGAGATAATGCTTCTAGATTACAAGGAACAGAGAGCTGTCCAAGTTCACCTCTCTGAATTCAGGGGAACGCCAGACGGGCCCTCTGTTTACCCATCACACTGGCAGTTACTGGATTTCTTCCTGTCATGGAACCCGCTCGAGCCGGTATTCTCTTCTCTTATAAACTAACAGTACCCTGATCCAAGACGCACGAGGTACACTACACACCCTTTAGCTCTGTTATCATCTCAACCCTGGAGAACAAGTATTACAAGTCCATTCTATAGGCAAGGAAGTAGAAAAACTTTTATGTTCAATATGCTCTAACGCAGCCTTGTTTATAATAGTAAAAAAAAAAGTACAATAAAGTGGAACGTTTTAGTAAATTATAGTACATCTGAAGACATATACACTATATCAAAAATGGAGTTTATAAAGACCGGGTGTTAGTGTGACAAAGTACACTGTAATATCAAGTGCGGAAAAAGCAAGACACTAAATTATATATACAGTATGATTTCTACTTTGTTAAAACATACATAGAAGATAGTCTGGAGTAAAATATACAAAAAATGTAATAAGAGTTGTTCAAATGGGTGATTATCAAAGATTTCAATTTTCTTTCTCACATACTTTAATATTTAAATTATTTTCTATTTGTATGATTTTTATGAGCAAAAATATTAAAATTTTAAGAAGAAAAAAGTTAAAATAGAAGGAAGAAAATTTACTTCATAAGTTTTACCTGGGAAAGCTTTCTGGGGGGAAAAACGTCTTAGGACTCTTTTGTGAGAGAAGGAGAGAGAGAGAGAGAGAGAGAGAGAGAGAGAGAGAGAGAGAGAGAAACATCAATGTGAGAACAAACAACCATTGGCTAACTACTGCATGCTCCCACCAGGGAACAAGCTCACAACTGGGGATATGCCCTGACCGGGAATCGAACCTGGAACCTTTCGGTGCACAGGACAATGCCCAACCAACTGAGCCACACCAGCCAGGACAGGACTAACTCTTAATGGATCATAGCCTTTAACCTGATGTTCGTTAGCCCAGTGCAGTATGGCTTGGAACCATCTGCAATCATAGTCAGCATATTCAGTAACAGCTAAGAATCCCAATTCTAAAATATGCCAAAATAAGCTAATTACTATAAAAAGTCATGCACACATTGCTTCCCGGCCTTTTGGCTAAGATCAAGTGATGTATCAAAAGTCCTTCACAGAGTTTTCCTGGTAAGTTTGATTATTACAAACCTCATCCTCACCCAACTCCTTAAAATGCAACAAAGGATACATATTCAAGAATGTCATTTGAATAAGGGTTCATTGTTCTAGACAGAGTTGCAATTGGGTAACTGTAAGCTGTAAAGAAAGGAAAATTAGGAAGTTTGTAGCTTTCCTAGTACAACTTGACCCCGCCCCCCAGTGGGTTTAAAGTCTCACTAAAAGCTTAAAGAAATATATTTTCAAAATCAACAAGCCATAAACCTAAATACTTTTGTGAAAGAAAAGAAACAGGACACTATAAACAAAATATGAAGCTTTACTTGACTGTATCTGACGTTCGCCCTGGGCCCTGAGCCACGGGAGCGCGTCATCGGCCTGTCTCAGAGCATTATGGGAAAGCCAACTCACCATGGACCGGGCTAGCATATGGCCCCTTAACTGCTGACCATGGGATGTGGTCAGGGGGCCGGGATGCAAGAACGGGCGGCGGTGTTGGGAGGAGGCACTGTGAGGCCGCCTCTCTTACCTCCAACAATGTGGCATTGCTGGTAAGAGTCTCTATCGCGCACATCGAGCAGCAGGAAGGGGCAGTCGGGGTACGGCTTGTCTCTGCTGTTGGGCTCCGCTTTCTTCGCCAGCCCTTTGTCTAGATCCAGTTCTCCAACACCACTGATGACGCTGCAAGTGGAAAAGTAGGTCAGCAGCAGCTAGCCTTAAAGGTCAGATGCTTTTCCTCAGAATAGCGAGAGAGAGCTCAGTGTCTTTTCAAAAGACACTGCAAAGCAAAAGGAAAATGGGTATAGTGTCTCAGTTCTGCTTCTGAATACAAGATCCTGTGGTTCCTATTTTATCTCACTGGGCCCCAAGGCGAGGACCCACAGGTCCCCACTTACCTCCCGACAGTGTACGCCAGGCCATTAGCCTGGCTGAGGGGGGAGACGCTGTAGGGTGCATGCCTCCTCCAGCAATCAGGGCAGCATTCAGGGAAAGAGGCGGCGAACAATCAATCCAATGGAATTTTGAGGGGCGTAAGAGAGCAGAGCAAAAGGGGAAAGAATAAGGCTGATGGGGCAGGATAAACGAAGGCCTTTCTATATGTAATGGAAAGTAACAACGACGTTTTAATTTATTCATTGAGTCTATCCAATCTGGATTTTGAACCTTAATGTTTTTAGTAGTTACGTGTACTTACTTCCATTTTATAGGTTATGATGTTGAGGTTGAAGAGGCTTTTAGATTTAGTGACATTCATAGAATCAGACACAGGAAAAGCTAAGATTAAAATGAGTTCACCACTGACAGTTCTAGTTTAAGGTCATAAAATCACTAAAATTGGTCACCATATTAATATTATAGGCAAAATGAGGTTAAAACATGGATCAAAGGAATAAGAGCAGTAGGTGTTATGAACAAAATGGCAAGTAGTGGAGCGTCGCTATGAGAAGATGATCACTTTCCTGGCAAATGTGAAGACATGTATGCCAAACCACAGACTGACATGCAGTATATAGTTCCTCCCCATCACAGCAAGTCAAATTCTGCATTTAAATCTGATAAGCGTCATAACTACATGCCATGTAGTGCATATTTTGTTGAACCACAGGAGAAGAAATTCTACCCTCAATGGTAGTCTCGTTGGTCTATTTGTTTTGAAAGCAATTTTAGAGTCCTTGCACAAAAGTAGTTATAAAAATAATAACAGTGGTATAGACGATAGCAATTCTTTCACTAGTTGGACTATTTTACCAGTAGGAGGGGTGGGTATGTGCCAAAAGTTAGCACTGTCTTATAGTCAACAGTTACTATTTGTGGGAAAGTGAGGCGTCACAGTGTACGGAAGAAGGACCAGCCACGTGCAGCTGGAGGATCGACACCGAGGGCTGCTCTCACTCCTCTTTGCACCTGTGTGATAGCAGAGGCCTGTGTGTGCCTCTCCACTTTCCTTCTGATTCAAGTCAGGGGACTTATAAGGGGCAACAGACAGAAAAGGCGAAGGGAATCATGCTCTCTGAGTCAAAAGACAGTAGTTGTAAAGCCAGGTCCTGAGAGCAAACGTGTATACAGGAGGGGCGAGAAGAGTGGAAGCGAGGTGTGAAAATTAATGCTCTCCCAACAACAGAGTCTTACATTCACCGACGGAGGATGCTGTGGGAAGACTCAGGAGGAGGCATTTACATAGAGAGAAAGTAGAAGGTTGGGTGAGAATGTGGGGCTTCACCATTGCCAGTCTGTTCCTGAGGTACTTAAGCCACTGAAATCGGTCTCTCGCCTGATAGGAAGGTAAGATGCAGGGGAAGCACGGATCTGATTGGAGTACCTCTGGAGTGTCGAGCGACTGGAGTCCCCCGCTCCCACGCTATTTATGAACTGGACAGGGCTCGGCGGCTGCTCATCGGGGCTCCCCTTCCCATTGGTCCTGGCAGCAACTTCGGCATCAGGGTCTGAAGTCGCAGAATCATTGTCTAAAACGTGCAAATAAAGAAACAAGTACATTTAATGGTAGAACCTGTATTTACTTATCAGGCAGGGCCACTGAAATTAGGTCAAGAAAAGGAGCGCACATCACCTTATTTAAATTGTTCTATAAATTCTCAAATTAGGTATATAGGTTCTCAAAATGCCACCTGTGGACCCCAGGAGTCCCCAAGGCCCTTTCAGGGGATCTGCAAGGTAAAGACTGTTTTCATAATGATGCTGAGATGTTATTTATCTTTTTTACTGTGTTATTTGCCCCGATGGTGCAAATAAAATGGTGGATAACACTGCTAGTGCCTTAGCAAGAGCCAGGGTCATGGTGCTAAGGTTTATTAGCAATCACCCTGTTTGCACCAACCTGCAATCACAGTTAATATGGCAATCTCACTTAAAAATCGTCCCTGGTGATGCACTAATAATGAACAGCTTTATTAAATTTTACCCTCACGTACACGCCTTTTTCATATTCTGTGTGATGAAATGGGGAATTGCATACCGACCGTTTGCTACATACCCAGGTCCCATGGTTGTCTCAAGGAAAAGCATTAGTCTGATTATTGCTGCTTTTGCCCTGAACACCATTTTTACTTGGAAGAAAATCTGAGAAAAACTGGTTACTTAGACGTGTGCATTTGGCAGACATGAAAAAAAAATGATCTAAGTGAAAAAGTGAACTTGTCATTTCAAGGAAAACAACTGATGGCATTTGTTGCAATGATTACATTTTGAATAAAAATCATAATTTTGGAAGCTATGTACCATCGGGAGCTTGACTGTTTCTCCATACTTAATGCCTTTTCTGATAAGATAGGCGGTGAGATTGATGAATGTGTTTGTTTGTTTTTTATGCTGTGTAATGAAATTTGTCAACATTGGGAAGATCTTCATAACTCAGTGAACCAATAATTTTCGCACGACCAAGGCATGATGTTATAAAATCATACACGGATAAAAGATTCATTCAAAGTGCAAGACAGACCGATGGCTTTTAATGTAACAGAGTGTGAAAAATTCATTAATATGGTTTCAGATTCTACATTACAACTAACCTTTAGGAAACTATCAGTTGTTGTTTTGGTGTTGTATCAAAGAAAGATATCCACAATAATGGAAAGGGCTATTAAAACACTCTGCCGTTTATATCCACAGGTCTGTGACGCCAGATTTTCTTCAGATGCTTCAACCCAAATAGCATATTGCAACACATTGAATACAGAAGATAGGAGGATCACCTGTTTTCTATTAAATCAGACATTAATGAGATTTACCCAAAAAAGTAAGTAATTCCATTCTCAGAAAATTTTTTATTTTAGAAATATAGCTATTTTGCATAAAAATATGTTATTTATGTTTATAATGGGTGAAATAGTGAGTAAATATTTTTAAGTCCTGTTTAAAATCTTAATACCCTAAATATTAATAGGTGTAATTTACATAAACCAAAACTTTTTGAGGTTCTCAATAATTGTTATAGTGTGGAGGGAGATTATTACCAAAAAGTCTGAGAATTTACTGTTCTAACCAGTATAATTAGAGAAGAAATAGAAATGAGATCTTAATTTGGATATTATATAATATACTGAGCAACTTCAAGAGATTCCTATAAGCATAAGAAAAATAATTAGGTGGTTAGATAAAAATATAAATACTAACAAAATATTTTTCCTATATACCAATTAGAAAATAATATGAAGATCTCATTTACAGTAACAATTACAGATATACAATATACTCACCTAGAAAATAAACCTAATTAAGAAATGTAAAGATCTGGTAAAAACTTGTAAATCCTTTATAGGTCTTATAAAAATTAACTTAGGGACATTAACCTGAATGAAGAGAGTGGCATACATTGAGTAGTCCTGACTGGGTGACTAAAAGTTAAATGATTTAATCCTTTCCGGATTTATTTTTTAGCCTTAATACAAATCCCAATGGGATAAAAAAAAGTTTAAAAGGATTTTAACTATAAGAAGAAAAAAAATTATACATACATATATAAAAATTTAGAGAACCTGATTCATCAAATAGTAACATATATTGAAAAGGTAAATGATAAAAGCAATGCTGAAGTACAACCAGAACAATAGAATACAATAGAGAACACAGAAACAAACCCTAGAATATATATAAGAAGCTAATATATGTTCAAGGTGGCATCACAAAACAGTTGATAAAGGAGAACTACTGAATAAATGCTGTTGAAATCATCTGTCAACTATCTAGAAAAATCAAATTTAGCTAACCTCTCACATCATATACCAAAATACAGGGTTTCTCCTCCAAAAAAGTATACACACTTTGAATGATCATAAAGTCAGTGTTTATTAACATATAGTTCATTAAAAAAATTTAAAGAAAGGTACAGAAATGAATACTTTTTTGTGTGTCAATGCCTGTTTTCAAACTGATGACCGTTTTGGTCCAGACACCGCTGATAACATGAAGCAATGAAATCACAAATATTAAGAATCATTTTGTTCAGTATTTGTGTGCCCTCAATTTGTCAACTATTGCCGGTTTTGTACCGTAAACTTTCTTTTATGTATCCCCATAAAAAAAGTCTAGTGGCACTTTAGGATACATTTTCTTTGTTCAAAGCTTAGTCTGGCTTCACCCATTATTTCAAATCAGTTAAACCTGAAAAGAAGCGAAAATTAAGTGATTATCAGCTGGTAAAGTGTGCATACACTTTTTTGGGACACCCTATATATGTAACAGATAGATTGATATTAAAACAAAAACAAAACTAACAAGCAAGTTGATAGGAGAAAATAGAGGTAAATAATTTATCTTATTTTAGAATTTGTGAATCTAAAGCAATAAAACAAAACATAACATGAATGGCTGATTTAATCATGTAAACATGCAAACCTCATATATGTCAAAATCAACACAAAGAAAATTAAAAGGTGAATAACAAATTAGGAAAAAATACCTGTAACATATATGGATGAGAAAAGGTTAATATACTTAATTTACAGAGTTTAAAAAAATTAACTAGCTCCTTAATTGAAAAAAGGCTCATGTGTATAAGGTAAAAATGCAAACAGCATAAATTTATGTGGAAAGGAAGCCATCTTCCGATTCCAGATGCATGGCCCTCGGGCCTCCTCCCCCAAGGGAACCAGCTTCACATATTTATGTCTCCTTCCAGAAATAAAACAACTACATACTTCTGCATATATTTTATTTCCTCCCCTTTTTACATGTCCAGGAGAACGCTATTCATACTGCTCTACACCTTGGCTTTTGTTTTGTTGTTTTATTTTTACTTGATAATACAGCTTGGAAATTGTTCCAAATCATCAAGTAAAGATTTTTCTCCTTTATTTCCAAGGCTGTATTGGTTTCCAAAGTAAAAAGATATCATACTTACATAACGCTTTCATAAAACAGTAAGTAAAAGATGAACATTCCATTAGAAAAAAATGGGAAAGGGCCTGTAATATCCTCGAAAGAAATACGTATGACCAATACACACACACACACACACACACACACACACACACAGAGCTCACTGTCACTATCAGAGACATTCAAAATAAAACCATGCTAACACTGGCTCGGCTCATGCACTCGGTGGGCTGCAGAGGTAGAACCTTCCGGAGAGGCTGTGGAATCAGCATTGAGCGCCTCCAAAACAGGTCTACCCTTTGTTCATCTGCAGCGATTCATCTCCAGGAAACAATCAGAACCACACAAGCACTTATGTATTTACACCGCAGCATTATTTTATAAAAGTGAAAAATTAGAAAAGCTGTAGTGCCCCAGGAATAGAATAATTAAATAAATTATGGTATGTCCAAAGGGTAGGCATTATACGACCACACGACCTTTACACCGAAGCTCTGTGAGTCTATGTAATGACACGGGAAAGTATGCATGACAAAATGTTAATTGGAAACAGCATCATACAAAACTATATACGAAGAGTATGGATTTGGGTGGGAGTTAGATGGGGGCGGGAATAGACAACAAAATTTAAAACAGGGATTATTAGTTATTTTAATTTTCTTTATATATTTTTTGCAGTTTTCTAATTTTCTAAAAATACACTTTTAAGTCAGGAAAAAATAAACATTACAAAAGGAGATCTTGTAATCCTTCAAAGATAGTCAATATGCAAACAGATACAATCTGTCCTACAGGCATTCCTGAGTGAGTTATTATTCTGTGTGGAGCACTAGAAAAACACTAATATTACTCACACATTATGGTGTCCTATTTTACAAGAGCCTATTTTGCTGTGCAAATTCATCTCAGAAGAGAAAATTGCATGAGCCCATATGTCCTGGTGCTGCAATCTCTATAATGAATTAAAAGACCCAATCCAGGTACTTATATAACCAGGTTAAAATTGGGTGTATTTGTATGAGGAGACTCAATTATCTCTATTACAAAGAGCCCTTCTTTCTCTGCTGTGTGAGAGGCATCTGTCAAAGATAAATTCCTGGCTTTTTCAGATTCCCTTTATCCTCGCTAACAAAAACAAGCCCAGGGAAATGACAGTGGAGTTGCACAAACCCAGTGTTCAGACTTCCTGAGAAACTTGTCTTGAAATCAGAAGTCAAATTCCTGGCCTACATCAACCTTAACAAAACACATTCTCCGTCAATAAACAGCCACACATTGATTGCTGAGCGCTTCAGGATAAAATGAAGACCTTAGCTCTGTGTATGCCTTTCATGAGAGTACAACGAAAGAGGTTTTATTTCGTTCGACTCGGCATTTAAGAAAGGAAATCTGGAGCCTACCTATCTTTCTGGCCTTATCTCCTACCAGACACCTATTCCTGCCTCAGACCACAGCCAGACTGGATTACGTGACTCCCCAGGCACGCCGGGAGCTCTCTCTTCTCCAGGCCTGTGTTCAGCCTTTTCTTCTCGGTGCCTCTCCTCAGCCAGCAACGGCCTCACCTGGAAGGGCTGGTTCAGAAGCCTTAAGAAAGTCTACCTGTTTTCCAACTGGAAAATACCTCCCCTCCCCCGGCACTCCCGCAGCAGACACTGGCTGCCATGGGAGACACTGGCTGTATCACCTTCAGCAAGTCACTGCTCCTCTGGGCTTGGGCTTCTCATCTGTAAAGAGTACCCTCTTTCTAGAGCAGTGGTTCTCAACCTTCTGGCCCTTTAAATACAGTTCCTCATGTTGTGACCCAACCATAACATTATTTTCGTTGCTACTTCATAACTGTAATGTTGCTACTGTTATGAATCGTCATGTAAATATCTGATATGCAGGATGGTCTCAGGCGACCCCTGTGAAAGGGTCGTTCAACCGCCAAAGGGGTTGCGACCCTCAGGTTGAGAACCGCTGTTATAGAGTTTTTGCAATAAATTAAATAAGAAAACACAGGTGAAGTACCTAGCAATATACATGAATCCAACAAACGATAGCTTCCTGTCAGTCCTCCGTTACAAATTTCTGCCCTGTTAGTGATTCTGTGCTTCTGCCATCATTCTCCTCACCCAACATGCAAACACGTGTGCACCCGTGATGACAAACCCCACGTATGTAGAGCTGGGTTTTATTCATCTTTGTAGTCTCATAGCGCCTAATTCTGTGGCTTGTACATACATAGAAAACACTAAAAATACCTGTTGAAAAAAAGTAATTAGTATATCAAACACATCTAAAACATTTAAAACTACAAATGCTAGAGCCAGAAAACCAGATGGCTTTTTTTTTTAAGAGGTAAGAATTAACAATTAAAGCAGCAGATAGCATTGCTCAGAGAGCAACAATCTAATTACAAACAGGTACATCAAAGTCCCAGGTCGCTGCGCACGCAGCCGCAGAGGGCGAGCGCTTCAGTCAAACGGTCAGTCCGTTACTTTCCCGCAGCCTCAATTCTCATTACCTTCCAGTCTTTGAATCTCCTCAGCTGTCACTTCCAGTGTTTGATCTGACAAGGAAGCAACCTGGATGACCTGAGAGAAAGAGGAATGAAATGTGGAGATGTGTCTATGTTTGTTTGTCTTTAAACAGAGGCAAGCCTGTCTTTTACAAAAGACAGGGAACATCAAAGATCTCTTGTTTTAAGACACTGTCCGTGTCCTCAACTAGAGACTAACGCTCGGGTCCCCTTACTCCGGGAGTGGTCATTACACTGCAGAGGACCGTTCCAGAAGAAAAGGGTTCATTTAAGACACTGCACAATAAACTTCAAAGGCCAAACGGGCAACTTAGGACAAGAAATATGAATAAGAGTACCTAGCCATATACATGAAACTACGCCCATATATATTCTGGTCCCAACATAACATGTTATTACTTTTTTAAAAAAAATCTTTATTGTTGAAAGTATTACATATGTTATACTTTTTTAACATGTTATTTCTTAAAAATGCAATACTTAAATCAATAAAATATATTTTAAAAAAAAATGCAATACTTATAATAACAAATTGTATCAGCAATTCTTCATGCAAGGAAGAAATAAATGTAATTATGAGTACATTGATTATAGCATTGTATACCTATATGGATTTTTTTTTTAATCCTCACCTGAGGATATTTTTCCATTGTTTTTTTTTTTTTTTTTTTTTTTTTTAGAGAGAGTGGAAGGGAGAGGGAGAGACGGACAGACAGAAATGTCAATGTGAGAAGAGTCAACTCGACTGGTTGCCAACCCGGGATGCTTCAGTCCGCAAGCTCTATCCACTGAGCCAAACTGGCTAGGGCCTTACATATAGATTTTGAAGCAGTTTTTAAAATTTAGCTCATAAGACCCAAGATCCATCTTGAGTTACATCAATGGAACTCTTGTTTGGGTACCAGAGAGACACTTGGTTCGTAATTTTCAAATGAAAGGATAAAGTGACTTTCCCAAAGTAAAAAAAATAGCCCAAGGAAGGCTTGGGAAAAGAACTCAGTCATCGAAGGGCGATCACCTGGCTTACACAGAGAAAAATGTCCAAACAATCCAGAGTCCAGAACTCTAGATTCTAAATATTAAATTAAATGGACAAGGAAAAAAAAACAGAACCTAAACCACAAATTTGATGATTTAAAAGTAGAATGTACATTTTACTTTATAAAATTCTTATCAAAGAAGAGAGAAAAATTTCACACCGTCCTCCAATGAATATACACATCATACACCAATTAATTCTCTCACAGGTAAAATATAAATAATCAGAAGAAACCCCACTGCAAATATTACCTAGAATCAAATTTAGAGATACTCACATAAAGCAGCACAAATTAGACAAGTTTTACTCCAGTGGGAGATTATTAAACTTACCAGCTGGGCAAAGGTGGTAACTTTTAGTCTCTTGAAAAGCTCATCTTTTTTGTATCTGTAATCTGAAAAGCACAAATATTTTTCTAGGTTTATTTTGCTTCCTCAGAGGTATTCATTCTTTCTAATCACCAAGTTATATGGTATATTTCTCAAGTTATTTATGTGCTTTTACCTCATGATATCCTCAAAATTAAAAGTGGTCAGTATTATATAATTTCTTCATTTCTCTCCCCCCTTCCCCTTTGCTTGGGCCAGTAGAAAGCCTATAATTGAACAGCCACCTCTTTGTGTCTAGAGACTTTATCCTTTGCCTTTATGTTATTAGTCTACCATTTTTCTGTTACCTTGCTATGCTATGGCTGTACTTTGGCCATATTGTACCACATTTTTGTAAACTGCTTTAAACTATTTTCAGAACAAAAGGAAACAAATCTGCATGTTATAAACAGGACAGAGACCCTTAAGCGGAGTGGCCCCAGGTCAACCCTGCCCTGAAAAGACGAGTTACATTCCAGAGGTTACAAACTATGCTGGAGACACAGGACAACACTTTCCCCGCCACCCCCAGGCACAATGCTGGGCACGGAGTGGTGACTGCTCGTGACCATCTCTTGTGTCAGTTTCTCTTCACCTCTACTTCAATAAAAAGCAACCTGTCCAACAGGTTTGCAAGATGAAAAAGTTCTGGAGATCTACTGTACAACAAAGTGAATCTACTTAACACTACTGAACTGTACACTTAACAATGGTTAAGACAGTACATTTTATGGTATGTGCTTTTTACAATTAAAGTAAAAAATCAACCTAAAACATCAACATGTACTCAGTGCTATCTGTACAGTTCTGAGACGTAACTCCTCCAATGAGGGTACCCCTGTAATTGTGATACTAATCCCATGTAGCACATTAAACAGTTTTTTAAAAATTTTAGCCAATATCACTTTATCCAATCTCTGCCCCATAGAGGCATGTTAAGTTAGCTTCCTTAAACTTTTCTGAAAATGACTGCCCATCCTGAAGTTCTCAGCACTGACCTCCCTCCCACTCTTACCCTTTACTCCTCTCCTCTTTTAGGTGTTTATATTGGAGCCCAGGGCTCCTGAAAGACTGTGCCATTACTTCAGAATTACTAAAGGTCCGTTAGCTGGATAATTACTGTGGCCTTCACAGCACAAAGTCTCATAAGCCAAGACTCCTAGCAACAAAGGAAAGGATTAAGATATTTAAGACTGTTTACCTGGTGCACTAATCATTTCTATGAATTTTCCAAAAAACCAGCACAGACCGGATAGTTATTTCGGAGGATAATGTTTGCTTGATTTATCAAACACCTTATGACTCAGAGTCAGGAAATATTACCTTAAAACTACATCAAGATTCTTGTCTTACAGGGAATTAAAGTTTTGCTGTTCTAAAATGTCTTAAAGAGAGCAATTTGGCTAATAACTGACCATTATTTCTAGAAAATTCTTAGAACAACTTCTTCTGGATACAAGGTAACAAACCTAGATGCAAACCAGCTTCTAAGACCCACCAGGATGTAGACCCACATAGGCTGACCACAAGCAATAACAAGTACCACTGAATCGCCACCAACCCGTCCACCAAAAGTCACTTATTTAAATCAAAATGGTGATACATCAGACAATGAAAATAGTCCATCGCTTTCAAGCAGTTTGCACTGTGCCATTTATCTACCGATATTCTTTCTGTATAGTTCCATAGTTTGAAATACTCTCCAATTCTTCACATTCTAAGTACATTAAAACCCCCTTTAACTTTGTTGAATTACCTCAAACAAAAAAACCGGTTCAGCTGTCTTCTAATGATTGCCCTCTCGCACGCACTAGAAATCCCACTGCACATTTGAGCCTCAACTCTACATACCTGGTTCTGGTTTAGAAGGGCAGCCATCGCTAGGACTTTCTGACATTATTGCTCGGAGATAAAAAGATCAAACTAGACGTTGTACAGTAAGTTTTAAAGTTTACAAAAAGGATGGCTTGGAAAGCTCTGTCAGTGTCCTCGCGAACAGAGCTTTAAGAATGGAGCTTCTGCTACTGGTAGCTTCTCCCAACTCCGTGATGGAGACAATGAACCCGAGTTTCAGATATGCTATCAAGTTTTGCTTCTCCAGTAAGTCTGGAGGCTCAGCCTGTCTCTCTCGAGTTACTGGAAGGACAGAGACCTAACTATCTAGGATGTTTCACACCGGGTCCAACTAGTGTCATCTAACCACCAGAAGCCAAGAATACGCTTTGTAAGTGGTCAATAGACACAGAGTGTCTGTTCTCCCCAGGCAGAGCTGAAAGAATATTCAGATTACAAAGGAATTCTGCGTTTTCAGGGTTTTGTTAAAACACGTTATTAGCAAAGGGAAGTTGGGCTCGCAGTGGAAGACAAATCAAAGGAAGTAACAGAACAAGGTTTGTGATTTCACAGAAAGACATGGCATCTGAGGTAATCCGAGAAAAGTGATGGGGCTAGGGTGTCACGGAACAAGGCAATATTCTCCTCCCTTTGACCCAAAAGAACATCTACAACAGAAAATGGGATAAGAGAAGGAAATATCGTTCAAAATGTAGATCCCAAACCAGAATCTGAAGTAATTCTAGTCAGGGAATCAGCACAAAGTGTGTGAAACCAGGTGAGAGGAACCTCCTGTCTTACTAAAAGGAAGCCCACAACTTCTAAAGAGAAAAGCATTTCCAAGGACTCCATTCCAGAGGCATTTCTTTTGGGGAGAAAAGCTCCATTTAAAGTTTAGATATTAAGGAAACCACACTGTGCTTTTAAGAAATGTTTTAAACCGGGTTTCCGCAATCTGGGTGGAACAAGACATTTGTAGGGGACAAATTCTGGTGTGGACATGTGAGCTTTTATACTCGGCTGCAAATGGACAGGAGGTGAAAGAGACTACACACCGAACTCGAAGCAGGCCAGCCGGATTGTCCTGCCACGGATGAACTAAGGGCGACAATAATGCAGCCCAGGTGAGTAAACAAGATTTTTTTCATGGTTTAAAATTTTAATATATCCTTAAAATACATACGTATACAATATAAAGTGCAAAATAATGTATAAGCTATAATGTAGAATGTATAGGAAGAAAATAAAAGGCCGCTGGGACATTACACATCAGAAAACAAATGTCTCCAGCAGGAGTCCTATAGCTCACGGAGGCAAACAGCAGAGTCAGCAGAAAGCTGCTCCAGAGTCCACATCTATTATCTGGGGTTTCTCAGCAATTCAAAAGGAACAGAAACATTATCATTTAAATTAAAAGGCCTGCTGTGTAAAAACAAAGTTCTCTGAATTCTGGATTTGTAGTAATCTCTTCCCAGAAGATGTATATTACCAGAGCCAACTTCTGAACTGTTATCTGAGCGAGTCCCTCTTCCCTCACATTAGCTAAGTACTCCCCTCGCACTGTGTTCCACTGGAGATAGGCGCAAATCCGTCTTAGGACATAGATGTCTCTGCTGCTTCTTTAATTCTGGCCTTGATGTGTACATTTTACATCTGTTTTGGACACAGACTGAAAAATTATGATTTTGTACAAGAGCAAAACACTCAGTGACTAGTGGCATATCTTTGCAGAAGATTAGTTTTTAAAAAGAATGTGTATGAAATATGATTTTTAATTAAAAGAAAGCAGACTGCAATGAATTTATAATGTATAACATCGCTTTAAGAATAAGCTCTTTCTCATATCTCTAAGGCTTTCATGAGTACTAATTTATACTCAAAAGAGTGTTATGAAATAAGACATTATTACTCCTATCTCAGGTATTGAGAAAGGAGGAAAGATTAAGTACCTTGAAAAAGGCTAAGAAGACCGTAGAACAATGAAACTAAAGTGCAGGTTCTCACTGCTCACTCTACATTCCTACATTAACACCTCCTCTGAGGTCTAAGTCAGGCACAACTCGACCCACAAGCCACGATCCTAGCAGCTAACCAGGAAGGTAACGTGTTTCCCACATCTCTCCACCACCTGCCAGTGGACTCCCATAGCTCTCCGTGTGTGTCAGTTATAGAGTATGATTAGGGTTGTTAATAACCAACTTATAGAACTACTACAGGGTCCCATTATGCCAGCCCATCAATAACAGTGCTACTTACTTTTTTTGATCTCTTCTAGCTTCTCAATGTATTTAGTCATACTGTTACCTAAAAAGAGAATAAAGATTTTAGATATGTTTTTAATGAAGGAAATTAGTAACACTGTGAAAACAAAATGGAGTACAAGTATTCCCTAAGCCTTCCTATAATGTTCTTACAGAATTACAGGAGGCAAATGGGCCACACATAGTAATAATCTTTTTTGAATTATACAGCATCATTAAAAGATGATGAATCATGGGAAATGTTTGGTCAAATGTGTTAAGTTGGGGTGCACACCCAATAAACATTAAGAAGTCCCTGGCAGTAAAGATGATCATTTTATGTAATTTTTTTCCTTTTTGAGTCAAGGCTTTCCTCCTTTTACTCCCTCCACAATCTTTATGTGGAAGAAAGAAGGAGAAAGAGAGGCAATGATCTTCAAATGTCCAAAATGTGCCGCTGTGGCTACCCAAGCAACCCTTTCCTCCCCACTTAAGTCTTGTGGTTTCCCTCTTTCCTGAACTTGGCCTTCCTCTATTCATGCTGATGCTGCAGCCTGAACTAGACCACACAGTCTGTACACTGGAATTCACGGTGGATTTGATTTGCTGAGAAATAACAGCAGATTCCCACAGTGTGGAGTCCCCGGCCCTCACGGTTTATAGCCTGGTTCTACAATACCAACTTCCAGCCAAGGTGGGCTGGAGAGTTTGCGTGCATTAAAACTGGGCCAGGATCCTTCTGGTTTCTGAATGAACTACAGTCTGGTTCTCAAGCCAGAGGTGATTTTCACTGGACATGCTTTCATTTGATTCGAGTCAATAGAGCAAGCTCTATCTGGCACCTAAACGGTATAGCAAAGAGGGAAAACATGCAAAATAACTTCTTATTTCTAAAATTGTGCTCCTAACTTTTAAACCTTGAGAGGAGCCCAACTTCAGATAACAAAATGCTTCTCAATGAATGGCAAGAACTACTGTTTTTAAGGGTTATTCTGAATTTTTCTTCATGGTTAAGTCAGAAGCAGAGAAAGAAAAGTCTTGCTCTGAAACCCAAAATTCATTTTTAAAAATAACTTATGTCATTTGTTATCATTCATCATGGAATTAAATTCCACTGAGCTAAATTTTTTTTTTTTCGTCTGAAGACACACACTCTCTGGGATCTGGACTCGGTGTGCAGTCTTAGAGCCGGAGTCTCTCCTCCGAAGCTCAGAGACAGAATTGCCTGCGCCTTCTCCAGAGACGCAGGAGAGACTCACATGGCACCAAAGAGCAGGATTAGAATCAAACAAGATCTTCTCTAGGTTCTTCAGGCTGGGACTGACTCGAGACATGACCAGCTTTCCAGAGTGGAAACCATGATTCGCCCAGACACATATCCCTCCCTCTCCCTGCGGCTCTGAACTCAGGTGGGAGCCGGGGTGGTCAATGCAGTGGGGGAAGACACCAGGGCAGTGTGCTGCTCAGCACCCACAATCTCATTCTTTTTTTTTTTTTAATATATTTTTATTGATTTTTTACAGAGAGGAAGGGAGAGAGATAGAGAGTTAGAAACATCGATGAGAGAGAAACATCGATCAGCTGCCTCCTGCACTCCTCCTACTGGGGATGTGCCCGCAACCAAGGTACATGCTCTTGACCGGAATCGAACCTGGGACCTTTCAGTCTGCAGGCCGACGCTCAGGGCAAACAGTGTGCTGCTCAGCACCCACAATCTCATTCTTGAACTATTTTACGTAACAGCTTGTGGTTCTGTGTCCCCGAGTCCCCGGCAGTCGCATGTTGCTGGCATGCAGGTTTTTTTTGGCCAGGGCGGCTTCAGACGGTCTCATCAGAATACCAAGGCACAAAGAAAGAGTCCTGACTTGTCCTGACACAGCAAGTGAATGACTAGATGAACAAAGTGGTCCTTTGTTCATCTAATATGGCTCACTAAAACACATTGCTTCTCTAGTTGTAATGTTTTAAAAACACGATTTAACTGTGAGGTAAACACGTAGGAAGTGTTACTTCCTTAACAGAAGCAGGTGGGAAGCATTTCATGCTCTAAATCCCCCAAGGCATGCTATGCATGGAAAATAATAGCCAACCTTATTCTATAGTCTTCATTATTAAAACATTGCATTTCCTGCCCTAGCTGGTTTGGATAGAGCATCGCCTGTGGACTGAAGGGTCCCGGGTTCGATTTCGGTCACTGGCACATAGCTGGGTTGCAGGCTCCATCGGGGCACATGCGGGAGGCAACCAATCTATTGTCTCTCTCACATCAATGTTTCTCTCTCTGTCTTTCTCCCTCCCTTCCACTCACTCTAAATATCAATGGAAAAATATCCTTGGGTGAGGATTAACAAACAAAACAAAACAAGCCACACTGCATTTTCACTAACAGTCAATTATCAACATTTTCAGAGTATTTACACAGCAATTCATCTTTGTACCAGCAGTGCCTCACAACAAGCTGTCACTCCCACTGTTTGTTTTTCCCAGTAAAGGAAAAGGCAGGGAAACAAAGTCTTTTGCTCAGGTAAACAAATGTTTGGCAAAATTAAGAACAAATCTAAGAGGGCCATTGAGAAGAAGCTGTTTTCACTAAAGATATTCATTCTATCCACGCAGGAAGAAAAAAAGAGAAAATGGTGGATTTCTGCATTGTCCCAGTTGGAGAACTGAGACAGCAGGGTGGCTGACTAATGGACACAAAGTTCCCTCACAGTGACTTCAGAAGGTATGGAAAGTGGTATTCTACCCCTCTTCATATGAAGCCCAACTCATTAGCTTATCTTACCAGATCTTATTTCATCTGAAAATAGTTTTTTGACTACCCTTTAAAGAGACTAGAAATAAAACAATTCTATAATTGATTAACTTGTAAACATCTTTTGTTTTATACAAGAGTAAGGAGCCTAAAGGAATATCAGCAAACCAGTTTTTAAAAGAATTGAAATTGCAATTATTGCACGATAAATTTTCTTAGACAAGATTTTGATGTAAGAAAAAAAAAGTCAGTGGCTCCCCATTGCTTACTGGCTAAAATTTAAACTCCTTGCTCTAGTGCTGAAGGCACCGATATCTCGCCGACCACTTCAATCTTGTCTTAATTCCAAACTTGACAAAATCTCTGTTAGTCTTGGATTCTTGAACATGTCACCTTGTCCATGTAATCGTAACAGCTCACCAGGCTGGGAGGGACCTTTCCATCCTCCGCGCTTGGCTTTCCACTCACAGGCATTTATCATTTCACTGCCTTATTTGTGTGCAAGTCTTATCTACCTTATTACTGGGGAAGCCAAGGACTATTTACACACACACACACACACACACACACACACACACACGAAGAAGAGAATATCTCTCCCATTGTCTAGCACAGGAGGCACTAAAAGATATCTGAAGAATCCTCACGAGTTATTTTTATAATGTAAGTAATCACACCACAATCTGGTTTGAGTTTTGTATACCCGCTTTTCTTTAAATGTACAACCTGATTTATACGCAGTGTCTGTTATATACTACCTATACGACCCATATTGTTTCAGGAGTCAGGTAACCTAGAAATGTATAAGGTGGTATTTAGTTTCTACTTAGTTTACAACTTAAGTAGCAACAAAAGATATATTCATAAACTTTTTCAATTTGAACCAAGAGAAAGAGACAACCCAACTATATCAACAGCGTTATGCAAAGATAGAGCAGAGTCGATGAAGTAAGCGACTCATTCGGTATATTTTTTCCTTTCTTTCCCGATAATTTAATAACATTATTTGCACTAAGCCAGTAAGAAAAGCAAGTGATTTTGAGCAGCAGTAATCTAAAGTAAGATTTATAAGGCAGACCCGGTTGCTAAGAGACAACTCCATTGCTTTATTTTTCTTCAATATTCCCCTCCTCTATGGAGAAGTTCTTTGGGCTCAGAAGGAGCAGAAAGCGTGAAAAGAGGCACAGTGGTCCTTTGTTAATCTCAATAAGTTATACGAGTGTATAGTGCTCTCTGGTTTGTAAAAGGCTTTCACATACATTTCTTCCTTTGACATAAGAAACAGAATTAAAAACTGAAAAAGATGAAGAGTACCTAGACTGTAATGAGTTTGACTGCTACAGATCAAGGCTATTAGCAAAAATTCAGGAAAAGTAGACGAAAGAAAAAAAGAAAATACTAGTTTGTGCAGAGATGATAAAAGTAAGGTGAATAAAAAAAAAATAAGGCGAGAAAACACTGAGTGGAGAAGGCTACAGAATTTTAGAGAGCTACAGAAATTTGAAATTAGACCGAAAATGGAGTGAAATGAGGGGATAATACAAGCAATGAAAGAGTGTAGGAGACGAACAAAGGGGGAGCCCTGTGGCTTGGAAAGTGTTCCTTAATCAGCCTGCGGTGCCGCAGAGCAGAAACACAGAGAGGGTGCTTGAGAATAAACGAGAACCCTGCAGTGGAAACGGAACAAAACGCCGCCAGGGATTTCATCAGAAGCATAATCCATTCATGGTACAGTCTGGCAATGCTGGGGAGCTGGTAAGATACACCCAGGCACCTATGGAACAAAAGAAATATTTGAAGTTCAAAATAATTCTGATATTCCCAGCCATGGCTATACACTGGTGTTTGAGTTTATAAGAGAAGTAGAATCAGGGAGTATAGACATAAAAAACCATCTTTACCAAGGAAGAAGGCATCATCAGTCTTTGACGAACTCAGTAGCCAATGATTTGGGTGAAGACAGGAGCTATCAGGAAATCCTTGATTTCTTGTGATTATCTCTGAATTACTCATTGTTTGGTAAGAAAAGATGAAAGACCTATCTATTTAGCCTAGAAATGAGAAATGCTCACTCATTCCTGTGCCTGTTTCTATGGCTCTGATGGCAGAGCTTAAAAACATACCACAGATGGGACCTCTTTACTCTCACTTGGGCTATAAGGTCACTCTTGTGTTTTCTTAACCAGGTCTCCTCACCCTTTTCACCTTATGGCATACGGATAAGTGATAATATCTGGACAGAACACAGCTTTGCATTGTCTCAGGCTCTGATGGCTACCAAGAGGGCTAAAGGGATCTGTAGTATAACTTGGCATATAATACACAGGCCACTATACTGAATACACAGGGAGGTTAGTCATAAAAATGCATAGAAAAAAATTAAAACCTTTCCCCTAAATTGTCTTTAAAACAATTTAATTTGAAACAACAAAAGAAATTGAACACTAGAATAAAACGACTCTCCCACACTGAGTTTAAACTAAACTTTGAGTTTTAAGCAATGAAGCACACGTTGGTCCTTCCAAAGCCATTAAAAACGAGTTTGGGAGACATTTACTTACAGGAAGATGAGGTGGATGTATTTTTCTCTACTCCTCCAGCTAAATACAACAAAAACCCTGGATGACCCACAAAAAGGGAGAAAATATTTGCGAATCCTATTTCTGATTAGGGTCCAGAATCCAGAGAATACAAAATAACGCTTATAACTCAACAATTAAGAGAAAAATAACCCACAATTTAAAAAATGGGCAAAATGGTTTGAATAGCCACTTTTCCACAGGAGATATACAAATGCTAATAAGCACATAAAAAGGTGCTCAACATCACTAGTCATTAGGGAAATGCAAATCAAAACCACAATGAGATAACACTTCACACCTACAGCCATGACTGTGATCAAAATGATGGACAATAAAACATTTTTGAGGATGTGGAGAAAATAGAGCCCTCCTGCATTGCAGCTGCCTTGGAAAACAGTTTGGCAGTTCCTAAAAGAAGTAAACACAGAGGTAACATAGGGCCCACGATTCAACTCCTAGGTATGTAACCTAGAGAACTGAAAGCATATGTTCACACAAAAACTTGTATACTAATGTTCATAGCAGCATTGTGGCCAAAAAGTCTAAATGAACCGAATGTCCACTAACTGCTGAGTGGATAAGCAAAATGTGGAATCGCTTTACAAAATACTATTTGGCAATAGAAAGGAATAAAGCACTGACACATGCTACAACAACATTGACCCTTGAAACACTGATGCTAAGCGAGAGAAGCCAGGTATAAAAGACCACATACTGTTGAGCTGGTGTGGCTCAGTGGTTGAACGTCGATCCATGAATCAGGAGGTCACAGTTTGATTTGCGATGAGGGCACATACCCAGCGTTGCTGGCTCGATCCCCATTACAGGGAGTGCAGGAGGCAGCTGATCAATAATTCGTTCTCATCACTGATGTTTCTATCCTTCTCTCCCTCTCCCTGATATCAGTAGAAAGAATATATGCACCCCTATGTTCATAGCAGCACAATTTACAATAGCTAAGACCTGGAAACAGCCCAAGTGCCCATCAGTGGACAAGTGGGTAAAAATGCTGTAGTACATGTACACCATGGAATACTATGCAGCAGTAAAAAAGAAGAATCTCTTACCCTTTGAGACAGCATGGAGGGACCTGGAGAGTATGACTGAGTGAAATAAGTCAGTCAGAGAAAGACAGGTATCACATGATCTCACTCATATGTGGAATCTAATTAACAAAATAAACTGATGAATGGAGTGGTTCTAAAGACATGGAAGCATGGAACAGAGTGTGGAATCTCAGAGGGAAGGCGGGGAGGGTAGATGGGTGAGAGGTAATCAACCAAAGACCTTGTATACATATATGCATAACCCATGGACACAGACAATAGGGTGCTGAAGGCCTGGAGTGGGGAGTGGGGGTGATCTGGAGGGAGTCTACAGGGGGGAAGAAAAGGGACATATGTAATACTTGCAACAATAAATATTAAAAAAGAAAAAGAATTATACACCATAACTACGTGAGATTTATCCCATGGATACAAAACTAGTACAATATTGAAAATCCACTATATTAACAAGTTAAAGGGAAAAAAAAATCACATGATTATATTAATTGATGCAGTAAAAGCATTTAGGAAAATTCAACAGTCATTTATGATAGAAACTCTCAGAAAAACAGCCATAGGAGGAAATTTCCTTGACCTAATATAGCTAACACTACACTTGATGATGAAAGAGTAAATACTTTTCCCCTAAGGCTGGGAAAAGACAAGGATGTCCACTCTTTTCACTTTTATGTGACATAGTGCTGTTACTTCTAGCCAGTGCGATAGGCAGCAATAGAAAATGAAAAGTGTACAGACTGGAAAGGAAGAAATAAAACTGTTCCTTTTAGTGGACGACATGATTGTCTACACAGGAAAGCCCAAGGAATCTACAACCTTCCCCGTTTCCCCCCAAAAAACATATACCAAAATGCCTCCTGTACCTAAAAAAAGTGAGTTTAGCAAGGTCCCGGATACAAAATAAACATACAAAAATAAGCTGTATTTCTAGCAATAAACACTTAGACACCAGAATTTAAAATATAGGGCCATTTACAATTGTTCAAAAAATTACATAATTAGGTGTAAATGTAACAGACCATGTACAGGATTTATATCCTGAAAACTAAACAATGCTGATGGAATAAATCAAAGAAGGTGTAAATAAATGGAGAGACATAGCATATTAATGAATTGGAAGATTCAACATAGCAAGATGTCAATTCTCCCCAAATGAATATACATAGGTTTAATGCAACTACTATTAAAATCATAGTAATATTACTGTAGGTGTAAATAAGATCATTCTAAAATTTACATGGAAAAGCAAAGGAATTAAGATAGCTAAAATAATTTTGTAAAGAAAAGTAAAGTGGGAGTAATCAGCAACCAAGTTTAAGTATCTAATTTACTATGTGGCTACAGTAATCAGGCCTGTGTGGTGCTGGCAGAGGAACAGACATATAGGTCAATGGAACAGAATGGAGAACTCAGAAGTAGATCCATATAAATATGCCCAACTGGTTTTTGACAAAGGTGAACATGCAATTCAATGGAGGAAAGGTCATCTTTTTAACAAATGGTGCTAGACCAACTGAACATCCAGAGCAAAACGTTAATCTCACTCTAAGTCACATATCTCACACAGACAGTACCTGAAAATGTATCATGGACTTAAATGTAAAACTTAAAGCTATATAACTTTTAGAAAAAAGCATAATAGAAGCTCTTTGGGATCTAGGCTAGGCAAAAAGTTCTTAGACTTGACAGCAAAGCATGACCCAAAAAGGAAACATTAAAACTGCACTTTCCCCAAATTAAAAACTTTCGCTTTTTGAAAGACCCTGCTAGGAGGATGAAAAGACAGGCTACAGAGTGGGAGGAAGTATTTGCAAAGCATGTATCCAACAAAGGACTGGCTAGGATACATAAAGAACCCTCAAAACTCAACAATTAAAAAGCAAACAATTCAGTTAGAACATAGGCAAAAGCCAGGAACAGACATTTCACCGAAGAAGATAGACTGATGGTAAGTCAGTGCATGAAGAGATGCTCAACATCATTAGCCATTCGGGAAATGCAGATCACAGCCATAATGATATGCCCCTGTATATCGATCAGAATGGCTAAAGTAGAAAACTAAATAAATGCTGGTAAGGATGTGGAGAAATTGGATCACTCAGACATTGCTGGTGGGAATATAAAATGGTCCAGCCACTCTGGAAAACAGTTTGGCAGTTTCTTAAAAAAACACAACGGCAACTACCATACAACCCAGCAATTGTACTTCTGGGCATTTATCCCAGAGAAATGAAGACTTATATTCACACAAAAATCTGTTCACAAATGTATACATCAACTTTATTTGTCATAGTCAAAAGGTGGAGACAATCCAAACCTCCTTCAACAAGCAACGGTTATACTGTCGTATACCATGGTATAACTACTCAGTAACAAGAAGGAACGAACTACTAATAAATGCAACAACTTGGATAGACCACCAAAGAATTATGCTGAGCGGAAAAGCCAATCCGAAAAGTTGCATATTGTATGATTCCATTTATACAGCATTTGTGAAAGAACAAAATTCTAGAAATGGAGAACAGATTAGTGGTTGCCATGGTTAGGGAGGAGGTGAGGGTGAAAAGCGGAAGTGGCTTTAAAAGAGCAGCATGAAGGATCCTCGTGGTGATGGATATGTTCTGTATCTAGTCTATAAACATCAATGTCAATATCATGGTTGTGATTTTGCAGTATCATTTCCCAAGATGTTACCATGGGAAACTGAGTCAAGGATACATGGAATCTCTCTAAATCATTTCTTATAATTCCATATGAATCTATAATTACCTCAAAATAAAAAGTTTTATTAGCAAAACACTAGCTTAAAATGTCAGGATAGCCTTGGCTGGTGTGGGTCAGTGTTTAGACCATCGGCCCACCCACCAAAGGGTCTCGGGTTCGATTTCCAGTCAAGGGTACATAACGGGGTTGCAGGTTCGATCTAAGGCCCTGGTTGGGGTGCATGTGGGAGGCAACCAATCGATGTGTCTCTCTCATCTCTCTCTCTCTCTCTCTCTCTCTCCCTTCCTTCCACTCTCTCTAAAAATCAATGGAAAAATACCCTCAGGTGAGGATCAACAACAACAACAACGAAAATCTCAGAATATAAAAGGATACAGGTAATCACTATGTGTTATAAAAAAGATTTAAAACTGAAATTAATTTCAGGTATCATTATACTGAGTCAAATTTTGGTTATGAATTGAGAAATTGAGGAGAAAAAAATGGATTTTCATTGAAATTTCAGTTCAATTTCTAAGAGACAAAGATATAAAGCTATATACAAATATATATTTTTTGGGGGGGAAAAACCCTCAGCTCTGGGGAAAAATTAGGACAGTACACAGGACTGAAACAATACACAGGACTTTGCACCAGTTCTCCAACATCCACTTCCTCATCCTGCATACAAATCCGTTCTAGCTTCTTTACTGAACTTCATGTAAATCACACGATCTCTGTGCCACAATTTCCTGCTTCTCAATAACAGATATTTTTTTTTACCTCCCATCAAACAGGATATTTGCAAGGAAATATCTGTACAGCACGGAAATGTTTGAAAGAAAGATCCCCAGAAATTGTAACTGCAAATGGGTTCATTTAAAGCATTTAACTCTATTTTATATGAGGAAACATGTACAGTGTGAGGTAATGATTTTGAAGGAGACTGGAAAAACACAAAGACAAAATGAATGAGATTTAAACAAAGTTGACATCCCAATTTATTTTCTCAGTTGTCTTCAGGTTACTGGTGGAATGTTCAGTATTCTAAAGGCATGCAGTACCCCAATCTACTAGCGAAACCATCTTAATAGGATGGCTTTTCCACAGCAGGCTTTAAAAGTTTGAAAAAAAAACTAAACAAATAAACAACAAAAATCTCACAAGGCTGCAAATCCACAAGGGGCCTGGTGAAAAATGTTAACAGCATGGAAATAAGCAGTAATACACTCAAATTTCATTTTACCTGAATTGCAGCACTAATTTAATTTTGTCTGGTATTTCAGTTACTCATTCAAGTCTGTCTGCCTCCACTTGAATCTAAGCTCTTTGATTGCAAAAAATCACGATTCACACTCATCTTTCTAGTCCCATAGGCCATAACTTTGCATGGAGCTGGAACTCTGCAAATACCAAATTGAACAAAGGTACACAAGTATAATCTATTACTCCCAGTCTAAAGAAACATACTTGAGGTGTCCCCAAATAGAAGTTGACCATCTGATATTAGCCTCAGCCCTGCAACTTATTGAACAATGTTTTCATCAATTTCTCAATTTATAATAAGCTAATCCTGTGAATGGAATTGTGGCTGACAATCTGAAAAACAGGTATCAAAAACAAGTCCCGTCCTGACTGGTTTGGCTCAATGGATAGAGCGTCGGCCTGCGGACTGAAGGGTCCCAGGTTCGATTCCAGTCAAGGGCATGTACCTTGGTTGCAGGCATATCCCCAATAGGGGGTGTGCAGGAGGCAGCTGATCGATGTTTCTCTCTCATCGATGTTTCTAACTCTCTATCCCTCTCCCTTCCTCTCTGTAAAAAATCAATAAAATATATTTTTTAAAAAACACACAAAAAAACCAAAAAACAAGTCCCTGAGCCCAGAAAGTCATCAAACAAGACAGTGGGAAACTTTTAGCTGCTTCTTGTCAATAATTAGCTTTTGAATTTTTAAAAAGTTTTAATTTTTTAGTCTTTACTCACCAGTGTCCAGTCTTGACTTGACATGCTGATACTTTGGGTTTTGTGGTATCCTTTTGGTCAGATACTAAAAAAAAAAATTTAAAAATTCACAATAAATTGGGTTAATGTACTGTAAAGATAAGGGTGGCAAAGTTAGGAAAGAGTCAGTTACTTAAAAAGTAGAACAAATGCTACAATTTCATTGAATTTATAGGTAGAAAGAGTTCAAGAGGTCCAACAATCCCTTCAAGATAGGACTATGTGCTACAGCATCTCTAGAGGTGAAGATGGCTGTCTTGTTTCTGTCAAAACATTTGCATATTTTGCCAAAATAATCTCATAGCAGTATGTAAAAAAAGGACTCGGGAAAAAGGCTCTTAAAATCATTTCTGACATTGAGCCAAAATTGGTCACTAATTTCCATCCAGTCCACTGTTGCAACCCAGAATAAGCCACCCGCTCTGCCTCAAGAAATCAGTTAAACCAACTCAGGGCAGCTCTCTTGTTCTTCTTTTTAATTTTACTCTTGGTATGATGACTTGTAGGCCATCTCCTCTGGAGACCCTCTAGCTTGTATCCACATCTCTCCTGGAAAGGGGGCACGTGGACCCAGACCTGAGCACAGCGCCCAGATGCTGTCGGGCCGGGCCCGGTTTGGCAGGCCTCTCCCGCTGCCTGCCTGGAGTCCGCGGCTCCACAGATGTCACGACGATGGCAGCTGCTCGCGGTGCAGCTGGGGCACATCCGGGCTCCGGGTAAGTTCATGGCCAGCCACGATGCCTATCTTGGGTCTCCCTTGTCTTGTACTCTGGCAGTGAACTCTGAATCCAAGCTCAGGACATTGACCCACATTAAATTTTCAAAAGCCATGGACTGAGGAAAGGCTGATGAATAAGGACATTATAGAATATACTTGCTTGCTCAGGCTTTTTTTCTGGCCTGCAAGTATGAAAACCATATGTTCAGTCACAGGTAGCTGTGGAATATGAAGTTAAACGGGGTAATATACCTTTCCAGCTTCATCTTCCGCCACTCGCCCACATGTTGCCAAGTTAAAGTTGCCTGAGTGTTCCCCCAAATGTGCCACATTCATTCGGGTCTCCAGTCTTAGCAAATGTCCGCCTAGGATGCCTCTTCTCAGACAAAACTTCACTTCCTCTATAAGCTGTCCCAGGTGGAATTAGGCACTTTCTTTTCTCCCTCCCTCCCAGAATATGGACACCCTGTACCACTGTTTACAACTCGACCTTCTTCTCTAGGCTAGGATTTCCTTGACGGCAGGGACAATAACTTACTCAAATTTGTATTCACCCAGGACTTAATAATCAATCAATAAATGAATATATAGAATGAGGACTGTATTATCACAACTACCTGGTGGTTCCTTAGATGAGAACATCAAACTTTAAAACCTGTATCACTTGCCCTTGAAAACGTAGGTAACTACAGCATTTAGTTAATGACTCAAAACTACCATCTGCTATTTTAACACTTGAAAAGAAAGCAAAAAAAATCTCAAAATAAAGATTGGTCCTTTACTATTATTAAAAAACTCACTGACATTACCTGTTTTTCATTTCACCCTAGGTAAGTAAAACCTTCGCCATGGATGTGTTTGTGGGACCCTGAATTATTTTACCCTGAAAGGTTTCTCCAGTTGATCAGTCACCTGCCGTCTAGAAGAAAAAGGGACTCTAATGCCAATTTCAACTCCTTCCTAGATGAAGATGGAGAAGATTCTTTCTCTCCTTTTTTTTTTTTTTGAGAAGACTTTTAAGTGAAAGAAAATATTCAAAGACTAAAAAGAGGGACTTTAGGACAAGTTCCCAGAGGAAGACAATACCACAGCAAAACAAAACAAAAAACCCAAAAGCAAACAAACAAAAAAAAACGGAAAACATGTGCCTGGTAAATTGAGTCAAGAAAAGCTAATACTTGCCCTGCTGGTTTGGTTCAGTGGATAGAGCATCGGCCTGGGGACTGAAAGGTCCTGGGTTCGATTCTGGTCAAGGGCACACGCCCAGGTTGCGGGCTTGATTCCCAGTGGCGACATGCAGGAGGCAGCCAATCAATGGATTCTCTCCCATCGTTGGTGTTTCTATCTCCCTCTCCCTTCCCCTCTGAAATCGATAAAAAAAAAACATATTTTTTTTTAAAAAAAGAAAAGCTAATACTGGAACTCAGTTATCTTAGGCTAGAAATTTTCTTTTTTTCTATTTTGCTCTCCGTATTTTTATAATTTCTATATGCTATTTCCTGTTTTTACTTTTGTTTTGCTTTTTCCCTAGTTGCCTAGCAAAGCTTCTTTTGAAAAATTCCAGGCTCATCTCTGCTGAACTAAGGGGATTTGTCCATACCTAAGCCAACATAGCTAAGAAGTGAGGGTGTCTCTGGGGACCAGGTGTGGTGGCAGCAGAATGATGGGGGGAGTGCGGACAGCTGCAGTCACGGAGCCCCCCCGCCCCCGGTTTTCCCTTACACAGCCTAATGAGAAACCCATATGCTGCAGTAGGAAAATGTAGTATTTCTTCTCATTTTCCTATTTTGGTCCAACTTCTTGTTCCTGACTTTCTAGTACCAATCGCAACGTAAAAGTATTTGTGCTCCGCTCTAAGCAGAGCACCGTGGGTTTTATGGAGCTGCCATACTTTTTTCATTAAAATTCTTGCTTCGGGGTGACTGTTTCTTGACCTACTGACCAACTGGCTTTTTTTCAATTACATAAACAGGATGGGATGGCGGGAAGTGAAAGAACTGAAAAAGAAGCTGTTTCAAGGAAAACCATTCATTCAAAAAAGCCGTATTGGGTGCCAACCATTCATTCAGTCGACAAGTACTGGGTGCCTTCTAGGAGTAAACCACTGTGCCGAGGACACGGAGGTAAAAAACACATTCTCAGCCGTCCAGCTCTGCCTGGTGCTGGAAAGGAAGGCGAGTGAACGGATGCCACACTGCACGATAAACAAGGAGAGAGAAGCTGGGGGTGCCACAGGAGTATGTAAAATTAGCCCCTACACCAGACCAAGAGGAAAGAACCGTTTCCTGAGGGTGAAATCTGAGGGCTGAGTCAATTAGCTAAACTCAAGGAGTAGTGGGTGGGAGCGACAGGGGAGACAGAGAGGCTGAGAAGGTTCATGTCTGTGGTATTATAACAGGCTCTTTGAGGGCAGCCATAGGGGGCAACATGGGGTCAGATGAGGCTGGAGAGACACACAGGGACAGATCACAAAGGACCTTGTATCCATGCTAGGAAACCTGGACGTTTTCCTATAGGTAACTGGTTCTCAGACAAGTGCACTTTTCTTCCCCCACCCCAGGGACAACTGTCAATGTTTAGAAACATTTTAGGGTGTCAGACTGGGTGGTGGGTGGGCTACGGTTGCTTACTGGCTGTGCACTCCTGAGCAACTTACTGAGACTCAGTTTCTCCATCTTTATTTTAAAAAAATATATTTTTATTCATTTCAGAGAGGAAAAGAGAAGAAGAGAGAGATAGAAACATCAATGATGAGGGAGAATTATTGGATTGGCTGCCTCATGCATTCCCCCTACTGGGGATTGAGCCTGCCACCTGGGCATGTGCCCTGACTGGGAATCGAACCGTGACCTCCTGGTTCATGGACTGACTCTCAACCACTGAGCTACACTGGCTGGGCACCAATCACATTTTTAATTTTGTGTTGTTATTGTCAATTCTCACCTGAGGATATTTTTTCCATTGCTTTTCGGAGAAAGTGCAAGAGAGGGAGAGAGACACATTGGCTAGTTGCCTCCCACATGCGGGTGGGAGCGAATGGGAAACCCAGGTACATGCCTTTGACCAGGAATCCAACCTGGACCCTTCAGTGTGCAGCCTATCTCTAACCACTGAGCATACCAGCCAGGGTCCAATCACATTTTAAGTCTCCTACACGAAAACATAAATGAACAATGTAGGGATAAAAGAAGTCTGAAAACATTGATATAGACTGAATTGTGTCCCCCAAAATTCATACATTGAAATCCCAATCCCCAATATAACTGTATTTGGAGATAGAGCCTTTAGGAAGTAAAGTTAAATGAGGTCATAAGGATGGACATGTTCTTATAAAGAGAGACACCAAAGAACCTGCTCCTTTCCCATCCCTGCACACAGAAAGAAGAGGTCATGTGAGCACATCTGCAAGCCAGAAGAGAGCTCTCACCAGAAACTACATTGGCTAGCACTTTGATCTTAACCTTCCCAGCCTCCCAAACTATGAGGAAAAAATTTCTGTTGTATAAGCCACCCGATGTGTGGTATTTTGTTATGGCAGCTCAAGCTTACTAATACAAACATCTCCAACAAAACAAAAAGAAAAATAGCAATATGGAGGAAACTGAGGCTATGAAGGGGAAAAGTATTTAAAAACACTATTAGAGGAATGAAACACATATCCACACATGAACTTGTACAGTCATGTGCCTCTTAACAATGAGGATACATTCTGAGAAATACACAGGCGATTTCATCATTGTGAAATCTAGATGATATGGCCTCCTACATACCTAGGCTATATAGTATGTAGTATATACCATCGTCGTATATACTCAGTTTCTAAAAAAAACTAAATGTAAGCTTACATACAACCCAAGAACTGTACTCCTAGGCACCTATCCCAGAGAAATGAAAATTAACATCACACAAAGAACTGTACCCCAAAGTTCATATCTTTATTTGTAATAGCCCAAAACTGAAAGCAGCCAAATATCCCACAATAGCTGAATGGTTAAATAAACTGTTATACAACCAAACCACAGAATACTAATCAGCAATAAAAAGGAATGATATTGCTACAAGCAACAACTTGGATGCATCTCAAGGACATTATTCTAGTGGGGAAAAGCCCATCTCAAAAGGTCACATACTACTTGATTCCATTTATGCAATATTCTTAAAATGACAAATTGAAGAAATGGAGAACACATTAGTAGTTGACAGGGGTTAGGATAATGAGGGGGAAGAAAGTGGATGTGACTAGGAAGGGGTAGTATAAAGGAGATATTGTAGTGATGGGATAGTTCTGTATCTTGATTGCAAAATCTACACACGTGCAAATCTTGATTACTAGTATATTAAATCTACAATGTGATAAAAAGGCCTAGAACTATACACACATAGTACAAATGCCAATTTTCTGGTTTAATATTGTACTATATTTGTGTAAAATATAGTGATTGGGGGAAAATGGGTGAAGGGCATATGGGATTACTTTGTACTATTTTTGCATAGTAATCTGTATTTATATCATGTGAATCTGTATTTAAATCAAAACAAGAGTTTTTATAAAGGATATCAGAG
>NW_005871094.1:6278172-6315666 GCF_000147115.1 Myotis lucifugus | reverse complement strand
CACCCCCCCCCCGCACCCTTCACAAACTCAATCTACGCGTTGCAAGATAATGTAATTCAGATCTTATAAAGTCGCGCAATGCCAGGATTCTCTAGCCCAAAGCCCCTACGCCCCCACTTAACTGCCCAAGACAACAGTGTGGTGAAGCCCAGGCTGGGAGGGTGTGGTGGTGGTGTTGGGCAAAGAGGTGGGATATGGGGGGGGGGGCATCTGTAATAATGTCATCAACAACAAAGGAGATAAAATTTTTAAAAATTTGAGAAGCAATCATATAGAAGCAGCAACACAATAATTAATTTAAGAAAGAGAGGATGGAGAAAACAGGAGGGAGAAAGTCAACAACAAAATAATTCAAGAAAACTTTATGGAACAGAAAGACACGTTTTTCTGGTACCTAACAATATGGGTGAAAACAGAGCAAGGAATACTGTTGTGAAAGATCATAACCCTGGGGACAAAGAGAAGATTCTACAAGTTTCCAGAGAGGAAAAATCAAGTCCCATGCAAAGGAACAGAATGGCTTTGGACTTCTCCCACAGCAACACTGGAAGCTAGAAGATCACAATGCAATGTTTTCAAAATGCGGATGGAGTTCCAACTAACAATCCTATACTCAACCAGACGTTCAGGCAAGTACATGCGAAGGTAGAGGACTAACATTTTTAGACAGGCCCAACATCTTAGGCATAAATAAAAAATATATATTTATTTCTTATGCACTTCCAAGAAACTACAGGAAACGGTGCTCCGCTAAAACAAGAGAGGAAGCTGGACGTCTTCCTTTAGGACACAAATGTATCATCACACGTCTCTGCTCCTCCGGCCGTCCTCTTTCACCCACATTCCTGATCCCGTTAGCACGGCATCGGCACCAATGAGGAGCCCAAGCTGGGAACCAACCATCCATCACTCTCTCGTTTCTCAAAACGAATGATGAGGTCTTGATGATTTTACCCCCTAAATATTTCTCTCAATTCTGTCCCTCATGCTGTGGCCTTTCAGGGGTTCTCAACCTTCCTAATGCCGCGACCCTTTAATACAGTTCCTCATGTTGTGGTGACCCCCAACCATAAAATTATTTTCGTTGCTCCTTCATAACTGTAATTTTGCTACTGTTATGAATCGTAATGTAAATATCTGATATGCAGGATGTATTTTCATTGTTTGCGACCCACAGGTTGAGAACCGCTGCTTAGGTCTATAACATCATAACCTCCCAACCCGTTTCCTTAGGCCCAGACCTGGGCTCCTCAGATCCATTCTCCACAAGGTGTCCCAACCACGGCCTGAAATGCAAATCAGATCGCGTCCCTCTTTACTTTAAAAGGCTTCCTGGATTCTGGCCGGCAGACAAGAGAAACATATGGCAGCTTGACTGCCGCTCTCCACACCTCCCTCCCTCACCTCCATGGTAGAGACCATACAGCAGTGATGGCGAACCTTTTGAGCTCGGTGTGTCAGCATTTTGAAAAACCCTAACTTAACTCTGGTGCCGTATCACATATAGACATTTTTTGATATTTGCAACCATAGTAAAACAAAGACTTATATTTTTGATATTTATTTTATATTTTTAAATGCCATTTAACAAAGAAAAATCAACCAAAAAAAAAAATGAGATCGTGTGTCACCTCTGACACGCGTGTCATCGGTTCGCCATCACTGTCATACAGAATCCATCCTGGCACTCTCCTGTGGAGCCTAAGCTCAGCCTCACAACTTTGTCAACACAGCTCACAGGCATCCACCCTGAGATGAAAATAAAAGAAAATAAATTGCAACGCCTGGACAGTAAGAAAGGCCAGGCGTTTTAGCAAGGCACAGAAGGCCCTTCCGGACTTGACGCCTGGGCTCTGCAGGGAACTGCCACTGCCTGTTTCACACCTTCTGCCAAGCATACCCTGTCCCACCTGCAGCGCTTCTTTGCCTGGCCCAACCCCTGGCCGGTTCCGGCCACTCCAGCGCCCTTCTCTCCCTCCGTGCGGTCCTATCGTCCCCTTGGGCTCTCTTACATGTTGCTCCCGAACCACATTGCATCCAATTCTGTTTACAAGTCTCCCTGGCTCGACTGAACTCATTACAGGACCAAGGCCTTGACTCACTGTCTTTGCATGTCTAGCTCCTACTCCAAGGTGGGAGTCCAATGAACACGAGTGGAAATTAAATGAACACAAATGCAGCAGGGCAGTAGGGGCGGAACAGACAAAGTAAAAGGTGCCGTGGGGTGGGGGTGAAACGAATGTCATAGTTTGCACCCTTTCCAGAGGCTTGGTCTGCTGATGGCTGCTCTTTCTGTAACCCCATAACGCAGTGGTTCTCAACCTTCCTAATGCCGCGGCCCTTTAATACAGTTCCTCATGTTGTGGTGGCCCCCAACCATAAAATTATTTTCGTTGCTACTTCATAACTGTAGTTTTGCTACTGTTATGAATCGTAATGTAAATATCTGATATGCAGGATGTATTTTCATTGTTACAAATTGAACATTATTAAAGCATAGTGACTAATCACAAAAACAATATGTAATTGTATGTGTTTTTCGATGGTCTTAGGCGACCCCTGTGAAAGGGTCGTTCGACCCTCCAAAGGGGTCGCGACCCCCAGGTTGAGAACCGCTGCCATAATGAGCCGTGATAGCTGCTTTTGATGGTGTTCCTTAGTGTTCGGGCTGCAATGGCACGTTCCTCATGTTTTGTATCTGCCGCTCCTAGATTGCAAGCCCTTTGAGGGAAGGGGCTGTGTCTGTCGTTATGCACTTCGCTCCTCTCGGCGACAAATACCGGCGTGCAGAGAGCAAGGGGTGAGCAAGGGCGGGATGGGGGCCCAGCGCGGGAGGAAGGCCTGGGCTCCGCGCCCCCGGCCCGCCCCGCCTCCTTTCCCCCTCCAGACCCCTCCTCACGCCGGCCGCTTCCCGCCTTGGGGGCGGCGGAAGTCGCCGGCTGCTCTTCCCTGCCCACGTGGAGCCTTTTCCGGTGCGCCCGCCCCCTCCGCCTCTCCGATCCGGACCTGGCCCTCACCTCAGGATTCCCAATGTGCCTCCGGACAGACATTTTGGCGCCAACCGACCACGATCAGGGTTCTAGCCTCACCGGTTGCCTCTAACCCTAACTTCCTACCCCTACAATCTCCGCTCAGCCGCCTCCCTACAAGCTCTTCTCCGATTGGCTTGCCTTTCCCGGCCAGCCAATGGAGGCCCCGTTTACTACCTCTTTGCAGGGTCTAGGCAGGAGATGCTACTCCAATGGTTGCCAAGGGCAACGCGGGGACGCCGGCTGCCAAGGCCTTTTGTGCTCACGGCTGGGCCCCACGGGCTGGAGCGGTAGCGCGGGAAGAGGGGCGCGGGGGAGGGGCTGGCTGGCGCCTGCACGGGGGCGACTGCGCAGATGCGGGGGCGGAGGGTTTGAGGAGAAGGGGAGCAGGGGCTGGAAAGTGGGGAGGGAGATGGTGGTGGTACAGGGAAACAAGCGTTCTAGCAAATGTGGGAGAACAAATACGGTTTAAGACACACACACCACCACCACCCTTAAGGTCATTTCAAGCATCTGGGCTACTTCCACCATAGGGAACAGATAAGGGACAGGACTGTTCAGCAGGGGTGGAAATCTGTAGCTTATTATTTTCAGGTTAAGTTAATATGCAAATTATGCAAAATATCGTGTAAATACAGTAATTAGTGTTGCTTTAAAAGCTTTTAGCTAGCTAGAGAACGGCAGCCTTAATTGCAAAGTACACACACCATTCTGTGATTCGTGATTCATTTAACAAATATTTAATAAGCACCTTATGAGAAAAGCTGCAGAAGGTTTTGTGGAGGATGGGAGGATGACTAAAACCCAATCCCGTTGTCATGGAAACCATTGTGACTCCTGCCATCAGCCACCACCTGTTCTTATTTCCAGATCTGAAAATTAAGTCCTAGCACCTTTATAAAACAATCACACACAGTTTGACTTGGCTCCCCAATGTCCCACCAAATCCATCAAAATTATTGTTTCCTTTTACATGGGAGGAACAACACAGTAACTCTTTGTTCTTTGCTCTAAGTTGTTTTTTCAGGGACGGAGAAATGTTACTCTGAACTGTTCATATTCCTGGCTCTCTGTGAATAACAGCATCCATGTGAGCTATTTTAGGGTCTGTGTAGATGACCCATTCAACAGTATGGCCTCACATGCCCTGTCTTCTCAGACACTTGGGCATGCCACCCTGAGGGCCACACCTTGAATCATGTGGGCCACACCTTGAATCGTGTTGTCACACTGCCTATAGCTGTCTCTTGCCTTTTCAAGCTTCTTACTGAGTTTTGTCAGAACTTCTCTAGTGTTCTCCAGTCCTCCAACTAGAATAAGGAAGAGTTCAAGGGTTGCAAAAAATTGGAAGGGGAGTGGTGGGGAGGATATTTATTTAGAACCTTTTGCACAATAAGTAGAAACTTGTGGACACATTACTAAGAATGTATGCTTATCCTTACCCAGGGCACTGTAAGGGTAGGGTAGAATAAATAGTAGAAGGGAAAGAAGAGAGGACGCTCATAAGGAACAGAACTAAGAGGTGGTGAGAAGGAGCAGAAAATAAATTTAAAGACATTTGTTGGTAAAATTCTTATATACATGAGAAGAGGTAAGGGATGCAAGGAATGGGATATCTGTAATTTTTCTAACTTGGAGGACTGAATAGATGAGTGATAATTCATTAATCGAGTTCAAGAAAAATTGAACATACCTGGAGATTATAGAAATGTGGGTTCTTGGGCCCAACTGTCAGAGATGCCAACTGTGTGTGTCTGCAGTGGGGTTTAGGAATCTGTGATTTAAATACATGTGACCCTCCTCTCTCACTCCTTGGTTCTGATGCATAGAGTCCAAGGGCCACACCTTGAGAGACTGTGCTCTAGAAAAACCTCCAATTTCCTTTACATTTTGCCTCGGAATCCTTGGAAAGCTTAAAGCTATAAATCAAAAGGCTTTTAGCTTCATGAGTTTCTTTTTAGGATCCCCTTTGGATTTGCTACAGCGAAATTGCATCAAAATTAAAGCAAGTTGCTTACCCCAAATATAAAAAACAGTAAATGGCACAAAAAGATGATTCATAGAAGAAAAACATTCGATAAACATATGAAAGACAAAACCAAACAGCTAGATCCCATTTTTCAACTAACAAGCAGACGAAGATTTTTTGTTTTTTCCCTCTCTTTTTTTTTAATGATAATGCTCAGTGCCATGCTCACACATTGTTAAGGTGAGTAAAAAGAAGTGAGACCATTTTGAAAAGTAATTTGAAAGTGAGTATGGAGAAGCTCTCAAATCTTAATAGTCTGAGAATTCCTCCTAAGGAAATAATCAGAGAGATGCACAAAGATTACAGCCACGGATATTTACTGGAATTGTATTTAAAAGGTTAAAAAATTGAAATAACCTAATTGATCATCAGTTAAAAATGATTAAAATAAATGGTGGCATATCCATAAAATGTAACATTATGGAATAATATTTAAAAGTATGTTTAAAGGAATAATTAAGGCAATGGAAAATTGTTCCTGATGGAGTAAATGGAAATAGCTGGAAACAATTTTTAATTTAATATAACCTGATTTGTGAGGAGGGAGGAGCAGTACCCACAAAAATATTGTTTTGAAAATATTTAAAATGTAAATCATCTCTGGATTATGGATATTTGTTTTCTTTTTTACACTTTTGTGTATTTTGCAGATTTTCTTAAGTGACTATGAATTAATTGTATACCTTAACAAAAACATCCACCCCCTAAGAAACCAAAAACCGCATTCTTATTTCAGTCTGAGAATGGTCTATGACATTTGTCTGGGCCCATTTAGACCTGAGCTGAATTCTGTGTAATTCCACTATTTGAAGTGCAGTTCGCTCGTTCTTGGCAGTAAAAAGACTCTTCAAGCACTCGAGTAAGATCCTTGCAATCAGAGTTGTAATTGCTAAGAGGTTCGAGCTTTGTTTGTAAGAGAAGAAGTTCTGATTCTTTTCTTTAAAAGTTCCTACTTCCACTGATTAATCTCATTTTTCATGAAGTTGGAAGTGCTCTTGTGAACTTGCATTTGCGTGATGTCTTCTTTTTAACCCTGTATGTGTCCCAAACGCTTTTAGTTTCTGCAGAGTTGGTGGGAGTCCCAGTTGGGTAAGTGTGGCTGGTTTAAGGATAGTTAGTGTTTTAGATACTGCGTGTCAAGCAGTCTGGCCCTCTTCTGAGCCTAGAAACCTTTGGACCCTCTTCATCCTGAATCCATCTTCTTCTCCAGTGCAAGCCATCCGATTAGCTCCTCATCCCCTCACACTCAGCTCTCAGCTTGGTTTCCTGGTCAGAGCCCAGGAGCCTCCCCTCAGACCTGTCTCAAGATGTTGCTTCTCAAAGATGGGCCTCGGCTCCCTTCCTTGGCTTCGTTTACCTTCATTTCCTAAATGACACAAACTAGATGCTTAAGCAAACAATTCTGCCCAATTCGGTCCAGTCCTGGGGTCCTTCCTCGGCACCCCAGAAATGGAAGAGCAGCTGAGGCAGTGAACCCCCAGATCCACAGGCTCCACCCTGGGATAAAGACCCTGTGGCTCTGGTAACAATTGGGTGTCCTTCTACCTGGTGGTTGAATGTGTCCAAGGGAGGAGCACACTAACCTCTAGACCAGTGATGGCGAACCTTTTGAGCTCGGCGTGTCAGCATTTTGAAAAACCCTAACTTGACTCTGGTGCCGTGTCACATATAGCCATTTTTTGATATTTCCAACCATAGTAAAACAAAGACTTATATTTCTGATATTGATTTTACATATTTAAATGCCATTTAACAAAGAAAAATCAACCAAAAAAAAATGAATTCGCGTGTCACCTCTGACACGCGTGTCATAGGTTTGCCATCACTGCTCTAGCCTAAGCGTGAGGTCTGACCTTTTTCTGCCTCCCGCTTAGGCTAGAGTTGAAGTACATGGCTTGAGCCCAAAGTCTCAACCATCCTGCAGCCTCTCCAGGTATGTGCCCTTGACCGGGAATTGAACTTGGGACCTTTTGGTGTATGTGTATGTGTGTGTGTATGTGTGTGTGTGTGGGGGGGGGGGTGATGCTCTAACTATTGTGAAACACAGGCCAGGGTGTAAATATCTTTTTAAAATTATCATTATATAGACTTTTTCAGACAAACAAAAACTGAAGGAATTCATGGCCAATAAACTCATATTACACAAAATGGTAAAGTAAGTTTTTTGGCAGAAGGAGTACGATATTAGTGGGAATTTTGACATACACAAATGAAGAGCAATGGAAATGATAAAATGAGGGCAAATATAAAAGACATTTTCTTTTGATTTTTATTTTCTTTAAAAGAAAATTTACTGTCTCAGTACAAATAATAATAATGTATTATGGAATTTATAACACGTAGAATTGAAACGCATGATAATAACACAAAGGTTAGGAGACAAAATTGATTCTTAAACTGTACATGAAGTGGGAAATTATTTCAAGGTAGACTATAATAAATTTAGTATGTATATTATAAATCCTAGAGCAACTACTTTAAAAAAATAGTCATAACTAATAAGCCAATAGTAGGGATAAAATGAGTTAATAAAAATACTCTGTTATTCCAAAGAAGTCACACAAAAAAGAATAAAGACTAAATAGGACAAATAGAAAAGAATAGCCAGATGTTCAGATTAAATTAAACCATATAAATAGTTAAGTAAAAATGGTCTCAGCTCAAATCTAGCTTGCAGTCTGTTTTTGTAAAATAAGTTTTATTGGAATCGAATCATTATGTATATACATCAAACTAAGATAATATTATTTATCAATTATGTCTCAATTTTAGAAAATGAAGAATAAGAAGAAAAAAACAAAGTGAAAAGCAGCCAGTTGAGTCTCAATCAATTGAAAGAATTGTGAAAAATAATGAGATAGTTATTTTAAGCTAAAAAAAATGTTTTGTTGGAACATAGCACACCCATTGATTAATGTATTGTCTATGGCTTTTTTCTGACTCCAACGGCAGAATTGAGCAGTTGCAACAGAGACTGGATGGCTTACAAAGCCTAAAATATTTACTATCTGTCCCTTTACAGAAAACGTTTGCCAACTTCTGGTGTAAACACCTCAGTTAAAAGGCAAAAGGAAGGGGAGGACATATGTAATACTCTCAACAATAATGATAAAAAAGGACAAAGATGGTTAGATTGGATGAAGAAAATCAACTATTTGTTATCTATAAGAAATATACTTTAAATATAAAAATACTGATTGGGTAAACGTAAATGAATGTCAAAAACTGCAAACACTAAATGAAAGAAAGCTGGAGAGAGAGTAAAGTCGATTCAACAAATGGTGTTGGGAAAACTAGCTATACACATACGAAATAATGAAGTTGAACCTTACACCATATACAAAAATGATCTCAACGTAGATAAGAAACCTAAATGTAAGAGATAAAACGATAAAACTCTTAGAAGAAACATAGGGGAAATCTTCATGACACTGGAATTGGCTATTATTTTTCTTACAAATTATCAAGATAATTTATTAATAATATGATCTTTCAAGAAAAACTCATTGTCCCATGCAAATTAGAAAAACAATTACAACATTCAAATCTCTCTACAGTCCCAAAGAGTAGTAATTCTAATTCATGTGTTTATGCCTCATTTATTCCAGAGTTCTGTACTCATCAGCTGGGTCTCCCCCCATACAATCTGTTTGCTTCCTTTCGATTGTTTTATAAAACCTGGTGTTTTATAGTTGCTTTTGCTCACCACCCTCTCAGCTGACCAAACACCATCTTAAAAAAATGTGTGTGCATTTCTTCCTCAAGATCAGAACTAGGAGGAGAGATGACAAGTACCTTGACAACTAAGTATAAACATAAAATCTCCATGATTACATTATAAATCACTTTAATTTTAAGTCTAAGCTCCAACTTTGGATGCAGCCCATGGGAAGGTTGGAGAGAAAGGAAACTAGGAAACTGAAATCATGTGGCTTGTATAAATAACACATGACGGTTTACATTTGGCAATTCATTATACCACTCCCCAGGGAATTGACTATTGGGTTCTAGTATACAGCAAACCGGCTGTCTGGAAACACGGACTGACCTGAGCTGAAAGGCCATTGCCAATGGCCGCGTTCATGGGGCTTGGAGGGCCCGGGCCGAGGCACAAAGCTGTCTGTGTAGCTGGGAAATCCCTGCCTGGTGCTGGGGAGACAGTGGGCAGAATTGCTGCCCAGGTTTGAAGGAAGAGTGCCTTGGTGTACAGTGTTTGGCCGGGGGGTGGGGGTGGGGGGTCGCGGCTGAGGTCCAGGAACAGTGCGACCGGGATCTGACACAGCTGCAGTGAACAAGATAGTCAGCCATCACGTTCCTCTGTGGACCAACACAGAAAGCTCAGTGCAAAAGCTCACAGTCACCAAGCCACCAAGAGCACCTACTGCCAGACGCAATGTTCATTTCCAACGGCATTTCTGAGCATATGACTATCTCCGCACCTGTGTGCAAGTTCATAACTTATTTATATACTTTCATGGCAAACTCGCCCAGAATAGGAATTCCGAAGTCACAGTTAACAATGCTAACTAGTCAATTTGGGTAGTGAATGTTATTAATCAACGTAAGAATTAAGTGATGTAAGAGTTGCAGGTCTCAAATTTCTTGCAAATATACTTTCAGAGCATCTAAGTATGAGTGCAGTAGTAAGGTTTCAAGCACCTGGAATGCAATCTTTTACAATCCAAAGTAATTTTGTCTTATTTATCCCATTCACCTCTACGTGCCAGCAAATAGTGACTTTATCAAAGCTCATCTTCCCTCAATTACCACTGCACTGAGTACCCATCATAGAACTTCAGTCACTTTTCCACTGGAGTACAAATGCAGAGGTAAAATTTTTAACTAAAGCAAAGCAAATCACATTATTTTTAAAGAAAGGTTGTTTGGTTTCATTGTTTTGCTTTCAAATACTAAAATAGGATCATGTTACAACACAATTTATCTGGAGAGATTTAGATTATGTCCCAGAACAAACTATGTTTCTGAAATGTGTCTGGTACATTCAGGACAACCTGACATAATGTCATTAACGTACAAACAGCAGCAGTGTCATCGCGTCTTCCTCAGAATCAGCCGCAGGGAAAGCTATCGGGAGATACACTTTGACTCCTTTCCTCCAAACCTGGAGGAATAGTGGTGGGCTGGTACCAGGTCTCCCGCAGCTGGCATGTCCGCAAGGTGGGCAGGGCAGTGGAGGGGACCTCCCCCTCCCCCATGAGGTGGTTGAAAGCCATCAGTTGATTGACATCTTGCACAGCAGTTGCTAAACCAGACCTGTACCCAGGCCTCCGTGAGCTTTGCTCTCTGTGCCAGTTCTCTCCTGGTGCACATCTCAGGGTAGTGGGTTCTCTCAAAAGCGCGCTCCAGTTCTTCCAGCTGTTCTGCTGTAAAGGTGGTTCGGCTCCTGCGCCGTTTCCTCTTTAGTGGCAAATCGGGTTCAGAGTCAATGTCAGAGCCTTCATCCAACTGGGGTGCTGAGGTTTTAATGAAGAAAGAGCAGAGCAGGCTGTCCTGAAATTTGTAGACTTACAGAACTTGACTGTGTGAAAAAATAATAATATGGCAGCCTTTTCAGAGCCTGCTGCCACTTCTCCAAAGAACCAGCCTGGAGTATGTCAACTAAAGAGACTTGAAGGAAAAGAAAATGTGATCTAAACAACCCTTAGGAGCAGACCTCCTGCTCGGCAATTATTTCTTAAATGTAACACCCAAGGCTCAGGCAGCAACAACAGAAATAATACATTGGCTTTCAATCAAAATTAAAAACATTTGTGTTTTGAAGGGCATTATCAAGAGAGTGAAAAGATAATCTGCAGAATGAGAGAAAATATTTGCAAGTCACATATCTGATATGGAATTGTTATCCAGAATGTATAAAGAACTCCTAAAACTCAACAGCAACAAAAACCCAATTCAAATAATTTGCAAAGGACTTGAATAGTAATTTTTCTAAAGAAGATATACAAATGGCCAATAAGCCCATGAATAGGTGTTCATTAGAGAAATGCAAGTCAAAACTACAACGTGCCACCACTTCATACACAGTAGGATGGCTGTTATGTAAATACAGTAATAACCACCACCAGAAACAGCGTTGGTGAAGACGTGGAGAAATTGGGACCTTGGCATTGCTGGTAGGAATGTAAAGGGTGCCCATGCTATGGAAAACAGTTAGTGGTTTCTCAAAAGCATAAACATAGAATTACTGTGTATATATATATATATATATATATATATATCTCCATGAAAATTGAAAACAGGGGCTCAAACAGATACTTATATACCAATATTCATAGCAGCATTGTTTACACTAACTAAAATGTGGGAATAACCCCAGTGTTCATCAACTGATGAATGGATAAACAAAGTATGGTATATACATACTTAGAAACATTTATAACGGTAAACTTCATGTTACGTATATTTTACCACCATAAGAACAAAGCAAAAGCTAGACTGGCTATATTTAATTTTAGACAAAGTAGACTTTAGAACTTTTCAGTGCTTCTCTGTAGTCTTGTGGTCAAAGCCTCAATTCTTCAGCATGACACACAAAACCTTTGACACTCTGTTCTCTGCCTACCACTTCAGCTCAGTCTCTCAACATAGCATTGCAAGTGCTCTGGCCGTTCTGAAGTGCAGAATGGCAAGCCATCTTGTCTCTTGCCTGTGAGTCCCTGTGCCTGTGAGGAAAAGTAGTTTTCCCACTCTTCACCTGGCTGCCTCCTACTCTCATCCTTTGAGATAACGATGACAATCACCTCTTTCTGGCAGCCTTCCTTAAGTAACCCCTACCCCCTTCCAGACTTCTGTTCTTTTAAATGTCTCCATGGCACCCTGTGTCTACCACACTGTACTGTGATGGGTGGTTTCTTTGCCTGCTTCCTTCACTGCCATCCTCACCCTTTATAGTCCCAGAGCCTAGTACGGTGCCTGCCATAGGGTATGCACAGAGTACATGTTTGTCAAATGAGTCCAGTCCTGTGACAGTGCTCACGAAGGCACGAGGGAGACCAAAACAACGGAAATCGGCCCCTTTATCACACTGGTCATTGCGACTTTTTTTTTCCTGCTGTCTAGCATATCAGAACATAGGGTAGAATGGTGAGGTATCCCCCAAACGGATAAATAAATATTATCCTGTGATTATGAAACTAGTGAAATCTACATAATAGATGTGATTAAATGTCTGCAAATGTCATCCTAAGCAACAGGATGTAGCGGTGCCTGGAAATTTAATCAAGGCATGACGGAATGTGGAGGAAAGCTGTAACCCAATCAATGGCCCTAACAGCTGAAGAAAGAATATGTGAGCAGAAGGGGGAGGGGGGGGGCGGTCTGTAGGGAGTGCTGAAAAGTGGAGCCAAGGAACAAACATTTGTCATTATGTCTCCAGCCCTGTCAAGGAAAAGAGTTTTTTGACCATTGACACGGATATGCAGGCCACCCTATATCCCTATGGGTGCCACAGAGCTCCTCCAGTTCCCTCCCTTTGTTCTGATTTCATGCTCACAAACAACCTCTTGATTATAATTTGGCTTTCCATGTAGGTTTTTCCAACAGGAGAGAATACGCTGACCAGTCAACATGAACATCTGGTCCATTTGGCAAGGGGTGTCCTTTCTGTATATGAATGCATGTGTGTTCTGGTTTATACATCAGTCAGTTCATACACCCCAGGGGCGGCCGAGGTGCTCATTCTCCCAGCTCTCCCCGAGCCTGCACGCAGTTCTGTGCCTCTTTGTTTGCACCTCCCTCAGCAGGGGCTGAGGACAAAGTTTCACGAGGCAGCCATAGCTCCTCCAGGTCTGAGTCCATCTTATAGAGGAAAGGGCCTTGGACCCTCCGTTGGTGCTGTGGTGCAGGTCTTTCCCCCGGACTTACCTTCCTTTTCAGAAATCTGGCCTCTGCTATTGGTACAGTTCTCATATTCCCATACCTTGCTGATTCCTTGCTGATGTGTTTATTTACTTTAGTAATCATGTCCAAACGTCGCAGATTAGGAACAATGCTTTCAGAGAATGAGGTGGGAGTTGAGATGAGTCTGGCAAGGGCTCAGTTGCAAGTAGAATAGGAGAAGGAGGAGACCAGCCTCTACCTGGTTGAGTTAGTCTTTGAAATGGTTGTTTAGACAAATTTCCGTAGGCCCTCAGGCCTCAACTAATGATTTGGGTAGTCCTATGAGTATTGTGTGGGGTGTTTGGTCTTAATAGGCTGTTTTGAGTTTTAGGAAAAGTTAGGGGCTAAGTTAATGGAAACGAATCAATGCTGGACTGGAGAAAAGCCTTGAATGCATTTTCAGGTGGAAATGAAGAGCCATAGAAAATACAGGGAAGGAAGATGGGGTTGGTGAACCCTACTTTAGTTTTTAAAAAAACACCCTGAAAATTTGTAATTAAATAAAAGGAATTAAGCTTTTATCCTTCTCTTCTCGTAGGAACTGTATTTCAGGGTAAGCAAATAGCCCTCGCTGATGAGGAAAAGCTCTGCCAGAAGGCCTGCAAACAAATAAATGTAGAAAGAATCAGACAATGAGGAAAACAATCATTTGGAAACTCGTGAAAATATTTCTGCAGACAAGGTGCTTCAGTTTGTTAAAAGCTGTTTGCTGAGTGATGGCTGGGGAGCTGATACTTGCAGAGTGTTGAAGCAACACATCACGGATAGCTTTCCAGGGGCCAGGTGCCAAACGGAGCCGGGGCCAGGCTGATAGGTCTCATATCCTGGGATCAATCACGGTGTTGCTAAGAGAGAGTCAACCAGATGTTCTGTGTCCTCTGGTGTGACCCAGGATAGTGTGTACAGGAAAGCCTACAATATGCTCTAGTCAAATATGCTTAACTCAGATGTATAGTTTAGATATCACTTGTATTTTATAGGAAAAACAGGAGGTGGAGGAAGCAATCAAACAAATTCAGAGGGTAGCATATTCTGCAAGACAACGGACGTGGCCTTCTTCAACAGCCAGTGTTATGAAAAAGAGAAAAACAAACGAACAAACAAAACAAAACAAAAACAGGCCCATAGAAGCAGAGACCAAAGGGATGGTTGCCAGAGAGGAGGGGGATAAGGGTGGTGAAAAGATGAAGGGGAATATAGTCAATGATATTATATAGATAAATTTGCACGATGATAAATGATTATGAGAATTAGTGATTGCATTGTAAGGTATAAAAAAGTTGAATCACTATGTTGTACACTTGAAATTAATATAAGACTGTATACCAACTATACTTAAGTTAGAAAAGAGATGTAAGCCCTGGCTGGGTAGCTCAGTTGGTTAGAGCATCATCCTGATAACCCAAGGTTATGGGTTTGATCCCCAGTCAGGTCACATACAAGAATCAACTAATGAATGCATATATAAGTGGAACAAAAAAATCGATGTTTTCCTCTCTCTCTCAAATCTATCAATCAATAAAAATTTTAAAAAGAGACTTAAGGTACATAAAACAAAATGTACATTAGACTTACTGTGGTGATCGCATGTTAAGGATAGAAATGTCATCTAAAACTAATATATTACTGTATGTCAGCTATACTTTAAAAAAAAAAAAGAAAAAAAAACCCCCAATAACAACAACAACAACAGGAAAGATGTAATGTATGATCCTGGACTGGATACTGATTTGAGCAAAGTAGATCTAAAGAACATTTTTTAAACAAATGGAGACATTTGAATATGGGATTGAGTATTAGATGAAATGAAACTTACAGAAATGGCAAGATGACTGAGAAAGAAGGTTTCAAAAAGCACATTTAGTAATATGCATTTTGGTTAAAACATTACATATTACATATAAACATAGAAAGATCCAAAGAGGCATGAATATATTATCAGGAGTGGTTCTCTTTTTTGAGATATTATTCACACACCATAAAATTCATCCTTTTAGAGTGTACAATTCAGAGGATTTTATTATAGTCACAAGGTTGTGCCACTATCATCTCTATATAGTTCCATTTTCATCACCTCAAAAAGAAGCTCATATCCATCACTGGTCACTCCCTAAATCCCCCTTTCCCCACACCTGGCAAGCAATAATCTACCTTCTGTCTCTATGAATTTGCTTATTACGAATACTGCATATACATGGAGTCGTACCATATGTGGCCTTTGATGTCTAGCTTCATTCACTTAACATAATGTTTTTAAAGTTCATCATATTGTGACATGCATCAGTACTTCATCTCTCTTTAACGCTGAATAGTATTCCATTTTTGGGTATACCACATTTTGCTTATGTATTCATCAGTTGAAGAATACTTGGGTTGCTTTAGCCTTTTGGCTTTTATGAATAATGCTGCTATGAACATTGGTGTGCAAGTTTTTGTGTGAACATGTTTCCAATGCTTTTTTATATATACCTAGGGACAGAATTGTTGGTCACATGGTAACTTCATGTTTATCTTTTTGAGGAACTACTGAACTGTTTTCCAAAGGGGCTGTACCATTTTACATTACCACCAGCAATGTAGGAGGGTTCTAACTTCTCCATATCCTTGCCAATGCTAGTTACTGTGCATGTTTTTTTAAGTTGTTTTAATATATTTTTATTGATTTCAGAGAGGAAGGGAGTGGGAGAGAGAGACAGAAACATCAATGATGAGAGAGAATCATTGATTGGCTGCCTCCTACACGACCTACACTGGGGATTGAACCCGCAACCCGGGTATGTGCCCTGACCTGGAATTGAACTGTGACCTCCTGGTTCATAGGTTGACGCTCAACCACTGAGCCATGCTGGCTGGGCTGCATGGTTTAAAAAAAAATTTTTTTTTTAAATTAGAGTTATTCTACTGTGTGTGAAGTGGTATCTGATTGTGGTTTTGATTGCATTTCCCTGATAGCTAATGATGTTGAGCCTCTTTTCATGTACTTATTTATTGGTTATTTGTAAATCTTCATAGAAATGTCTATTCAAATCCCTTGCCAATTTAAAAATTCGGTTATTTGTCTTTTTATTGCTGAGCTGTAAGAGTTATTTTATATAGTCTGGATACTAGATCCTTGTCACACATGTGATTTGCAAATACAGGGTGTCCCCCCAAAATGTATACATACTTTAACAGTAGAAGCTCAATTTTGAAAATGAAATGTATTTGAATAAACACTGCCTTTGTAAATGTTTATATGGATGAACTTTGAAAACATTATGTTAAGTGAATGAAGTTAGACACAAAAGGCCACATATGGTATGATTCCATGTATATGCAATATTCATAATAGGCAAAGTGTGTGTATACATTTTTGGGGCGATACCCTATATTTTCCTGCATTCTGTGGGTTGTTTTTTTTTACTTTCTTAAAAAAAATGTGCTTTGAAGCAGAAACGTTTTTAATTTTGATGAAGTTCAACTTATATATTTTTTCGTTTTGTGGCTTGTGCCTGTGGTGTCACATCTAAGAAAGCATGCCTAATCTAAATTCATGAAATTTATTTCTATACTTTCTTCTAAGCGTTTAGTTCATACAGTTAGGCCTTTGATCCATGGTGTATATGGTATGTGATATGTATGTGAGTAGGTATGATGTAGATAGTATGAGTAAGGACCCAATTTCATTCTTTTGCAGGTGGGTATGCAGTTGCCCCAGAAACATTTGTTGAAAGGACTCATTTTTCTCCACTGAATTGCCTTGGCACCCTTCTCAAAAATCAGTTGATCACAATAGATTGTCTGTACTCTCAATTCTATTCTATTCATCTATATGTTTTTCCTTTTGGCAGAATCACACAGTCTTGAATATAGTAGCTTGGTAGTAAGTTTTGAAATTAGGAAGTGTGAGACCTCCAACTTTGTTCTCCTTTTCCAAATTGGTTCTTCTGAGCTCCTTGCATTTCCATTTGAATTTTAGGATCACTTGTCAATTTGTGCAAAATATGGTATTTTGGGATTTGGATAGGGATTGCGCTGAATCTGTAGATCAATTTGGGGTGTGTTGCCATCTTAACAACAATAAATCTTCCAACCCATTAACACAAGATGTCCCTCTATTTACTTAAGTCTTCTTTAATTTGTTTCAACAATGTTTTTATAGTTTTCACTGTACAGGTCTTGCACTTCTTTTGTTAAATTCATTCTTAAGTATATATATATTTTAAATATTTTATTGATTTTTTTACAGAGAGGAAGGGAGAGGGATAGAGAGTTAGAAACATAGATGAGAGAGAAACATCGACCAGCTGCCTCCTGCACGCCCCCCACTGGGGATGTGCCCACAACCAAGGTACATGCCCTTGACCAGAATCAAACCTGGGACCCTTCAGTCCTCAGGCCAACGCTCTACCAACTGAGCCAAACCAGTTAGGGCTCTTAAGTGTTTTTTGATGCTATCTACGTATATAAAAACCCTGGGTGTATCATCACAGCCAGAACCGTGACCAACTGGAAGGAAGTCAGTCCTGCAGGGGTCATCTTGGAAACGGCTGCGCCCTCCCCCAGCTGTTTCCTGGAGAGTGAGGTTTCAGGCAGGAACCCACCCTTGGAGCTGAGCATGGAAGTGAAATGATTTGTAATGGATCTATTATTGAAGCTACCTTTGGAAATACTATATCTATAGATCAGTGGTTCTCAACTTTGGCTTCACATTAGAATCACCTGAGAACCCTGATTTAAAATCCTGATTTCTGGGCCTCATCCTCCAGAAATTCTGTTTCTTTGTTACTAAAGTTGTGGCCCCACCCCATAACAAAGAAACAATTTCTGGAGGATGAGGCCCAGGAATCAGGATTTTAAAAAGATTCCCAGGTGATTCTAATGTGCAGCCAAGGTTGAGAACCACTGCTATAGATATATTAAAAATATATCTAAACGTGCAATTCTTTGTCCAAAAAATGAGCATGTTCAAAAATTAAATGAAGAAAATTTGGATATACTCAATGGAGATTTTCACACATATTTGAGTGATGATTCCATTGACTCCACAGATGATGCTGAAAAGGAAAATTTTCCCATCGAATTTCTTAATAGTATTACTCCTTCAGGAATGCCGTGTCATAAATTAAAATTGAAAGTGGGTGCAATCATCATGCTATTGAGAAATCTCAATAGTAAATGGGGTCTTTGTAATGGTACCAGATTTATTATCAGAAGATTACGACCTATCATTATCAAAGTTGAAGTATTAACAGGATTTGCAGAGGGAGAGGTTGTTCTGATTCCAAGAATTAATTTGTCCCCATCTGACACTGGCCTCTCATTTAAATTTATTCGATGACGGTTTCCCGTGATGCCAGCATTTGTGATGACTATTAATAAATCACAAGGACAAACTCTAGACAAATTAGGCATATTCCTACCTGAACCCATTTTCGCACATGGTCAGTTATATGTTGCTTTCTCTCGAGTTTGAAGAGCATGTGACGTTACAGTTAAAGTTCTAAATACTTCATCACAAGGGAAATTAGTCAAGCACTCTGAAAGTGTTTTCATTCTTAAAGTGGTGTACAGGGAGATATTAGAATAAGTTTAATCACTTTATCAGTCATTGTTTGCATCACTGTTGTTTTCATATCATGTTTTTGTCGTTTTTATATCATGCCTCTGTTGTTGTTATATCCTTTTGTTACTGTTTATTTATTAATAAATTTATATATTATTTTCATATACATTTTACTAATTTCCTTTCATCTCTCACACTTCTATTATAGAGAAAGGGCAAATAGCAATATTAAAATATCTCCGCTAATTAATTCCCTTTTAAAAAATATATATTTTATTGATTTTTTACAGAGAAGAAGGGAGAGGGATAGATGTTTAGAAACATCGATGAGAGAGAAACATTGATCAGCTGCCTACTGCACACTCCCCACTGGGGATGTGCCCACAACCAAGGTAAATGCCCTTGACCGAAATCGAACCTGGGACCCTGGTTCTATCCGATGTTCTATCCACTGAGCCAAACCGGTTAGGGCAATTAATTCCCTTTTAATGTGCACGAATTTCATGCACCGGACTACTAGTTATAAATAAAATTGTTTCCCTAATTTTATTTTTGAATTGTGCATCGCTAGTATATTTTCCCTATTGTTTTCCTATTTTCTATCTCATTTATTTCAGCTCTAATCTTTACTGTTTCTGTCTTTGTGTTTGCTTTGGGTCAGATTGCTCTTCTTTACTAGTTTCTTAGCATGTGGGGTTATATTATTTACATGAAACTTTTTTCTTTTTAAATATACCTATTTAAAGCTGTACCTTTCCATATGAGCACTGCTTTTGAGGCATCTCGTAAGGTTCAGTATGTTGTGTTTTTATTCATCTCAAAGTATTTTTGAATTTCCCTTGGGACAGTTTTTTTGACCTGATGGGTATTTAGGAGTAAATTGTTTAACTTCCATATATTTGTGAATTGCCCAAATTTTCTTCCATTGGTGATTTATAATATCAGTCCATTTTGGTCAGAGAACATATTTTGTATGATTTCAATCCTTTTAAATTTACTGACTTATTTTATGGCCTAACGTATATTTATTATGGAAAATGTTCCATGTACATTTGAGAAGGATGTGTTATGTGATGTTGGGTGGAGTGTTCTATACATGTCTGTTAGACCTAGTTGGTTAATAGTGTTGTCTTCTATTTCCATGCTAATCTGTTTCGTTGTTTTACCCATTATTGAAAGTGGGTTATTGAAGTTTCCAGCTATTGTTGAATTGTTAATGGCCCCTCGGGTATCTGAGATTCGTTTCATTTTTCTTTATTTTTTCTTTCTATTCTCCAACTGAGTAAGCTCAAACTCTTTTCAAGTTTGCAAATTCTTTCCGCCCTGGCCCAGTAGCTCAATTGGTTAGAGCATCTTCCCCATATGTCATGGTTGTGGGTTTGATCTCCTGTCAAGGCACATACAAGAAGCAACCAATGAATGCATACACAAGTGGAACAACAAATCGATGTTTCTCTCTCTCTCTCTCTCTCTCTCTCTCTCTCCCCTCACCCGTTCCTCTCTCTCTCTAAAAAATCAGTAATAAAAATAAAAAAAAATTTTTTTGCCTGCTCAAATTTATTTTAGAGCCCCTCTCATGAATTTTAAATCTTCATTATAGTACTTTTCAACTACAGAATTCTTGTTTAGTTCCTTTAAAAAAATATAATGCCTACCTCTTTATGAATATTTTCTATTTGACGAGACATTGTTCTCATACTTTCCTATAGTTTTTTTTAAAGACATGGTTTTCTTTTAATCCTTGAGCATATTTATAATAGGGAATTTAAATCTTTGTCCTTGTAGTGCAACATCTTGGCTTCCTAGAGAGTTTCTATTGATTACTCCCCTATCCTCCCCATGTATTGACCATATACCTTATTTCTTTTCATGTGTTACAATATTTTTTGCGAACATTTTAATAATATAATATTGTAATCTAGAATTCAGACTGGCAATCTGGAATATAACCTAAAGTCAGATTCTCTCTCTTCCCCAGGGTTTGTCATTACTATTGCTGTTTGTTTAGTGACTTTTCTGAACAAATGCTGTAAAGTCTGAACTCTGTTTATGTGACCATTGAAGTCTCTGTTCTGATAGCTTAGTGGTCAGCTAATAACAGGACAGAGATTTCCTTAAATGCTCGGAACCAATCAGTCTCCCAGTGTTTGCAGAGCAGTTCAGTATGGATGTTGGGGCACAACTTCAACACTCGGCCATGTGGGTGAAAATTCTTCTATAACCTTCATTTCCTGCTTGTGCAGAGGCTCAAGGGGTAAAGTGAGCTCTTGAGGTTTTTGCTGATTATGCACACAGCCCTGGCCATGAGCACAGCCCCACATATGCAGGGGCCTCCTAGGTTCCCAGGAATGTGCAGTTCTTCTTAAAGCCCCTATGGACATTTTATTCCCATTTTTTAAAGTTTTTTAATAAGCCTATTCCTATTATTTGCCCCAACTATTATCCAATGACTCAGACAGCTGTGAGGTTAAACAATTACCTCTAATTGTTTTATTAACTCATTATTCTGAGGATACATCCCTTCTATTGATTCTAGGGGAGAGAGAGAGAGAGAGAGAGAGAGAGAGAGAGAGAGAGAGAGAGAGAGAGAAATTGATATGAGAGAGAAACATCTATTGGCTGCCTCCCACACATGCCCCAACCAGGGATCAAACCTGCAACCCAGGTATATGCCTTGACAGGGAATCGAACCCACAATCCTTCAGTGCACGGGACAATGCTCCAACCAACTGAGCCATACCAGCCAGGGCACCCCTAATTGTTTTAGACAAATGTTCTGGGGGAAAGGTTTTTGCATGGGAAGAATCCTGAGTCAGTCAAAGAAAGCCAGCCTTGCAAATGGGGTCTACCAGGGACCCACCAGATAGGACAATACGTACTGACAATTCTTTGTGAATACGGCTTTGCAGGAGCTCCAATTCCGTTCTGTCCTCCCTGTAGCACCCACTTTCCACTTTCAAACGTATCCCAGTTTAGCTGACAGATTCGATGGCCCTAATTACTGACAGCAGCAGGAGGCGAGGGAGCCGGCACAGGACCCAGGGCCTGCGATGAGAGCAGAAAACCTGGGCAGCCAGTCTGGGACCAAACCTGGACCTGGGAATAAATGGGTGAAGGGCCTGAGCATGGCTCCCCAGCTACAGCATGGAGGTTTCCACCGCAGTTTCTCAGCTACTTCTTAACCACCATCTTGGGTGAATTCTTGGTGCCAGGCTGCTGGCTTTCACTATAATTGTGGGCTGTTGGTTTTCAAGGCTACCAGGGAGCTAGAAATAGGCACTTGGGGAATAGGGCAATTTAAATTTCCCCAAAACATATAGTTTTACTAAGATTCAGATAAAAAAAAAAAGATCTTTAGATTGCTGTCTTTGTTCACTTTCCGGAATTCTGGTAAACTTGATTCTGATATTTGCTTCTTTTTTTTTTTCATTGCTGTTATGGATGAGCGTATTTGGAAGTTCTAAGTCCACTATTTTTGCTAATATCACTTAGTGTGATAATCTCTTGGTGATGGCCATGGAAGGCATTATTTTGTGTTTTGGGTTTGTCTGCATTTTCTAATTTTCCACAATGCACATGTGATGTGTCTGCAATAAGTGTTCATTTACAGTCAGAAAAAGAATAAAATCTAAAACTGAAGGCCATGAAATTTTAGTTTGCCATCTCAGTGAATTTGACTGTTCAGACGAGGGACTTTTAGTTAGGAACTTTATATTCTTTTAACTTTCCCTTATTGGTTTTTTTCAGTTATCATTGTCAATTTGTCTCTGCTGACTAGAAATAAAGGCTTTAAAATGAAAAGCCTGTCTGCATTTTTGTGGGAAGGCGGGGGGCAAAGAGAACGGTGTGGAGGCGGTGACTCTCCAGTTGCTTTGGAAAGAGAGAACTGAGAACTCCTTGGAAGGGAGGGGTCATTGTGACAGTGGCCATAAGTCAGGGGTGGGCAACCCCTGGCACGCGTGCCAAACATGGCACGCCAGTAACTTTTGCTGGCACGCGAAACCCTCTCTTATAATCTTCCATTTACAATTTTTTTCTTAATATCGACTTTTTTATTTTTCAGATAAATTCAGTGTAGGTGCATCTTAGATAAATAAATAATTTTACGTAACAAGTTAACTTAAAGGTCATAGACATGGATTGGCGAGAGAGGGGAAGAGCAATTTCAATAGCGTTGAAAACGAACTATTGAGGACTTGGAATGCCATTCCAGAAATTTTTTTCTGTTTAAAAAACTTTGCAACAGCATTACTCTCCATGTTTTCATCCACATACGCTTGTGAATCTTTGTTCTCAGTGATGAATTTTGTTAAGTCTCCTAATAGGAGTAGCCTGACGGATGAAAGTAGTAGCTCGTGCATATCTCTGAAGGTCACGAAATATAAACCTGATGTCAAATCTCTGTCATCAGTGATGCAGCAGCAAAAGTCCCACTGATAATATCAAATGGAGTCATAAAGTTTTCTGTTGGACTATCAGTGTACATGTATACATTAAAAAAAATGTATTTTTCATCATCATATACTGTGTTTTTGTCACTCGAATGAATTTTATTATTTCTTCAAGGTTCTTCACATACGTACACCTTAAGAGATATCAAGTAGGCGTAACATGTTCTCAAAAAATTAGGGTTGGCACGCAGAAGAATTTTGAGTCAGAGATTTTGCTGGTTTTGGCACGCACTCACAAAAAGGTTGCCCACCCCTGCCATAAGTCCTGGTTTTCCTGGGACGACCCCAGTTTATACCTGTCTCACAGTGTAATAATGAATAGTACCCGCTTCCCACTTTCAAACGTATCCGTTTGGCTGACAGATTTGATGGCCCTAATTACTGACAGCAGCAGGAGGCAAGAGAGCCAGCACAGGACCCAGGGCCTGCGATGAGAGCAGAAAACCTGGGCAGCCAGTCTGGGACCAAACCTGGACCTGGGAGTAAATGGGTGAAGGGCCTGAGCATGGCTCCCCAGCTACGGCATGGAGGTTTCCACCGCAGTTTCTCAGCTACTTCTTACCCACCATCTTGGGTGAATTCTTGGTGCAAGCTGACTCCTCCTGAGTTACCACGAGGCAATCACTAGATCCTTCTCCCACCTGCTCTGGCCAGCCAGGGAACTGCTAGCCAGGCTCGCAGACATTTCCCGCTTCTCCCTGGTGAGAGCTCTCTCGGGCTCCTTGGGCCCAAGGTATGCCTTGGGATTGGTGGTGCTGAGGAAACCGTATAAAATGTTCTCTCTGGGGCCTGTGGCTTGGCCGAAGCTTCTTGGAAGTTGCAGAGGAGACTCGCCTTGGCTGCCTGGACCGAGGTAAGTGCCCAGGTTTGGAAGCACAGGGGCTGTCTTGCTGCCTAGGGATTAAGTGAGAGCCGGTTCCTGGGATCAGCATGGCTGTTAAATGTGAAATTTGGCTGCGGTGGAGTCTCCTGTGGATGCCTCTGGGTTGAGGGCTGACGGCACCTTTCATAGCTTCTTGAAGTTTTCGGAGGATCGAGCACCAGACAGGAATTCTTGCCTAGAGCAAATATCTGGATGCTGCTCGCTGAGAACATAAAATGCAACAAATCCCAGAATCCAGTTTGGTTGCCACTGCCAGGTAAACCCTTTCCACGAAAGAAATCCTTCAACATAGAAACCAGAAATCAAGGGTGGTGTCTGAATGCCTGTTCTGAGCCTCACCGGCAATCAGGCGGGCATTGGCCTGCGGTGTTGACGATGCTAAGTTTTTTTCAAATCAGAGTTGGTGATTAGGTGTGGGCATGTTGGCAGGTGCACAGGATTAGCCAAGATTGGACAAGATTCAGCTGGGGGGAGAAGTGCTTAAAGGATATTATTACAGAACCTACAAAATTGTCTGCCTAATTTATATATTTTTTTACTCAATTTCATTGAGTTGTCATTTACATGCAATAAAATGCACCTATTTTAAGCATACAAGTCAGTGAATTTTAACAGTGCATATATCCATGTAACCACACCTGCAATCAATTCCATTACCCTTAAAAGTTCCCCCATGCCTCAGTCCAGAGAATACGCCTTACTCTTGTCTTAGGCCACCACCGATCTACTTTCTTCCACTGTGATTAGACTAGCATTTTGTAGAATTTCATTAAATGGAGTCATATGGCATGGTTCTTTTGTCCATCATACTGTTTTTTGAGATTTTTTTTTCATATTGCTGTAGGTATCAGTTCCTTTTTTACTGTTGAGTGTGGATATGCTACAGTTTGTGTATTTGTTTACCTGTTATTTGACATTTGGGTTGTTTTCAGATTTTAGCTATTATGCATAAAGCTGCTAAGACTATTCATATAGAAGCTTTTGTGTGAGCATATGTTTTTATTTGTCTTGGGTAAATAGGAGTAGAATTGCTGAGTGTATAGTAAGTGTGTGTTTATAAGGCGCTGCCAAGCTGTTTTCTAAAGTGGTTGCACCATTTTACATTTCTACCCACAATATGTGAGTTCAAATTTCTCCACATCTCCTCCATCACTTAGAATGATCACTTTTTAAAGTTATAATATTCTAGTCAGTGTGTAGTGGTAAATTATTATAGTTTTAATTTGCAATGCCTTGATGGCTAATTACATTGTATATCTTTTTATGTGCTTATCGGCTAATTATAAATCTTTTTTTGTGAAAAACGGTTTAAATCCTTTGTCCATTTTATATTGGGTAATTTGTTTTCTTATTAATTATTTGTAAGATTTTATATATATATATACACACACACACTCACACATATATATGTATATATTCTGGATACAAGTCCTGTGATATATGTGTTGTGAATACTTGCTTTTCTAGGGTATCAGTGATTATTAATTGTATTTTTCAAGAATTTTCTACATTTCATCTAGGTTGTCAAATATATTGGCATAAATTTATTCAAAATATTATTTTATTATCCTTTTAATATCGTAGAATCTGTGGTGATCAAACCTGTCATTCCTGATATTGGATATTTATGTTCTTTATTTCTGAATCAGTCAAGCTAAGCATTTGTCAGTTTTGTTAAAACTTTCAAAGAAGTTACTTTGTTAATTTTTCCATCATCTATCTCTTTTGTTAATTTCTGCTCTTATGTTCATTATTTCTTTCCTCTTATGGATCATGGACTTACTTTGCTCTCTTATTCCAGTTTTTTTGAGATGGAAACTTAGGTCATTGATTTTAGATCTTTCTCTTTTCGAAGGTAAAAGTTTCTCTATAAGCACTGAGTTAGCTGCATCCCAGAAATTTTAATGTACTGTATTTTCATTGTCATTCAGTTCAGAATACCTACAATTTCTCTTGTGATTTCATCTTTGACCCATAAATTATTTTTAAGTGTGTTGTTTAATTTCCTTTGATTTGGGGTTATGGTAGACATATAAAATGACTTTATAAAACTCCCACTGACATTTGATTTGGTGCGAGACAACTCTAAGCCTCTTGTCTGCCTGTGTTTGTTGCCTCCTGCAACATCCTGACAAAGCTTACCCACCCACAGGCCCCACAAGCACATGTGCCCTCTTGCTGTCCCTGAAGTTTCATGCTGGGTGGATTCTCTTTCAAATCTTATACTGGCAGGGCTTCCCTTTCATAAAACGTTGCACACTTACTATTGACGCTTTCTATTTTGGACTTTCCCCAGAGAAAGCAATCCTCCCCACCACTCACCTTGGAACTTCCACTTTTATGTGAGTAATTAATACTTCTTTGATCATATCAAAGGCTTACTGTCACGCTGACATTCAAACATAAAGTTGGAGTGTCTCCATGTCATGGTAGAGTTGCTATTGCAGTTTTCTTGAGTTGTACTTAGATGCCTTTGCACTCAGAAAATATACTCTGTATGATTTCCATCCTTTTACACTTGTTGAAACTTGTTCTTGTTAAAACACACACACGCGCATACACATGCTAGAGGCCTGATGCATGAAATTCGTGCAAGGGGCTTGGCCCTAGGAGCCACGGCAGCTTGCCTCAGCCCTCACAGCCCCGGAAGGATGCCTGGAAGGTTGTTTGGCTGTCTGGTCGAATTAGCATAATATATATATATATATATATATATATATATATATATGGTAGTTTTATTGATTTTTAGAGGGAGAGGAAAGGAGAAATAGAAACATTAATGTGAGAGCAGAACATCAAATGGCTGCCTCCTGCCCTGGAATTGAACCTGCAACCTTTAGGTGCTGGAATCAAACCAGCCACATCCTGGTGCACAGAACGATGCTCAACCAACTGAGTCACCACCAGCCAGGCCCAACATATAGTTTATAGTGGTGATTGTATCACATGGACTTGAAAAGAATGGCTATTCTAAAATCATTGGGAGTAGTGCTCCACAAATGTTAATGAAGTCAATTTGGTTAATAGTGTTGTTCAAATCTTCTCTATCTGAACTAATTTTCTGTCTATCTGTGCTACCAATTACTGAGAAAGAAAGACTGAAATTTCCAGCTATAAGTACGAATTTGTATATAATTCTTCTTTTAGTTCCATTTGTTTTTGCCTCGTATATCTTGACGCTTCGTTATTAGATGTGAACACATTTAGTTTTGCTATGTCTAGATGAATTGATTATTTGATCATTATGTAATCTCCTTATGGCAGGAAGAATTCCAAGACAACCCACAAAATTCCCTTCCCCTCTTGTATACATTACCTGGATAATCTCTAGGACGGTTAATATGATGGATTTTACTCCCAGGATTAGGTTACGCTGTATTGGCACTATTAACCTTACACTGGGGGCATTATCTGGGTCAGCCTGACCTAATCACATGAAAACGGAGTTTTCTACAGCTGGTCACGGAAGGGGAGTCACAAATTTGAAGCATGAGGATTCAGTGTGCTGACAGCCAGCAAAGAAAGGGGAACTCAATTATTCAATCACAAGGAATTGAATTCTTCCAACAAGAGTGGGCTTGAAAGCAGATTATTTTCCCAGAGCTTCGAGATGGAAACTCAACCTGACTGATTTCAGTCTTGTGCTACCCAGTCACGCCACGCCAGACTTCTCAGGCATGGAATTCGAACCGGTCCATGGTGCTGCTTTAAGCTGTCAGGCTTGTGGTAATTTGTTATGCAGCTATAGAAAACTGATACAGTACTTCTTTTTCGCTGCCAATATTCCTTATTCCGAAGTCTACTTTCTCTTACATTATCCAGTCACTCCAGATTTCTTATGATTAGGGTTTGCATGTTATGTCTCTTTCCATATTCTTATTTTAGTCTGTTTCTTTATATAGCAAGCATGTTTCTTGTAGTCAATGTATAGTTGGGCCTTCTTTTGTAATTCACTCTGACAATCTCTGCCTTGTAATTGAGTATTTTCATTTTATTAGTTACATACTAGTATATGGTCTGGCTTATGGCTACCATCTTGCTATGACTTTTCTATTTGTTTCAACTGATTTTTGTTCTTTTTTCCCTCCTTTTCTGCTGTCTTTTGCTTTAATTGTGTATTTTTTAGCATTTCATTTTATTTCCTTTATTGCATTACTAGTTATGGCTCTTTGTTTTATTTTTCTTTGGTTTTCCTGTGTCTTATAACATCTATCTTTAAGCTATTACATTGCACCTTCAAATAATATTGTATTTAATATTAAGTTTGCAACTGTATACTTCTATAGAAGCTGTCGGTCATTTGTGTTCTTGTTGTCATAATTTTATGCTCTCTCTATATAAATATCACCATACATTCTTTGTATTTTAATTTAACAAGTCAATTATACTTTAAAGAAATTATAAAAGTGAGAAAATTTATTTATGTTAACCATGTACTTGCCATTTCTGATGCCTGTGTGTGTGTGTGTGTGTGTGTGTGTGTGTGTGTATGTGTGTATCTGAGGATCTTTCAAGAAGGAATAATTTTCCTTCAGGTAACATTTTTCTTCAGAGTGAAACATTTCATGAGCATTTCTTGCAGTTCAGTAATACCAGAGGCACATTATTTCGGCTTTGTGTTTGTCTGAAAATGACTCTATTTTACCTTCATTTAAAACAATAACCTTTTTAGTTTGGAATACGTTTCGATTTACAGAATAGTTACAAAGATAACGGAGAATTCTCCTAAGTCTCTTAGCATTTCCTCTATTATTGTACATTTGTCAAAACTAAGAAGCAACATTGGTTTGTTTTCACTAACTCAACTCCAGAACTTTCCATCAGTGTCCTCCTTCTGTTCTAGGACCCTCTTCAGGGCACCACGCAACTGGCAACCATGCATCCTTCGTCTCCTCTGGCTAGTGACAGTTTCTCAGTCTTTCCTTGTTTTTCATGACCTTGGCAATTTTGAAGAGTACTAGTCAGATATTTTATACATTGTTCTTCAATTTGTTTTTTTTCTGATGTTTTTCTCATAGTCTTGGGTTTTTGGAAGGAAGGCCACAGAGGTGAGGTACCCTTCTCACTACATCCTATTAAGAGGTTCATGATACGCACATAATATCACTGGTGATGTTGTCTTGGTCATTTGGTTCAGATGGTATTTGTAAGGATTCTCCACGGTATAGGTAATATTTCTCCCTTTCCATACTTTATGCTTTGGGAAGTAGACTAAGTCAAGGGAGGAAGGAATTAAATTTCGCCTGATGGAGTGGAGAGTATCTGTGTATCTGTATCTCTCTATATTATTAGGAATTCTTATCTAGAGAAGATTCGTTTCTTCACTTTAATTTCACTCATTAATAATTCAATGAATCATTTATTTATATAAGTGGACTCATGTATATTTACTTTGTATTTGGGTTATAATCCAGCGCTGGTACTTATTTTGTTGCTCGAATTGCAAAATCTTTCAGGTTGGTTCCTATGACCCAGGACATGTGCCATTGCTTTGTTTTTGAGCACTTTCTTACTTTCTGGTACTACAAGATGCTTCTTCCTTGTATTTTCCTCACCACAGTCTAAGAATCAGCCTTTTCTCCAAGATGCCGGTTTCATTTTAATTTAATTTAAAAATGGGTTATAGAAATGAAAATGTGGGCACTGAGTTTGTTCATTACTATTGGATGTCACTGCTTTTAGGCCCTCCCAGCAGACAGAGCTAGGTATTGTATGTATGCATACTAACTCATACATACATCTATCATTGTTTCTGCATCTACACATACATATATATCTCAGAGACATGAGTTCATATACATAACACATACACAAGTTCATATTGATGCCTTGAACTCCAAACCAGTACCACAAGGGTCATTATAGCATTCCTTTTTTTTTCTGTCACTTCCCTCTCCAGTAATGAGAAACCAGGCTACCATCATCCATCATCCACTTACTTAATTATTCATCCCCTATATCCGTGTAAAAGAATTGTGAACCTGGACTCCAATAAGAAACAAATTTACAATGGAATACAGTTTTTTTTGTATGGTTTCTTATATCCTTATCCTTAAAACTTCCAGTCAAATGCAGTTTTCAAAGTTACTTAGGTCAGCTCCTTTCTCCACACACACTTAAGTGTGGTTATGTCACATATTTGCAATACTGTTAGATTTATTTGTCACACTCCATCCTGGGATTTCTCCAAGATTCTGGCTAATCTACAGCTGACGTGATTGCTGTAGTGTGAGAGTAATAGTAAGTCTTGAAATATGGTAATGTGTCTTTTTCAAAAATTGTTTGGCTATTCTAATTCCTTTGCCTTTCCATATGAATTTTAGAATAAACTTATAAAAATATACAAAAAAATTGGCTAGGGTTTTGATTGGGATTGCATTGACTCTATAAACCATGTTTGGTAGATTTAATGCCTTAACAATATTGAGTCTTCCAGTCCATGAATATGCTATATCTTTCCATTTACTGAGAGCTGCTTTAATTTCTTTTATCAATGTTTTTTTCAGTTTTCCACATATAGACATTGTATATATTTTGTTAGATTTATATATAAGTCCCTTGTAAAGTGGTACTATTGTGAATGGTATTGTTTTGTTTTGTGTTAATTTCAGTTTTCAATTGTTCATTGCTTGTTTATAGGAACATAATTATCTTCTGTATGTTAATCTTGTGTCTTACTAAACTCACTATTTAGTTCTAGGAGACCTTTCTTTGTAGATTTTGTGGGATTTTTCTACATGTTGCCTATGACTAAAGATAGTTTATTTCTTTTTTTATGCTTTTAAATTTCTTTTTCTTACTTTATAGTACTAGGTAGGAGTTCAAGTACAATGTTGAATAGGAGTGGTAAAGAGGACATCTTGCCTGGCCCAGATCTTAGAAAGTGTTCAATCTCTCAGCATTAAGTATAACATTAGCTGTAGGTTAAAGAACTTTCCTTCTATTCCTAGTTTCATGAGAGGGTTTTTTTTTTTAAATCATGAATTGATACTGAATTTTGTCAAAAGCTTTTTCTGTATCTACTGGTATTGTCATGATTTTTCTCATTTAATCAATGAATTATATGATCAATTTTTCTTCCCAACTTTATTGAGATAATATTGACATATTTAAATTTAAGGTGTACAGTATGATGATTAGAAATATGTATATATTGCAAGATGATTACCACAATAAGGTTAGTTAGTGTCTTCATCCCTTCAAAAAATTATAATTGTGTGATGATAACATCTAAGGCCTACTTACTTAAAAAGTTTCTGCTTACTTAAAAACTTTCAAATATAAAATACAGTATTAATAATTATAATGACCATTATATTGATTGACTATTGAATGTTGGTCCAGCCTTGCATCCCTAATATGAACCCCATGTAGTCATATGTATTTTTATTTTTATATAATGTTGGATTCAATTTGCTAATATTTTAAAAAGGATTTATGTTTCTAATTCATGGGAGATATTAGTCTACAATTGTTATTTTTTAAATATATTTTTTGTTGATTTCAGAGAGAGGAAGGGAGAGGGAAAGAGAGATAGAAACATCAATGATGAGAGAGAATTATTGATTGGCTGCCTCCTGCATGCCCCACTCTGGGGATTGAGCCTGCAACTCAGGCATATGCCCTGACCGGGAATTGAACCCTGACCTACTGGTTCATAGCCTGATGCTCAACCACTGAGCCAAACTGGCTGGGCTAGAGTTTTCTTTTCTTAAATGTCATTGTCTGATTTTTGTATTTAGGGATGCTGGTCTCACAAAGTAAGTTGGGAAGTGTTCCTTCCTTTTATATTTTGTGTAAGAGAATGTAAGGAGTTAGTGTTATTTCTCCCTTAAATATTTAATAGAATTAACAGAGAAACCACCTTGCCATGAAGGTTTTTTTTGGGGGGTGGGTAGGTGGGGGGAGTGTTTAACCACAAATTTAATTCCTTTAATAGATACAAGGCTATCCAAAATATTTTTTAAAATATATTTTACTGGTTTTTTACAGAGAGGAAGGGAGAGGGATAGAGAGCTAGAAACATCGATGAGAGAGAAACATCGATCAGCTGTCCCCTGCACACCTCCTACTGGGGATGTGCCCACAACCAAGGTACATGCCCTTCACTGGAATCGAACCTGGGACCTTTTGTCTGCAGGCTGACGCTCTATCCACTGAGCCAAACCAGTTAGGGCACCAAAATATTTTTATCTCTTCCTTCTGTAGTGAGTTTTGATAATTTGTGTTTTTCATGGAATTGGTCTTTTTATCAAAGCTTTTGAATGTTGAGGCATAGAGGGATTTTTTTGTTATTGTTAATCATCACCTGAGGATATTTTTCCATTGATTTTTAGAGTGGAAGGGAGGGGGAAAGAGAGAGAGAAAAAAACATCGATGTGAGAGAGACACATAGATTGGTTGCCTCCCGAAGGAGCCTGCAACCTTGACTGGAATCAAACTCAGGGCCCTTCAGTTCACGGGCCGATGCTCTATCCACTGAGCCAAATCAGCTAGGGCTAGAGTTTTTTTGTGGTTTTTTTTTTAAAATATGGAACACTTCACGAATTTGTGTCATCCTTGTGCAGGGGCCATGCTAATCATCTCTCCATCGTTCCAATTTTAGTCTATGTGCTGCCGAAGCGAGCACTAGAGTTGTTGTTAACATTGCTTCATTGTTCTTTATATTGGTGAGGGTCTGTCTTGTATTCCTAGCATCGGTCATTTTCATCTTCTTGCTTTTTCCGTGGTTGGCCATGCTCATCTTTGGCTCTTAGGGGCAGAGGACTCACAAAGCACCTAGAAAATCATGGCCTGCAGAACTCTCACACTGGGTTAAGAACACCTGTAGATTTTTGACTCCCAGTGAAGGATTGAATTTCTTGGTACCAGGAAAGCTAGCTCTGTTGATCCTGCCGGGACATCTGTACAGTGATGGATGATAAATTTACATTCAAGCACAATTCCTTGATAACCTGAGTTACTTTAGTTTCACTAAGTGAATACCTTAGACATGGTTCTGCAACCCTCTTGTGATAAGGTATTAATTAATGTTTCAAGGTCCTAAAAACTGCTTAAGAGCTCATTCTTTGAGATAGTTAAAAGCCGGTTCTCTGGGAACATTTATAAAATAAATAACTCTGTAGCCACACTGATCTGGAAAAAAAGGAAAAGACACAAGTTATCCATATCAGGAATAAATGAGGGGATATCATTATAGTTCCAACAGGCATTAAAAGGATAAGATTTGTGAAAAAATGTATACCAATAAATTTGACAATGATACAAACTACCAAAGCTTTCTCAGAAAGAAAGAGGCAACCTGAATAATCCTATATCTATGAAAGAAGTTGAATTTGTAAAAATCTCCCTTCCCCAAGAAACTTACTAACCAACAAAAACCCCTCCAGGCCAAGATAGCTTTAGTTACAAATTCTACCAACAGTTTAAGGGAGAAAAGTACCAATTCTATACAAAAATTTCCAGAAAACAGAGAGGAAGAAACATTTCTCAACTCATCTTTTTAGGCCAGGCTTACCTTAATACCAGGACTGGACAAAGGCACTGTAAGAAAAGCAAACTAGATGCTAATATCTTTCATGAACACAGTCACAAAAATTCTTAATAATTTAAGCAAATTAAACCCAAATCAAATAATATATCATCAGCGTTTACTTGAGAAACATAGCCATACAAAGCCTTGCACATGAATGTTCATAATAGCTTAATTTATCATATTCCCAAATGGAAACAACCCAAATGACCATCTACAGATGACTAGATAAATTAATAAATGAATTGATCATTGATGGCTATATAATTGATTCCACATAATGGAATACTGTTTAACAATTAAAGAACAAAACAAAGTGTCGATGTACATAGCAACTTGGATGGATCTCAAAATCATTATGTTGAGTGAAAGAAGTCATCCAAAAGGGAGTACATGCTGCACAGTTCCATGTATATGAAATTCTAGAAAAGTCTAACAGGAATTGACAAAAATCAGATCAGTGATTGCTTGGGATGGCAATGGCTGAGAGGAGGTCGGGAAGGGAAAGAGAAATGGATTGCAGAGGGGCAGAGGAAATGTTGGTTGTAATGAAATATTGATGATCCTTACCTTGCTTATGGTGATGATTTCAGGGGTGTGTACCTATGTCAAAATGTATGCAATGATATGCTTTAAATGTTTGTGGCTTCTGGTACACCAGTTACATTTCAATACAGCTGTTAAAAACTAAGCAAAGAAAAAAATAGGAGAGAGGCCAGAAGAAAGCTTTGAAATGGACTTGGTCTCTGGCCGTCGTCCACCTCTGGCTTACCCACTTGCCTAGTTCTCATTCTTGGATTTCCTAGTGGCTTGATCCTCCCTCATTTGGACTCTATATCTTATCTTTTATTTCTTATTGCTGCACCAGCAGCTTATGGAGTTAGAACTTGGAGAGGGAACTAGGTCTTATGATTCTTTCCTTAAGTCGCTGTTATTTCCTCGTTTGCCATCTGTCTTTCCCAAAACTAAGACACTTTCCAGAGCAACAGCTTCTGTTCCCTCTGTACACTTTGTATGGAGTTATAGAATCGCTGCCTCACAGGCTCGGCCCTCCCCTTGCCTCTCTGTAAAACCAAAAGTTTAGTCCAGCCGGTATCTCAGTGGTTAGTGCACGCCGAAGGGTCTCGAGTTTGATTCCTGGTCAGGGGCACATACCTGGGTTAAATCGCCAACGCTGGTTGGAGCACATGTGGGAGGCAACCAATCAACGTATCTTTTCACGTCAATGATATTCTCTCTCCCTCTCCCTGTCTCTCTCCCTGTCTCTCTCTCTCTGTCTGTCTGTCTCTCTACACACACACACACACACACACAAGTCCCTTCCACTCTCTTAAAAAAAATCAATGGAAAAAATATCCTTGGGTGAGAATTAACAAAACAAAACACAGAATCTTAATGGTAGCAGAATTGGGAGCCTGCTTATTTTTTCAGTGCCCTTGAGTTTTCAGCTTCAAAGCTCCATCCTTGGATTACAAAAACATGAAAATAGTCTTACCTCTGAAGATGGCCCCGGCCCCCATATCCAGGGCTGTGGGCCCCCATCTCTTTTGAGAGGTACCAGAAGACGTCTTATCTTTCATATTCAATTTTCTTTCTTTTTTCCAGGAATAATTTTCACCAATTCGACAGCCTTCAGCTGCTTCATCTTGAGAGCAGAGAGTGCTACACTAATAGCAGGCAGTCCTCCCAGTGCAATTTATGGCTTCACAGCTCTGAAAATTACAGTCATTCGCCGTCTTCTCCATTAGTGCCCTGACCCCATCTAATTATTTCTGCATGTTTTTTGTTCCCGATGCCTAAAGCTTCTTGTTGCTTTACTACCTGATCTCTCCAAGCTGGAAATGTTCCTTTCCCAACTCCAAGGGCCTTCTCATCTTGTAGATCTGTTCAATATTAAGATCACAGGGTCATCTGTGTTTGTTTTCTCTTACCGGGTTCACTAATTTTTCTATTACAAACCTGTAGTTATCCAGACTTAGTTCTCCGATGGGAAGAGATTATTAGAGAATTCTGATTCTTTCCAACGTCCTGTTGCTGAAACTGGTCTTGTGTGTCTCTCTTCTGTGAGCGGGGTAATTTTGCGTAAAATCTCTCCCACCGTCGGTCTAACACCGATGTCAACCCCAGATGTGGCTTCTGGTGACTTCCCTTCGGTGTGTCCCACCATGTACCCCCCTGTCTAAGCTGACCCGGAGGTTTTAGGGGAGCCCGGCTCCCTAGCAAGTTTGCACTCAGCAGCCATTAAAGGCAAGTTAGGGATGTCTTCGTAGGATTGTTCTCAAACGGTGGTGTGCACCGCTCTCACTTTGTGGCAATGCAGATGGCGAGGCCCCATCGCAAAAACTGCGGATTCAGGAGGACTGAGCTTTAGCATTTTTGCCAAATCCCAGGTGGTGCTGATGCTGCTGTTCAGGGGAACACACTTTGAGAACCACTGTTTGAGTCCCTTCTCAGCAATTGCCCAGGGCCCTTCTTGCTAAAATAGCCAACTGCCCCATTCCTCCGTCCTTTGTTAATGGCACTGTTTTTAGCGCCACATCTGTGCTCTGTGCTCACCCTGGTTCTCCCAGTTGTCCCCTTAGGCTAAGCCCTTTGGCCTATCTCCCTGGGCTCCTCCTGCTCCAGGTCCTCCAGTGGGAGCCCCTCCACTAGTCCCGCCCTTCAGAGTTTCAAAGTTAGTACCAAACACATAGACATCGTGCAGAGGACTGTCCAGACCAACTTTTATCAAGTGCTAACGCCGAAACTCCTGGCCACAGTTGCTCAAGCCACTTCCCTTGAACCACTGCCTTCCCTTGAAACCAGCCGGTCCGTCTGCGGGTTTCATGCTAATAGCTCTGGACGTCCCTCTCTTAAATCTGCCACCTCACGTTATTATCGTGGGCACGGAGGAGGCAGGTCCCTGGATTTAGTTTTGCTGTTATTTCTCTGTCAGGGGCTCTCTGACAGCACATTTTATAGTGCCCTCTGGGACAGAGGCTAGGAGGTAGGCAAGTGTACCCCAATTTCTGCTCCTGAAAAAGTTCCCTCTCCCCCTCTATTAAACCTCTTGTGTCTGATGACCCAAACCAACCCAGAAACAACCGAGGTAGCTTCCTTCTTCCTATCTTCATTTTCCAAAGCAGTGAAATCTGTACTTGTCTCTTTAAATGCATTCCTTCCATGTCCTGGTCTGGTTTCTAAGATTTCAACCGTCGTCAGTAGGGCCCCATTTCCCTTTCTCCCTTAAGCCCCTGTTATTTTCCTATTTGCTAAGACGGTCTCCAGGGCAACGGCCCTCTGTTCACCAGCAAGTCCTCAGCCCCTGCTCCCCTCTGCAAGGGCCCCTCCACTCTCCATGTGCAAATTGGATTTCCAGAACATATGCTCCGGGTTCAGGCTGACTGTCCCCTCCCCCGCCTCTTTTTCCTTTTGTTTGGCCTTTGGGTTTGTAATCATTTAATTTCTTCATCCTCCTCAGTCCAAGAATCTCTATTGCCAATTTAATTCTCCCATCCACCCACCCCTCCTCGCTCCCCTTCCTCTAAAATCTACCGTGAGAGCTGAGATGTACTGATTAGGGTTTCAGCGACCCCCCCGCCCAGGACAGCCAGGAGCAGCAGCGTCTGCTGTCCTGCAGTCAGGCCGTAGAAGTCCAGCTGATTGCCAGGAGCTGCTCTTTCTTCTGTCTTCTTCTTCTTTTTTTTAAAAAGAGATGGGACTGACATATAACGTTGTGTAAGTTTAAGGTGTATAATGTGTAGGTTTGATCCATTTATAGACAGGGTGTCCCCCCAAGATGTATACAGACTTTGAGTAATTATAAAGGCAGTGTTCATTAAAATACATTCCATTTTCAAAATGTAATAGAATCTATAGACATAGCATGTATACCGTTTCGGGGGACACCTTGTATTGCAATATGATTACCACAGTTGCGTTAGCTGATCTCTCTGTCTTTTAATTAAGTCCTCCTGGAGGTCATTTGCATAGCATCCAAAATGCATGAAAAGTAGGACCCATCCTGTCCCTCACTGGTGCCCAGTTCCTCAGAATGATGAGATCTGTGATAAAGTTTTTTTTTTTTGTTTTGTGATGAAGGTGGGGGGTGGGGGGGTAGTGGTGGGGTGTGTGGGGGGGGGGCAGG
>NW_005871094.1:6241916-6277825 GCF_000147115.1 Myotis lucifugus | reverse complement strand
TGCAGTTCATGTCATTCTTGCATGCTACTTCATAACGCATTCCTATTTGTATTAATATAAAAGTGCTTGAAGTTATTTACCATCGAGCAAAATCGGTCTGACACTTCAGACATGCAGTGTCTTTGTCCTGCAGATCGAGTGCAAGTGGCGCATGGAAGTGACCCTGGGGGCTCAGTCACCCCCATACTCCGATGGTCACATGGTGCAATGGAACCCACTCAGCTTGACTTTGCAATCCTTTTGTGAATCCTTAGTCAACTTCCTATGCCATTTCCGTCAAGGGACTACACCAGTGATGGCGAACCTATGACACGCGTGTCAGAGGTGACACGCGAACTCATTTTTTTGGTTGATTTTTCTTTGTTAAATGGCATTTAAATATACAAAATAAATATCAAAAATATAAATCTTTGTTTTACTATGGTTGCAAATGTCAAAAAATTTCTATATGTGACACGGCACCAGAGTTAAGTTAGGGTTTTTCAAAATGCTGACACGCCGAGCTCAAAAGGTTCGCCATCACTGGACTACACTGATCCCCTCCAAGGCCAATCTTACCTCCACTCCTTTCTATACTTTACTTCTGTTTTGGCCAGGATAGGGTTCCCTGGATGGCATCTTCCTTAGCTCCTCTCCCATCTATCTCTGAGTGAGGCAGGATCGTAAGAAGCCAGGAAAATTTCTCGGCAAGAGGAATGGGGAAACAGACCAACAGCTGATTCAAACTGGCCTCATGCGACCCCCTGACTCGCCCACCTCCTCCTCCCTTGTATGACCACTCCCTTAAGCAGTAAGGCCTCCCTCGGGACAATGATGTTCTGATCCGCATCAAATCATCTTAGAAATAAAACCTTGGGTCTAGTGACCACAGAGACAGAGTTCTGGTCAAACTAGAGATACCATCTAGGCCTCAGGTGTGCTTCAGCTCCAGGCCCCGAAAAGCAGCAAAGTGATGCCATGGCTGATATCAGTACCAGCAGCAAGGACTAATGACCCCCCCCCCACCCTAGTGCTGACCAATCAGTAGAGGCTACAACCCTGAAAGGACACACCTGGGACGCTGATGAATATTCTATTGATATCCTTCCCCTGAGACCTCCTGTAAAATTCCTGCTTTTAGAAAAAAAAAATACAAATCCTTAAGACAAAGGACCCAGTGCACACCCTCTCTCTAGAGCAGCGGTTCTCAACCTGTGGGTCACCAACCTGTGGGTCGCAACCCCTTTGGGGGTCGAACGACCCTTTCACAGGGGTCGCCTAAGACCATCGGAAAACACATATATAATTACATATTGTTTTTGTGGTTAATCACTATGCTTTAATTATGTTTAATTTGTAACAATGAAAATACATCCTGCATTTCAGATATTTACATTACGATTCATAACAGTAGCAAAATTACAGTTATGAAGTAGCAACGAAAATAATTTTATGGTTGGGGGTCAGCACAACATGAGGAACTGTATTAAAGGGCCGCGGCATGAGGAAGGTTGAGAACCACTGCTCTAGAGCACGCCTGCACCTTCTTTCTTCAGGCGTGTATCTTTGCTTCCTTTCTTCTAAGCTCTAAGGGTTCTCATGAGATTTGCAACCAGCAGAGCAGCAGGCAGTGGCAGCTGGTCCTGGGCTAACACCCTAAACCTGTTTCCAGAGTCCATGTAGGCCACTGGCTCACTTCTGCCTTTCTTTCTAAAAGGCCAAGGCAGCTGTCTGAGCAGCCTGGTCGAATCTTCTCTTTGAGTGTACTTGCACTCTGCATGCTAAATAAACTTCCTCTTGTGCTAGATCCTTGACTCTGAATTCTTTCCTTGCCAAACTCAAGAACCGAGAACCCACGTCGCCAGTAACAAGAGAATGCTATGTGGGTGTCTTAGTCAACTCTGGCTGCTATAACAAATACTATAGACTGAGTGGCTTAAACAACAAGCATTTATTTATTTATTTTTTTACAGGTCTGGAGGCTGGGAAGCCCAAGACCAAGGTGACAGCAGATTCAGTTTCTGGTGAGGGCCTGTTTCTTGGCTTGTAGGTGGCCTCTTTCTCACTGTTTCCACATACGGTAGAGAAAGAGAAAGCTCTAGTCCAGGGGTGGGCAACCTTTTTGTGAGTGTGTGCCCAAACCAGCAAAATCTCTGACTCAAAATTCTTCTGCGTGCCAACCCTAATTTTTTGAGAACATGTTACGCCTACTTGATATCTCTTAAGGTGTACGTATGTGAAGAACCTTGAAGAAATAATAAAATTCATTTGAGCGACAAAAACATAGTATATGATGATGAAAAATACACTTTATTTTTTAATGTATACATGTACACTGATAGTCCGACAGAAAACTTTATGACTCTGTTTGATATTATCAGTAGGACTTTTGCTGCTGCATCACTGATGACAGAGATTTTACATCAGGTTTATATTTCGTGACCTTCAGAGATATGCACGAGCTACTACTTTCATCCGTCAGGCTACTCCTATTAGGAGACTTAGCAAAATTCATCACTGAGAACAAAGATTCACAATCGTAAATGGAAGATTATAAGAGAGGGTTTCGCGTGCCAGCAAAAGTTACTGGCGTGCCATGTTTGGCACACGTGCCAGGGGTTGCCCACCCCTGCTCTAGTCTTTTCTTCTTATAAGGAAACTCATCCTAACAAGAAGACTCCACTCTCATGGCCTCATCTACTCTAATCACCTCCTAAAGGCCCTACCTCCTAATATCTTCACATTAGGAGTTAGGGTTTCAACACATGAATTTGGGGGGGGGGGCAGACATTCTGTTCATAACAGTAGGAAGGAAATGCCACTCTCCCGCTTTACACCCTTGGGCTCAGTTATCCGGAAGATTAAACACAAACATTTTTCTCCCTAGTTCCCAAAGCAGCACATGGTAGTAGTTATCTGCTGCTCTCACCCACCAACCTGCCTTTATTCTGAGATCAGTTCCTTTTCCTTTTATCTCCTCTTGGGGACCACTCTTCAGGGTGGGGATGAGACCACCTTGCCCCTGCTCAGCTCTGGACATGGTCCTGTGACCTAGACCCGGCCGTCAGAGTCCCTGTGCTCTGGGAAGGACATGTATCCCCAGTTGGATCATTAAAAGTTGGCTCAGGGCTTTTCTGGTGTGTCTTCTCCTTAGAAACTGTCTTTGTCGAAACTTGGTATTGTCAGTATTTTCATTTTCAGTCACTTCGCATGTCTAAAGTGACTGAAGTTTGCAATTTCCTAATGATGAATGATGATAGGCATCTTTTATTGCGCTTATGTGCCTTTCATATTCTCTTCTTTGGTGAAGTGTCCGTTTAAATCTGTTGCTCATTTTAAAGTTGGGTTGTCTTTTTATTGACTTGCAGGATTCTTTACATATGTTTGATGAAGTCTTTTATAAGTTATATATATTATGAGTACTTTCAGTCTTTGGCTTACCTTTTCATTCTTATCACAGTGATTTTGATAAAGTCCAAATGATCATTTTTCCTGTTTATATTTTATATTCTTATGTCCTAGTTAGGAAATCTTTGCTGAACAAAAGCCCACTAGGAGTTTCTCTTACAGTTTCTTCCAGAACTATTACAGTTATAGTTCCCATAATGTTTGTATCTGTAATCCATTTTAAATATGTTTTTAATGTGGGCTATGGTTCATTTTGAATTAAATTTTGTAAATGATGTGAGGTGAGAATCCAGGGTATTTTGTGTGTGTGTGTGTGTGTGTGTGTGTGTGTGAGAGAGATATGGATATCCACTTGTTCCAATACTATTTTCTGAAAATATTATCATTTCACTACTGAATTGCTCTGGCAACTTTATTGAAAGTGAAAATTATGACCAGACATATGTGGGTCTATTTCTAGACTCTCTATTCTCTTATGTTGCTGTACATGTATATTTTTACATTTACATCACCTTGCCTTGATTACTACAGCTTTATAATAGGTCTTGAAATAAGATAGTGTAAGTTCTTTATGTAAAAAGAATTTTTTGGCAATCTTAGGCCCTTTGCATTTCTATACAAACTGTAAAATCAGCTTGTTACTTTCTAAAGAAAGAAAAGAAAAAAAAATCCTGTTTGGCTTTTTATGGTGATTGTGTCAAATCTATAGATCAATTTGGGGAGAACTGATCTTTTAACAATATTGGGTCTTCTAACCCATAAACATGACATAAGTCTTCACTTATTTAGATTTTCCTTAATTTTCCTCAGTAATGTTTTCTGAGTACAGATCTTGTAATATTTTATTTAATTTATTCCCAAATAGTTCATATTTTTGGATGTTACAGTAAATGATATTGTTTCAAAATCAATTTCTAATTGTTCATGGATAGTAAATAGACATAAGATTGATTTTGTTATATTAATCTGTATCTCAATCTTACTAAACTCAATTCTTGTTCTGGTAGTTTTTTGGTAGATTTTTTTTTAGGATTTTCAACGTACACGGTCATGTATAAAAATAGAGGCTGTTTTTCTTTTCCTCCCAATATGTATAACTTTTACTTCTTTTTCTTGCATTATTTCACTGACTAGGGCCTCCAGTATAAGACTGAACAGAAATGTGGAGAGCAGATACCCTTGCTTTATCCCCGATACTCAGAGGGAAGGCATTAGGATAATGTTAGCTGTATCATTCTCATCAATGACTTTTTGTGGGGGGTGGGGGGTGGGGGTTGAGGAAGTTCTCTTTTATTCCTAGTTTGCTAAGAGTTTTTACAAAGTGTGGGATTTGAATTTTGTCAAAAGCTTTCTGCATTCATTGAGATGGTTTTTGTTTTTTAGTCTGTTAATGTGATGAATTACACTGATTGATTTTTGATGTTTAAACTATTTTATATTTCTGGGATAAATTCCATTTAGTCATGATGTATCCATTTTATATATTGTTAGATTCACTTTGCCAAAAATTAGTTAATAATTTCTGCATCCATGTTCATGAAAATACTAGTGTGTAGTTTTCTCTTCCTGTAATACCGTTGTTTGGTTTTGGCCAAAGTAATGCTGTCATCCCCTCCCCTTCTATTTCCAGAAGACTTTGTAAAATTGGGATTATTTCTTCCTGAAATATTTGGTGTCATTCACCAGTGAAGTGATCCAGGCTTGGAGTTTTCTTTGGGAAAAGTGTTTAATCATGAGTCCAATTTACTTGGCAGATATAGGGATATTCGGTTTATCTTTTTCTTCTTAAATTATTTTTGATAATTTCAATTTTTTGAGGCATTTGTCTATTTCATTGAAGTTGTTGGATTTAGTATTGGCATAAAGTTGCACATAATATATATTCCCTTTTCATCTTTTTAATGTCTGAGGACCTGTGTTCTCTTTTCTTTTATTCCTGACATTGTAAGTTGTGTCTTTTTTTCCCCCCAATTAGTCTGCCTAGCGTTTCACTCATTTTATTGATCTTTTCAAAGAATTAGCTTTTATTTTCATCAATTTTCTCTACAGCTTTTCCATTTTCCATTTTACTGATTCTGCCCTTTATTATTCCTTGTATTTACGTGGGTTTTCTTTGATCTTTTTAAAAATAGTTTCTTAAGGTGGAAGATTAGATTTTTTATTTGAGACCTTTCTTCTTGTTGAATGTAAGCATTCATTGCTATAAATTTCCTTCTTAGCATAGCTTTAGCTGTACCACACATGTGATATGTTGTGTTTTTATTTCTATTCTATTCCAATGTTTAATAATTTCTCTTGTGGTTTATTAGTTGACTCATAGATTATTTAGAAGTTTATTGTTTAATTTCCAAATATTTGAGGATTTTCATATATTTTTTCTGTTATTGATTTAAAATTTCATTTCATTTAAGGACAAATGTCATATGAGATCAGTCCTTTTAAATTTATTGAGAGAAACCTGTTCAATGGTCCAGAATATGATCTACCTTGGTGAATATTCCATGTAGAAGACTGTGTGGTCTACTTTCGTTGTGTGGAGTTTTCTTTAAATGGCAATTAGTTCAAGTTGATTGTGTTGTTCAAGTGTTCTATTTTCTCATTTTCTGTTTATTTCCTCTATAAATTATTGAGAGAGGAGTATTAAAATCCCCAGTTATAATTGTGGATTTGTCTACTTCTCTCAGTTCCATCAGTTTTTGCTTCAGTTATTTTGAAGTTCTATTACCATATGCATACGATTTAGGATTAAAAAAATGAATTGATCCCCTTTTCATTGCAAAATTCTTCTTTATCCATAGTAATATTCCTTATTCCAAAATCTTTTTAAAAATGTTTTAAGCCACATCAGCTTTTTAAATTAATGTTTTCTTAGTACACATCTTTTCTTCCTTTTATTTTTTAATAACTTTATTGAAATATAATTAGTATAGCATATGATTTACCTGTTTAAATTATACATAAATGATTTTTAGTTTATTTACAGTTAGGTAACCATCACCATCAATTTTTAAAAATATACATATTTTTTTATTGATTTCAGAGATCAAGGGAGAGGGAGAGAGAGATAGAAACATCAATAATGAGAGAGAATCATTGATCAGCTGCCTCCCGCATGCCCTCCACTGGGGTCAAGCCTGAAACCTGGGCATGTGCCCTTGACTGGAATCGAACCTCTGACCCTTCAGTCCACAGGCCAACACTCTATCCACTGAGCAAAACTAAACAGGGCAATCATCATCAATTTTAAAATATGTTCACCACTTCCCCCCAAAACTCTATACCCATTAAACAATCACTCCCCTTCCCCTATTCCTTCCTTACCCCTAGGCAAGCACTAAGCTACTTTCAGTCTCTATAGCTTTGCCTATACTGAACATTTTGCAGAAATGAAATCATACAATATGTGGTCTTTTGTGTCTGGCTTCATTCACTTAGTATAATATTTTCAAGGCTCATCCATGTTGTATCACATATTAGAACCTCAATCTTTTTTATTGCCAAATAATATTTTATTATATGCATATACCACATTTTATTTCCCCATCTCTCTCTCTTTCTGTCTCTCTCTCTGGATTAAACCTGCCAAAAAGGTGAGTAAATCATGGGTTTGACTTTATTCATGACCTAATTTTCCCAATTTAGTACCATGCTCTATTCCCCACTGTTCAGATCACAGAAGAGAAAGCCTCTGAAATACCAGCCTAAATTAAATGAAACCTTTTCAAATAAATAATTTCATTCAACTGAAGGATTTCCAGGAGATGAAAGAGCATAGTATGGCATCCAGGGCTCACACCAGGCTGTCTTTCAGCTGCTGCCAAAAACAAGGGAATGTTTCATTTGGAAGTTTTCCTTGTTCTTATTTTAAGGTAAAGCTTTACTCTTATTTGCAGACTGTAAGGTTTCTAATATCTCAAAGGGAACTGTGGAAACTACTGGTCCTACCAGGTAGACAAGAGCCAGGACAGTACTGTCTGATAGACTTTGTCCGGGGACCTCCCAGTTTCTGCTCTACCTCTGGTGCGGACGACCCTGTTTTCTATACAGCTGGCGCCAACACAGTGAAGAGAAAGACACGAGCTTGCACGCACTGGAGAATGAGACTGTCCGGGAGGGCTGTGAGCAGAGTCAGATTGCACAAGGCACAGCCCAGCCCTGCCCAGTGAGGCGCCCTGCGATAAACCAGCGGCTGCCATTAGTCGTGATGGGGAAAGAAGGAAGAAGAGGCCGTGCATTCCTTTGACTTCAGTGTACGATAAGGGATTTGAGATGAAGTTTCCAATCTGGGTTTCACAATTCATCCCTGCTGATCCTGGCTAGCTCGGACTCTCCTTGCTCCTTATCTGGACTATCGCAATAGCTTCCAAATCAGTGCTGCTGCTTTCAAGATTCTTATTTATCCAGTCGCTCTTCTTTCCCACACAGAAAGACATCAGACCCCACCCCACCCTCCCTTAAGTCATCAAAGTCATGTTTGCTATAGTATAGAAGTGGATGTAAGCACTAAAAACATCCCTCCAGCTACCCCTACCCATGTCCATTTCTCTTCCCACTTGCATTTAGGGGCCAGGCTGGTAACAATTGAGGGGAGGGCAGGGTGTAAGTTCTAGGGAATAAAGATAACAGTATGAGGGCCCTTCCTAAGAGACATTCAAATTTAAATTTAAAACAAATAAACAATAAACAAATTTCCCTGTAGGCCAAATTTGTTCCCAGCCAATTTGCCGTATCTGGATCTTTCCATGCATTTCTAACATATATACAAATATATCAATACTGTAAAGATAAACAGAGATATTTAGGTAACTGGCTGTATTTTTACACAAGTAGAATTAGAATATACATACTGTTTTGAATTTTGCTTTTCATGTACCTCAAGAAGCTTTGCCTTATAACCAGCACCCTATAACTGGACATTTAGCTTATTTTCAGTTAAAAATTTTCCCCAAATAATGCAGCATTGTTCCTCTTTGGACATGTATCAGGGAATATACATATAGGAAGAATTTGGCAAAGTAGAATTGTCTGGTCAATTCTGATAGCTCATACCAGAGTACCCTCCAAGAAATGTATCTATTTTTTTTCTACCAACAGTGTTCGTCTGTTTAATGTTCACCTTCCCGCACCCCCCCCCCCCATGTGTCTCATTAATTATTCCTATCAGAATAGCCGCTCTCATTTCACTGGTCCAGGGTGAACTATCCACGGAAAGTTTCTTCGCTGTGTTTATTGAAGCACGGGAGGACCATAAATATGTTTTGCCTACATGTGAAGTTAATGGCCTGTGGTAAAGAATGCAGACTTTTAAGCAGCCTTCCGTGCCGTTTGGCTTGGGAAACACTGGGTTAGTGTGCTAGACACCTGGCACGGGTTGGGAGGAAAAAGGTGGGCGTTCTTGGGAAGCGCCTGCCAAGTTGGACCAGGGCCTCTGCTGCCGAGCCCTCCCCTCTCGCTCAGTGCAGACATCACCCAGTCTGTGCCCAACTGTTTCTCCTCTGCAGCCTGGGGGCTGGGAATGTGTTTTCCCTTCCGAGAATCTCATGGATGATCCCAGTTGGACTTCTGGGTGGGGCTGGAACTTCCTTTGAGTGCTGGCCCTCACCATCCTAAAGTTCAATCACCTCTGCCCCCACCCATTCCCACTCTCATGTCATCTCGGGTGCAAGTCTGGCTCCTTTGCCCAGTGGCCAAGGCCCCATGGCTATGCCAGAGGCAACCGAATGTGTGTAATAGTGAGGAGCTTTAAACATAGGGGGCCTAAGGAATAGAGCCCAAATATAAGATTTGTTTCTGCAGAAGTGAGGTGATGTTTCTCTGGTTCTAACAATGCGCTCATTCCTCAGGCATGTGACCTCTGGGTGCTATCTTGTTCCCTGCACCCCCTTATTCCGTGACAGATACCCGTCCCCCAGGGGAACTTCCATACACTCTTGTTAAGCTGTTGTTATTCATTGGTCACATTGCTTGTTATCAGCTTATTTGTTTATCTCTACAGCTGGATTGTGAGCTATTGAAGTTCTTAACAACAGCAGCAGCAACAGGATTAATGTAGTGATTCCTGTGGGCCAGGCACTCTTCTAAGAGGTTTATACGTATCGACTCATCTAGACCTCACACACAGCCTTCATGATATCTTGGTATCCCAACCTCTGGCAACTTCTTGAACATTCTATGGTGATTCTTTCACTATCTCTCTCTCTTCCCCCACTTATCCAGAAGGGGTTTTGAAAAAATCTATTTGTTATTGCTTTACAATTTATCAGTCTCTCAGCAAAAATATTCCTAACATTCATATAAGAACATAAACAAGAGAATATAATTTTCTTATTTCGCCTTCTAAACCGTAAGTTTAAATTAGAACTCTGTTTCCATCCACTCGAGCAGAACAGTTATGCATTTTCCCTTTAAAAATTAAATGAACTCTGTAAGCATTAATACTTTTAAACAAGCGAGCTGTGATTTTTCAAATATCTTAATTTTACAAGCCTTTTTGATGAATAAACATGAACAGACATACCTGGGTTCCAATCCTGGCTCCACAATTTACCAGCTCGGCAACCTTGGGCAAAATCCTTCACCTTTCAATGCCTCGGTTTTCTCATTGGTAAAGTTCGAATAATAATAATAGTTCTTTTTTTTATAGAGTTAACGAGAATTAAATAATGTAATGTACATATTAGCGCCGAGTCTGGCACATAATGATCAACAAATGTGTGCTTTATTCATTCTTATCATTATTATGACATGCTGGGTTGGCACAAGGGACTCTGAAATGAATGAGATGCTGCCCCTGTCCTCAAGGAGCTCAGCAATATGGTGGGAGAGACATGACAGATGTGCAAACATCATCACCGTCCAGGGCGGTGAGTGCCATTGTTGCATTGCGTGCAGGGGACAGATAGCACCGAGGAGGGGGCTTCAGAAAAGGCTTGCAAGAGGATGTGATAACTAAGTTGAGTTTTAAGAAATGAATTTTTTGTAGGTAGCCAAAGCGGGGAAGGAGGTAATTGCTAGGGGAAAAGAATATGTGTAAAGGCAGGGGAAAAGGAAAGCACATGGTGTTTGAGGAAGAACTACAATTAGTAACTTTTGGTTTGATTATGAAGTTTTTTGGGGGGTGGGCAAGGTCCGGTGGTAAGAAAGAAAATTCTAGGGGATGGCAAGGATCCAATTTTGAAATGTTGTGCACGCCGAGCTAAAGAGCTGAAAGTTAGCCTGGCCATGGGGAGTCAGTAAAGAGTTTTAAGAAGAAAGATGTGAGCCATGTGCACTTTAGAGAGATCTCTTTGGCAGGTGTGTGGATGATGGATTAGGAAGGTGTGATGGTGGGAACCAATTAGGTGAGAGAGTGAGGCCTGGATAGGGCAAAAGTAGTGGGTACGGAGGGGACTAAGATAATGTAGGAGATACTGGGAGGTAAGGTGAAAAGGCGGGGGAAGGAGGGAACTAGCTGGGACTTGTGTCCATGGCTGCTTGGCTTTTTAGCCTCATCCCATTATGCCCCAGGTATTGGTGATCGTGTGCAGGACAGCGGGGAGGATGGTAATGCCATTAATGAAGATAGAGAAAATAGAAGGAAGCACAGGTTCTGGGGAAGGGTATCAGTTAGTCGTGGAGTGGGAGGTAGTTAGAGACAGGGTAGCCCTTGTTGAATGTGAACTGTGTGTGGCCCATTCACACGAAGATGAACAGAAGGAAGGCAAATAGAGATTTTAGGTTAGGGTGGAGGGTAGGGCTAAAGATGTGGGTTTGGTATCTTTAGGGTAACTATGAAGTTAGGGGAATGGCTGAGATAGGAAAGGCTCACCAAAGATCTCTACGTAGTTACCGCTCAAAATGACACTTCTCTGGCCCTCCGTCACTTCAAAGCACTCGGATTGGGCCGCGTAACAGCCCAATTCAGTGTGCGCACTGGTTAGAGCATCATCCATGAACTGAAGGATCGTGGGTTTGATTCCGTTATCCACATTCTTCACCAAGGCGCTGCCTGCCATGCCATTTCATGCCCTTTGCAATAGGTGGCGCTGACGCCTGGCGGGGAGCAGGCAGCTACACCCGTGGGGCTGGGGCGATGGGCCTGAGAGCCAGGTGGCGGCGCTCTAGCCCAGGGCCGGTGTGCGGTGGCCTGGCAGGGTCAGCGCAGGGCACTGGGATGAGGCCTGCCACCTCTGGCTCTACACTGCGCAAGCGCAACTGGTTCCCCCAGCCCTGGAGTCTTGTAGCGCAGGTCTCACCTGAGTCAGGTAAGGGACTGGCGGGGAGCGCGTCACCCTCCCGGCCGCCAGAAGCGTGGGTCTGGCCGCACTTGGGGGGTGTGGATAGTCTGCATGCACCACCCCGATCCTGGGGCTACGCTTGGCGCGCTGATGGCCCAGGAGGGCCTGCGGGTGTGCTGGGCGTGAGGACCACGCTGGGTTCCTGGGTGGTGCACGAGGTGTGAGGGCCACGTGGGCGAGGCCCTGGGTCCTCATCTCTCAGAACCTCAGGCTCAGGAGAACATGAAAGTCCTCTGACCTTCTCTGAGCTCGACTCCCCTACAGCGTGGGGTCATCCTGTTAGTGGGCTTGTCACCCTTCCCGGGACTGAGTTCCTGGGAGGCTGAGCCTTCCTACTTGGGGGGTGGGGGTGGGGGAGGTTGCAGCCATGAGGGCCTGGGAGAGTGTCGGGGAAGCGGCCACACGGCGCCAGGGGGGTGTGTTTTTTCTGGGAGTTGGGGCAGCAAGTGCAGGCGGTGCCCACCGAATGGTAGTGATGAGATCCGGGAGGAAGCAGCGCGCACCATAGCGTGGGTGGGAGCCCCCAGAGGGCATGGGGGCGGAGCACAGCTGCAGAACGCGTGAGGTGATGCTGACAGCCATCCAGGAAAATCGAAACACCTGCTTCTGGGTTGACTCATCCAGGCTGGAAGAATAATCTAATTTGGAAAGTTTTATTTATTTTTTTTAAGTGAGTTGTGTGCCCCAGGCAGCTAGGAAATTGCTTGTCTGTTTTAAAGAAAGTAGCTGTTTTCCTTAGAGGACTGTGGTGAGCATCAGATGCGATAATATATGTGAAAAATAAAGAGCTATACAAATACAAGATACGATTTTATTTTGAATCCTTCAACTCATTTCTGTGTATGAGTGTATGACATGTCCTCTAGGTGTGGAATAGTGGCATAGCACCAGGTGTGGGCTTCTGGGATGTGCCGGGAATGCAGAGTGTAAAGATACCTTAGTGGTTCCCCTTTATACTGTAATCTAGGGACATGGCTGTCTGTCACTTGGGTTCATTTTAGCTGGTTAATGGACTGTTGCTTCTCTCCTCTTCCACTCATCTTTTGCACTTTTTGCAGCCAAAGACTTATTTTATTTATTTTTTATTTTTTGTCAATCCTCACCTGAGGATATTTTTTCCATTGATTTTTTTTAGACATAGTGGAAGGGAAGGGGGACGGAGGAGCGGGGGGAAGGGGAGATGGAGAGAGAGAGAGAGAGAGAGAGAGAGAGAGAGAGAGAGAGAGATTGTTTGCTTCCTACACATACCCTGACCAGGGCAGGGATTGAACCTGAAACCTAGGTATGTGCCCTTGACTGGGAATCAAACCCACAATCCTTCAGTTCATGGATGATGCTCTAACCCAGGGGTGGGCAAACTTTTTGACTCGAGGGCCACAATGGGTTCTTAAACTGGACCGGAGGGCCGGAACAAAAGCATGGATAGAGTGTTTGTGTGAACTAATATAAATTCAAAGTAAACATCATTACATAAAAGGGTACGGTCTTTTTTTTTTTTTAGTTTTATTCATTTCAAACGGGCCGTAGTTTGCCCACGGCTGCTCTAACCAGTGCGCACACCGGCCAGGGCAGCCAAAGACTTTTAACCTTAAAATGAACCTGTAGAGGAGCGAAGACGCCAGTCAGTGTTGGGATGTTTTGGTTAAATTTGGTTGAGAGGGAGGTTGATGTGATTGTAGTAATACTTTTTTTCAATTTGTCTTGCTTTCAGCGTGAAACGGCATGTTGCCGAAAGAGCTCTGAGCTGAGGCACAACCAGAGAAGATCCAGTTGTGGGTTTGACCCTGGCCAAGTTCCAGTTCCTCTCTGAGCCTTAGTTTCTGTCAGATGAGCAGATACCGTAAAGGTCAGGCATGCACTCATCTAGAGCACGCATACCTCCCGCAGGGTTACCCAGCCCTTAGTGCAGTGGTTCTCAACCTTCCTAATGCCGCGACCCTTTAATACAGTTCCTCATGTTGTGGTGACCCCCAACCATAAAATTATTTTCGTTGCTACTTCATAACTGTAATGTTGCTACTATTATGAATCTTAATGTAAATATCTGATATGCAGGATGTATTTAGGCGACCCCTGTAAAGGGCCGTTCGACCCCCAAAGGGGTCGCGACCCACAGGTTGAGAACTGCTGCCTTCGTGACAGGGAACTTGTCATGTCCCAAAATGGCTGACCCACCCCATCTCTCTAGACCAGTGATGGCGAACCTATGACACGCGTGTCAGAGGTGACACGCGAACTCATTTTTTTGGTTGATTTTTCTTTGTTAAATGGCATTTAAATATACAAAATAAATATCAAAAATATAAATCTTTGTTTTACTATGGTTGCAGATATCAAAAAATTTCTATATGTGACACGGCACCAGAGTTAAGTTAGGGTTTTTCAAAATGCTGACACGCCGAGCTCAAAAGGTTCGCCATCACTGATCTAGACAGCCCTGACTTGGAAAATTCTTTATGTTGAATCGACATCTGTTTCTGTACAATTTGCACTCATTGGAGCCATACAGAGTAAAATGTCTAATGCTGCTTCCACAAATATTTGAGGACTGCTAACACATTTCCTTCTTCCACTTACTCCACAAGGCTTCTTTTCTTCCAACGAAACATGTACAGTTATTTTAAACAGGGAGACAGTGTGGGGTAGTGGAAAGAATGCCAGCTTTGAAGCCAGACACATCTGCGCTCAGTTCCCAGTCCCTTCACATACTAACACTTAGTGCTGTGAGCTGCTGTATCTTTCCCTGGAAAATGTGAATGAAATGCTCATCTATTGTGAGGATTAGGGATAAATTGGGTAAAGACCCATGCTATTGTAGGAGCTTAAAATATGAGGACTTTTATACCTTCTGTGACATAATTTGCAATGCATTTTAATTTATCTTCTCTGAACAAATTCCTGTTTGTTTATGTGTCTCCGTGTTTGTTCTGTAGAGCAGAATAAATACTTTCTGTGAGATCTAACTAGCAGAATAGAGTAGGACTAGCTTATGCCAGGTACGTCTCTAATTATAATCTACAGTCTACAATGGCTTTTTTGGGAACCATATCACAGACTCGCGGTCAACTAAAACCCTGTCTCTTTAGCACGTGCTGCTGTTCAACCAAGTTTTCCCCATTTTGAATTTCTTTAGTTTATTTGAATTGGTAATAGTGGCTCTTGAAAGTGGCAGTCCCAGTTCTGTCCCGCTGTCTCCATAAATATCCTTGTGTTTACCGTATTTTGCATCTCAAACTGGGGCGAGAAAAATATGATTATTGAACTCCTGGTATCAGCCCCGCTGACCTCATACCGCTGTGGTACATCAGCGAGCTTATAAACGCTCAGCTCTCTACACTAAATTTTGCACAAATTCGAGGTCTTATTTTGTGGGACTGTCAGCATTGGAATGTGACAGGAATGTATGATAAGCTACTGGTCAAGTGGCCCCGGGAGCCAACAACCAAAAGGGTGCAGGGAGAACCAGCCGGAGGCCGACTTCGGATTGATGTATGGCTGTGTGTTTTCTCAGGCGCGCCAAGGGTTTCATACCTGGGGCCAGATCCTCCCCCGGTGGGAGGAAGCTTCTCCCTGGAAATGTCAGGCACTTTTACAGAAACCATTAACTCTTTGGCTCCTGAAGCCTTACCGATAATTTTTTCTCCATCGATGTTTTTCAAAGCAAATTCCCAGCTTTAGCTGAGCTGATCTCCTATAGTACCCTCTGCCTTTCCCGCTTCTGCACTGGCGGTTCTTCCCAACAGGACTGCTTTCCCCCCCTCAAGTCCCAGTTAGAAGTCCTTCCCAGCCTCAATCCCTCCTTTCCAAGGAAGTTTTTCCGAGCTACTCTGTCCACAAGGGTTTTTCTTGCGCGTTAGACTGAGAGTTCCTGTGGTCTTCGAGTGCTTCCCTCGGTCCCCTCTCCCGCCCTTCCTTCCCGGATCTCTCCTCCAGTCTTGCCATTTGTTCTGTGTGGGTGGAAAAGTTCACTTACGTTCAGAATCAGATCTTTTGTGAGCACTCGGTCCATTAGCTACAAAATTGCCTTCATCTTGGATGCGGGTGCTGCTGGTGTGGCGCGAATGAAAGCGCAGAATTGTTTGTAGGATTCACAGATTCCATTGACAAGAAATATGAAAAAAAATATAATGCAAAGGTCGTTGCTATTGTCGTCCTAGTTAAAATAGGAAAGCCTTTGCTCCGTTGAAAGGGCCTATTTAAATTTTTACAAAGTAATTCAGTCCTTTAAAGGTGGTGGTTAGTTAAAATAGGTAATCCTCCATTTGTAAAGGGACTCATTTAAATTTTGTTAAGTAACCAATTAAGGCCATAAAGGGTTTAAATCCATCGGTGGCTTTTCATTTTCTTTAGGACAAATTCCAAACGCCTTAGGATGAAATACTCTTTCTAGCCTAATTTTTTGCCGGTCAGCGCCCCAGCCCAAAGGACTGGCGGCGTTCCCCCAAAGGTCGTGCGGTCCGGCGCCTCCGGTGCTTTGCGAATGCCGTCTCCTCCGGCTGGAATGTCCTTTGTCTGTCTGCTAAATGTCTATTCATCATTCGAGACAACCCTCCCCCTCCCGCTCCCCTTAATTACTTCCTCCTCTGTGCGCCCTCAAATTCTTGTACTTACTCATGCAGTATTTATTAGGGGCCTGCTTTGTGACCGGCACTGTGGCGGGCTCGGGGGATACAAAAGGTGAATAATACTCGGACTCGGCCTTTGAGGGCCTTACATGTTAGGGGGAGGGGGCCAACCTGTCACAAAATGTGGTGGCCAAGACATTAAAGGGAAAATGTAGCAGCATCGGTTCTTGTCTAGCTTCCCCACGGATGGTCGGCCTCTTGCTCCAGGGCAGGGACCGTTCTCGTTCCTATTTGCATGTAGCTCTGCCTCTCAGCGCACTGTAGGTGCTAAATGAGCATTCGTTGCATGACCGTCCTCATCGGGCACCAGCGGAAGCGTACCCTGGATTGGGCCACGCCTTTTGATGGCATGCTCATGGTTGGCGGTTTCTCCCAGGTGTGGTTGGTGGCCCTCGGCCCCCTGGTGCAGTTGGGACTGGGTGGGCTCCATTGGACCGGCCTTTGCCATCCGCACTTGCCTGCGCTCTGGGCTGAGGAGCGGCGGGCAGGCGCGAGTGAGGAGAGGCCTGCAGCGCCCCCGCTGGAGGGAGCCGGCACTGCTCGGGCTGCCTGTCTCGCTTGCAGCCCGCGTGCGTTCCTCCGAATTCCAATTTACAACCAGAAAATGAACACAGACACTGTGATTCTCTACCCTTTCCTTGTCAGAGGCGCAGTAAAGACTTTTGAAAGGATTATGGTTGGGGACAAAAAAAATCCTTCCTACTTTTCTGTAACACTGGGGCCCTTGCGTTGTGAATCCAGTCTTACATAAAGGGGAGCTTTCGTCTCATAACCGTGATGGTCATTCATTCTGGCGCAGAACGGATCCTTTGCTGGGGTGGGTGCCGCGGGCGGGCTGCGGCCCGGCTCTAGCATGAGGCCTGTGTTGCGCTGTGCCCAATGGCGGAGCGAGAGACTCAGATGTTCGCTGGTTGTGACCTTTTTGCTCCGCAGCGGCCGTCCCGTGAATCAGGCGGTTTTCCTGGTGGTCGCTGCGTAGAGCTTGTCATTCCCTAGCCACTTGTTTATGCCTGAGTGGTTGCCCATTCTTAGGGACCTGGGAGGTGTCGAGCACCTGTGGACCGCTGCTTCGAATCGGACACTCGTGTAGTTCAGAGCCCACGCCCCGGGCATGGCGCCAGACCGAGCGGATGCCACACCTGAGGTCGATCAGCCATCTCTGGGGTTGGGGGGCCCACCGGGTGGTCAAAGGGGAAGGATTTCAGGGCTCTGATAGCTTTTCCTGCAGCATTCACTCGCCAGAGGAGGACTTCTGTGGCAGAACTTGGAGCCCAGTGTTGCGGGGGCTGTGTGCCAGCAGTGGGGGCCCACACACTGAAGGTGCCCCCTAGAGGAGCCTCTGGGAGAGTGACGCGCGCTGTCTGCAGCGGCTGCGGTGGGCGGGGCACTGCGGCGCGGTGGGCGGCGAGGGGCGGGGCGTGGGTGGGCTCTAAAAGCCGGCGCCCACTGGCTCCGCGCTGCCGCGGCAACCAGCACATCCTGGCGCCTCCTCTGCGGCAGTCGCACCTCGCGCATTGCCGCAGCGCGCCCGGGTGGCCGTGCGCCGCTTGCCGCGGTCGGGTGGCGGTTCTTCGCTGCTTGCCGCGGTCCGCGCCGACCCCGCGGGCAGGGTCTGTCCGGCTCCGGCACCCGTGCTCCGGCTCGGTGTGCCGTGCGGCATGGGATAAGACACAGCCATGGTGCGCCGAGATCGCCTCCCCAGGTGGGTGCGCGCCCGGCGAGGGGGTGTGGTTGGGATCGGCGCCGGGGTGCTGGCTAACGGGTAGGGACTCTGTCTCCGAGCTGGGGCGGCGGGTCCGCTACTCGCGCGGCGGAGGGAAAACCCCACGGGAGGCTGGGTGGGGGACCCTCCTGCTCCATCTACTTGGGAGGGGATGTCTCTTACGCACGTAGAACTTGGGATCTCTCTGATTTAGGATTTCTAGAACCCTGGCGCGATTTAAGATTTTTAGACCTCGGCATCGCCCTGGCGCGATTTAGGATTTTTACACACCCACGTTGCATTGGCGCGATTTAGGATTTCTAGACACGGCGTCGCCCTGGTGCATTTTAGGATTTTTAGATCCGGGCATCGCCCTTGCGCGATTTAGGATTTCTAGACCCCGCCGTCGCCTTGGCGCGATTTAGGATTTTTAGACCCCGCCGTCGCCCTGGCGCGATTTAAAATTTCTAGACCCCGCCGTCGCCTTGGCGCAATTTAGGATTTCTAGACTCGGCGTCATCCTGGCGCATTTTTGGATTGTTAGACCCCGCCGTCGCCCTGGCGCGATTTAGGATTTCTAGACCCCGTGATTTCGGAATTCTAGACCCGGTTTCATCCTGGTGCGATTTAAGATTTTAACACCCGACAGCACCCTGATGCAGTTGAGGGTTTTTAGACCCCCGCATCTCCTTGGCGTGATTCAGAATTTCGAGACGCTGCTGTTGCCGTGTTGGTATCAGGCGTTCAAACCCCAGGTATTGTTGTGGCGCAATAGGATTTCCAGGCGCGGGCTTTCCCTTGGCGCCGTTAGGGTTTTAGCAGCAGGTAGCACCCTGGCGCGGTTCGTAATTGCAAGGCTCCGGGATGGCCGTGGCGCAGTTGACGATTTCCAGTGCGCGGGGTCGCCGAGGTGTTAGGTACCGCATAGGGGTGACTGGGATTTGCTCGAGTTTGTTATCCCCGAGCGTAAGTATTTTTGAGATTTTCAGTAACAAAAAGCTAAGTGAGAACGGCGATGTGACCAGATCGTCGTGTTACACACGGATTATTTGCACGGGGTTGCAAAGGCGCTCCTAGCCTCGCGCGATGCCCTACGGTGGGTTTGGTGGTGTTAAACGTAATTTTTTCTATTTACAAGATGAAGAAATCAAGGCTGGGAAAGGTGGATGAATTCCCAGAAGGTTTGTACTATGGTTTGCCAAATTTATTCTCTTGCCTTATGGCTCATAAAATAATGGAGATGCTGGTTAAAAACGTTTAATTCATTTTGCTTACGGACTGCGAGGCTGCTTCCCTACTAAAAAAATCCTACGACGTCATTAGGGGCATTTTTACTGAGGTGATGACGACGGAAAACGACAGGCAGCTTCTTGGTTTTCTTGGCGTCGAGGAGGAGGCAATGCGTGGGGGGGGGGGTGTTCAGGAGCAGCGTGCGTAGCCGTCCCCCACCCCCCGCCGGGTGGGGGTGCTCCTCCTGCCTGCTCCTCGGGTAGCCCCTCCCTGGCTCGCTGCTGAGTCATTGCAGATACCCGGCTGCTGGGACCTGAATGAAGGAGAGAAGCGGGGGAGGAGGCGTGACGAAACGCGACCCTGAAAAATGTATGAGCTGGAGTGTGGCACAGATAATAGCTCTGAGGGATGGACAGTCTAAACCTAATGCTTTTTGTCATCTCATCTTTCAAAGAGATGCGGGGATGCACCCTACTCCTGTTGTGTGGTGAAAACTGAGATGCAATCATCACGTTCCAGGCATTTCAAAAAATTGTTTCTAGTATTACCTTGAAAGGAAGGCAGAACCAAGTCATTGGATTTATTTATTTATTTTTATTTTTTTAGGGACAGGTACTTTGGTGTGGCGGGGATTGCCGTAATGATACCTAAACGATTTTTTGTGTTTGTTTTTACCTGTTGGAACCACAGGCTTATTTATTTTAGAGTAAAAATGTATTTTGTGATGGGTAGGGATTGTGGCCAGATTACCTATAATATGGTGAAAGGTTGTGTGTACAGACACAAAGCCATTTCCACAAGAGCTTCGTCAATTAATTTCTCTTATTTATAGCTCTGGATTTTTTTTAATTATTATTTTTTTTAGTTTTAGAAGGTATTTCCATTCTGGCTATTTTGAGAGCACTTCCATTCTACTGATAATTCTTTCCCTGATAAGATAGAAACAGGGGAAACTATTTCTAATTCCTGTTTAGCTCTCATTGTCATTATGGACAAGTTGACCTTTGAAGTCCAGGGCTTGGGAAGGTTGGGTGGGCAAACCATGCTCTCCTTCCAATGACAAAATCAATTCCCAAATGTTGGGTATGAGTTCCGCCTTTTTTTTTGGGGGGGGGGGAAGGGGGAGGAGGAGAAAGGGGGATCCTTAGAAATTCAATAAATGAGAGCTTCCTCAAGAAAAGCAGAAATATAATCTGCTGCCCTCACCTCTCAAGAGATTAGATATTTAGGGTCACGCAAAGCTGCTTATGTTGGAATATGCAGAGCACCTATCTTCTTATTTCACCGCCTCTTTACCCCAAGCAGTTTCTCCACACGAACCCAGATAGTAGTATTCAACAGGGTTGCACTGGGGTCAAATACTAACAAATACTAACAAATCAAGAGCAACTTTCTGCTGAAGGACATGTACTATTACTGTACATATATATTTTTAAACATTAGTTCAAAATATATATGGTGGTGATAGAGCTTTTGACTACATGTGAGGGAAATTTCCCCCTCCCCCTGCCCCCAGGAAAAGCCAATGAAAAGGTGCACCACAGCACTTAGAACTCTCCCTTTTATTTTACATAAAAACCTCTCCAGTTGGTCTTGAGAACAGCACAAGGGAGGGGCTGAGTGATTAAAATGGGGAGAAGAGGAGGACGATTACATATTAAAAATAATATATTTTTCCTCCTGGAAATTAGAATGGTGAGCAAATATGGTGATTGCCATAGCAGGCAGAGGTGCACTTACGCTCTTGGAAAAATTTCCGCCATGGTTCATATGAGGGCAAGAAAGTCACCACCTGGTACAGCAATCTCACCCTGCCTTGCCAGTGTGGGCTTGCAGATGTGTGTACAATGTCACCTGACTGCTTACGCCTGGTCTCTGATTTTCCCACAGGATGAGGGAGTGGTGGGTGCATGTGGGGCTTCTGGCAATACCCCTGCTTGCGGCCTATCTATACATCCCGCCCCCCAAGTTGTCCCCTGCTCTTCACTCATGGAAGTTGTCAGGCAAATATTTCACCTACAAGGGACTGCGCATCTTCTACCAAGGTAAGAACAGGACTGTTGGACCCCCTGTGCATACAGGCCCCTGAGGTCCCACTTACTTATTTTGTGTTAATTGGTCTCTATTGGCCCTCAGTGATGGAGAGGGAAACCCCGTTCTTCCAGGAAATGTGCTTGAAGGAGGGGACAAAACCCCTTGATAGCAGGGAAACGGGAAATGCAAAGAAAACTGCTGGGAGGGCGCGGGTGGTAAAATGGAGATTCCAATCTCTGAAGAACTGACCTTTTACTATAATTTTTTGTAGCCGATTTGTATTGATAGGTTTTTGTCTTTGGAGCGCCCCTAGTGTCAGGTAATAGAAACAGGATTCATAGATAAAGCTACCATTAGTTGTCTCCCCCTGCCAATTCCTGATTTCATTTTGTTTACTATCAAGATTGTTATATGCATAACTAACTATGATTTAAGTCTTACACCTTTGTATAAATTAATATGCTAATGATAATTATTGTTATGACTGCGACTTATCAAGTAATTACCATATGCTAGGCACTGAATTATATTTTCAATATTAATTCATTTAATCTCTATAACAGTAATTGGAGATAGGTGCCATTAACCTCATTTTATAGGTAAATAACCTGAAAAACAAGATTGGAAAAGATTTCTTTTGGGCGGGGGTCAAGAGCAATAACGAAAAATGTTTGTCATAAACCGTTTTTCATTATTGCTCCTGACCTCCTCTCATTTGCTATCATCAGTTAAGTAAGTATATAATTTTCTTTATTTTGGTCATTTAGGTTGTTTTCAGTTTTTCAATGTTTTAGTTAATGTCGAAGGGAAATTTTTATATATGTGTTTATTTTTTCCTTATATTTTCAAACTATACTACTTGTAAATAGAATGATTTTATTTACATGGATTTAAAGAATAAGACGTATAGGATAAAATATATAAAATTTTAAATTGCTTCTAACTAAATTATTTTGCAAACCTTATTTTCAAATTCTCATGCCATTGGCAGTATATGAATATATCAGTTTTAATCTAGTATTATCAGCAAGGTGTTCTACTATTTAAATGTTTGGCTAATTTAAAAGATGTTTATTAAGAACTGTTCCTATATATATTGGTTAATCCTTTTTTATAGTTTGAATTTTGCAATAGTTTTTGCAATAGTTTGAGCATGATGCTTTTGATACTGGATTTTGATATTTATCTCCTCTCTGGGAAATAAAACAGTGTAAACTAAGGTTCTCACAAGGTTGAGGAAGAGTTGCTATATTTTAGAGAATTTTGTGAGGTCATTAATGATAGGGTACAAAGAATCTGTAGTTAATATATTGTGATTATATATGCTTAACTGTGAAAGTTTACTTTTTAATGTGAAAAGCAATTTACATAATACACAATAATGGGAGAAATACTTTAAAAATATTGGTGAAATTAAGCAGACTCCCTTTAAGTATTTTCATATAAAGTGTCCTATTTATATTTTTTAAATATTTTTTCATATAAAAATATCTTAATAATATTTATATTTTTTAAATATTTAAGATTTCGAAAAATCAAATGCCTATTTTTACCTAAAGCGATAAGCTTGCATTTTAAAAAGAAATCTATTTTTAAAATTAACTTGGACAGGATTTTTTTGTCCTTTATATCACATTGCATAAATTTATTATCTTCAAGGTTATCTTTACAGGGAGTTGGCCTGACCCCTCTCTCTCTTTCTCCCCAGACTCCTTCGGCGTGGTCGGAAGTCCCGAGATAGTCGTGCTTTTACATGGCTTTCCAACATCCAGCTATGATTGGTACAAGGTAAGGGAATCAGACTTTCTAGGTCCTACTACGTCTTTAAAAGTCCAAAGTCAAGGATTTTGTTATCAGCACTGAAAGGCTCTTGCATATTTGAATTGCTTAATAAAATAGGATTAAATGTAGAACTATTTTTCATTTCCTGGGAGTAAATGAAAAGGGAGTAAAAAACCGTTTGGCAATCTGGGAAGGCTCATCGCCAAGTTAAAAATGCTGGAGTGCCTCCCTCAATAGAGATTGATTATTAGGAATAAAGCACTTTGTAAGTGGATCATCTGCGGGCCTATGGTGGTTTCATGTGGGTTTTCCCTTTATTGAAGTCTGTTTGTTAAGCTGAGAAAGGGATGAAACCCTTATGCTGCTGTAGGTTGGAGGGGAGGGGCAGGATCAGAGAGACCAAATCATCCCTTTCTTTCTCGTAGATCTGGGAAGGTCTCACACATAGGTTTCATCGAGTGATTGCCCTCGACTTCTTAGGCTTTGGCTTCAGCGACAAACCGGTAAGCAGCTTCGGGATGGGACCAGGGTTGAGGGACGGGTGGGTGTGATGGAGGGGTCAGGCCGGCAGACAGATCGGCACTCATGACTTCATCCTGTGTGTCTGGGCTTCCTTCCCCTAGAGACCGCACCACTACTCCATCTTCGAGCAGGCCAGCATCGTGGAGGCGCTTTTGCAGCATCTGGGGCTTCAGAACCGCAGGGTCAACCTTCTGTCTCATGATTACGGCGACATCGTGGCCCAGGAGCTTCTCTATAGGTCAGTGAGGCTGTTTCACTCATTTAAGATGCTGGGGACAGTCCATTGTTCCTGGGGTCTTTCTAGCCCTTTTGCCTTTTGGAAGCTTGTCCTCAGCCGCTGCGTTGGTGCATGCCCACTCACTCAGATGCCTCTGCCTCCTGTTTCTAGGTTCAAGCAGAATCGCTCTGGTCGGCTGACCATAAAGAGTCTCTGTCTGTCAAATGGAGGTAATTGCCTGGGCAGTGGGGGGAAGGGGGCGAGGGCCACATTTCGATATCAGTGACACTAAATGGCACTCGGATGGTATTATTGCAAACAGACAGTTTAACGAGGGGGTCTTTACCTTTTTTACGCCATAAATCACTTTGGTGGTCTGATGAGATATAATGACCCTTTCTCAAAATAATGTTTTAAAAAAAAAATATATATATGTTAGGATTACAAAGGAAATTAATGATAGTGATATTCAGTTAATAAAAAGCTGTGTTGTAATATGTGCTTTTTAAAAAAATTGATTTGACAGAAACATCGATTTGCTGTTTCACTCATTTATGCATTCATTGGTTGATTCTTGTACGTGACCCGATGGCGTACGGAGATGAAGTTCTAACCAACTGAGCTACTCCGCCAGGGCCTAGATGTGTGTGTGTGTGTTTTAAGGACCCACACTTCCTGAAGAATCCCTGGTTTCTTTTTCTGCCCCAATCATTAACAACACTGTGTTCTGAGGCATGGGGAGAAACACGAGGGGAGTCAGAGCCTCGTCGTCAGCAGTATGGACGACCGTGTACATCATTTTCCCCGTTTCTCTACCTTTACAATCTGAAAGTAATCCCAGTGGGATATGCTTTCTTTGACCTGTTAAACCTAGAATTCCATGGGGAAGGAATTAGGCTGACAATACTAATTTATTTATAATTAGTTTTTTAGCAGTGAAGGCCCCAAAGGTGACAGTGAGTAGGGTAGATAGTCTCCAATAAGGGACCTATGTTTGCCTTAAAGTTGCTGGAAAATGACTAACGGAAGTCTCTTCTTTTCCTACAGGTATATTTCCCGAGACTCACCACCCGCTCCTGCTCCATAAGGTTGGCTCCTCCACTGACTAGATCGTAGCTCTTTAGATTGACACTAACATAAACAATGCTGGGACCTTCGTAAGGGCCATTTCTGTTGTAAAAGGCCGCAGATAAAATCCTTCTCATCAGTTTACATTAGAAGTTAGTTTTTCCCTTCTTATGAAAATATGAGAATTAGAGATCAATAGTACTTGGAGAAATACAGTATCTCAAAGATTTGTGTCATCAGCATGATGGTTGACAAATTGGGACCTCAGTCTGAAGTTGAAGATATCAAACGTCTTAGGGATTTAGTGACGTGCAGAAATGAAATCTTAAAGGGAATTAGAAACAGTTTGCTTTCCGTGAGAGAATGTGGGTTGGCAACACAAAAAACTAAAAGCCAATGGCCAAGCCTTTCAGTAGGAGATTTGGCTAAAGTCTTTTTTTTTTTTTTTTAAGTTCTTAGTATAAAACCCTTTGTCCTGATTGTGTTCTCTCTCTCTGGATTCTTGATTTTTACTTATTTACTTATAGATTCTCAAAGATGGAGGCCTGCTGTCACCCATCCTCACACGAATGCTGAACTTCTTTGTATTCTCTCGAGGGTAAGTCATTGTCAAAGACTGATTTACTGCAGCCTGGGAACAAAGCTGCTGCCATTAAAATTCTGGGCCAAATCCTAGGGTTTGGTATTTTAAAGCAAAGGTGTTGGTCATTTGCCAGGGAAGGAGTAGAAGGAATTCATAAATCAGTTAAGGGTCAGACTACATGATTTTGAGGTTCCAATCATATCTGACATTCTGAATTCTTACACTTAATCTTTATGTTTTTTTTTTTGACTCTTTCAGTCTTGTCCCCCCTGTCTTTGGGCCATACACCCGGCCCTCAGAGAATGAGCTGTGGGACATGTGGGCAACGATACGCCACAATGATGGGAACTTAATTGTCGACAGGTAAGAAATAACCCCTTTTGCTTTGGCTTCCCAAGAGGCTTTTTTTTGGGAATATGTGGGATTGCTTGTTCTGTTCTTGGCTGGCTCTGCCGTCTCAGAAGATGGTTGGCTATGACTTATGAGGTACACCCAAAACAGTCATGCTCTGTACTTTCTCTGAGGAAAGAAATCCAGCATAGAGTGAGCCCTGAGGCGAAGCAAGGTGGCACACTAATTCAGTTGTAATTGCTGATTGGCTTTGGCAAATCCTTCTTCGGACTTTCTGTTGATATTAAGTGCTCCACCATGTCTAATCACAGTTATGAAAGGCATTTAGTGCCTTCCTCAGAGTACCAGTCTCTTCCTTTGTCATATCTTTTCTGTAGCAACAGGGACTGGAGGGAGATTTCGTTGTCTTGTACCAAGACTTATCATGCCTTGGTTCAGATACTGCTTTCACGGAGGGGCTAGAGGTGGTGATGTCCATAACTACTCGAGATAAGGCCATCCTTTGACCAGCTAGGTCAGTGTAGCTTCCACGGCTTTAACTGATGGCTTTGCTGGGAATTGTGAGGGGGAGAGAGCCATTCTTCCCTCCCACCCCAATGGGATCCCAAAGATTTGTTTTACTATAAAAAATTGCAAAACAAAACCCTCTTTTAAAATTCCCACATACTTCTCCAAAATGTAAAAAGCACTTACGGAACTCAACTATCACCTGTTAGAAATAATTCCTGGTTTCCAGGCAGAATAGCGAGAATATATGAGTTTGAGTTCTAAAATGTGGCTATGGCAGCTTGTCATTGTAGGAGAAATTCTCCATTTTATCTGTGGTCAGATGAAATGCAGAGAATGAAACTTTGTGCTTAGGAACTTCTACACTTAGAACATTAGAAGTAGATGTCAATTTAGCGATCGTGTAGTTCAGTTCTCTTATTTTTAAAGAGGAGGAAATGGGTCAAAAGATGTGTGTTAGACCTTTGAGTTACAGAACTAATTAGTGGTAGAGGCACAATCTGAACCTGGGCTTTCATTACACATAACCCAAGCTAACGCCCAGCCTTCCTACATCCCATTTCCTGTTTGACGAACACTAAGAAACATTAATTCTTACATTGGTTGTAGGCATGATGACTGCTGCAGCTACATGGAGTTTAACCGTCGAGGTTAACAGAAATGAGTAAATTCAGCTGGCTAGTCCCAGGCGTGCCAAGTTGCTCCTGGATTAAAACACATACTGGGTTCCTTGAGGCTCATGTCAGGCCTTTGCACCCCTCTAACCATAAGCGTTTCTTGTTCTCCTGCTAATTTACCTATCCTATAGTCTCTTACAGTACATTAATCAGAGGAAGAAGTTTAGAAGACGCTGGGTGGGAGCTCTTGCCTCTGTAACTATTCCCAGTGAGTATTTCTATATTACATCTTGATAGGAAAACTGAGGGACTAGGGTTAAAATAATTGCCTGATTTAGCAAATAAAAATAAAATAAAGACACAAAACTAAATTTGAATTGCAGATAAACAAGTCCTTTTTTTTTTTTTAAGGAAAAGTATGTTCTGTGCAATACGTGGGACATACTGATATGGAAAAAAAAAATCAGCCCAGCCAGTATGGCTCAGTGGTTGACCTTTCAGGGCACATGCCTGGGTTGCAGGCTCGGTCCCCAGTAGGGGGCGTAGAGAAGGCAGCCAATCAATGATTCTCATCATTGATGTTGCTCTCTTCCTCTCTGAAATCAATAAAAATATATTTTAAAAAATCATTATCTGAAATGCAGCTGGCCATGCTTTATTTAATCTGGTGACCCTCTCCAACATCTGGAACATCGGTGCCATGCTGTAGAGTGAAGTATATAAAGCACTGAGATACTATTGCTAAGGTAACTACCATAGCACGGCCTGGAGTGGGAGTTAGATTGGTTTCCTGCTGTGCATTGCCAGTGACTATCACATTAAATGCTGAATTCTGGGACAGAAGGCTGTTTGAATTACTAATCAAGAGCCTATAGGTGGTTCTGCTCATTTACCTCTTAATACTTACACATTTAAAAAGAAAAAAAATCAGTGCTGTGTCTCACATATAAAAATAGTGTTCAAAAACCAGTGGGTTTCAAATGTCAAGGGTCATTTATTGCTAAGAGAGAGACTTCAAGAATGACAATATCCTGGAGTTAGGGAGAGAGAATGCTGCTCAGGGCTGAATGGCTGGCTGTGTAAAATGTCCCAAATGGACTCAGTTGTCAGCTTATTCCCAGAAGTTTCTTATAACCTACTTATTGAAAGAAGCTAGATTTTTATCATCATTTTTTTAACGAAAATTTGTTCTGGAGGGGTAATTTTAGTCTGGGGGAGAACAGATGTGCAAGCTGTTAGTAATTAGTTCCTTTTCTCTTCCCCAGTTCATTTTATCTACGGGCCTTTTGATCCGGTGCATCCCTATCCGGAGTTTTTGGAGCTGTACAGGTGAGCCTCCCTCAGGGGCTTCGTATTGTTAGTTCCTCCTCCCGACAGTGCTCTGGCCACTGTCTCTGGCCTCAGTGGCTGTTCATCCAGGAAACGTATGATAAAGGATGAGCTGAGGAATCTTATTCTCACATAAATGTAAAGTCAGGAAATGGTTATACATTCTCTTGAGTTATACATATATGTATGTATGTATAGTTGTTATACATTCTCTTGAGTTATACACCTGTTTTTACTGTATATATATATATATATATATATGCTACATATTCCTAGGTGGACAGGTAAGAAAACGCTATCATGTGAACTAAGGAATGGAAGTGCGTAAAGTTGATAAAAAATGTCTGCTGTAGTCTCATTGCAAAGCTTCAGCTGGGCATCTGCAGGGAGAGATGGAGAGGAGCTCACAGGAAAAGTGCCTCGTCACTGGTTGTCATTTTCTCTAGGCCAGTGATGGCGAACCTTTTGAGCTCGGCGTGTCAGCATTTTGAAAAACCCTAACTTAACTCTGGTGCCATGTCACATATAGAAATTTTTTGATATCTGCAACCATAGTAAAACAAAGACTTATATTTTTGATATTTATTTTATATATTTAAATGCCATTTAACAAAGAAAAATCAACCAAAAAAATGAGTTTGCGTGTCACCTCTGACATGCGTGTCATGGGTTTGCCATCACTGCTCTAGGTACTTACTCAGAAGGTTGGAATATGAAATCTTGACTGATTTTGTTCCATAAGAATGCTCCATCCTTCATATGGCCTAGTAGAAATAATCCAGTAGTAAATAGCTGGCATTTAATTTTCAACGAAATACCCTCTCTCATCTCCTCTCGCGGTTAAGGAAGGTCTTTTGTTATCCTTACCTGGACAGTGGTCCACTTATTTGATGCCTCACGCTTCTCTAAGGAGCTCGAAGTCACCCTGCTTTGACATGTATTGCAAAAGTGTTTTATTTTTAAGTTGTTGTCTGTTGGATTATGAACATGTAAAACCTAGTCTGTATGTGTCATAAATGGAATTGGCAAGCTTACCTGCCTAAGACACAATTGCAAAATAGAAGCTGAATAAGCTCTTTGTTGGTTCCTTCCAGTGTGGTATGTCCGCAGGGACATTTACTAGGGCTGCCCACTGGCTTACCTCCCTCCCCCTCCCTCCAGCCTCAAGTTCACCTACATGCTGTTCTCTTCCACTAGGAAAACGCTGCCGCGGTCCACAGTGTCGATTCTGGATGACCACATTAGCCACTACCCACAGCTAGAGGATCCCATGGGCTTCTTGAATGCATATATGGGCTTCATCAACTCCTTCTGAGCTGGAAAGAGTAGCTTCCCTGTATTACTCCCCCTACTCCCTTACCTGTTGTGTATTCCATTTAGAAAGCAATGCCCCAAAGAGGTCCTGGCCACCAAACACTTCTCTCACAAAGGTCCACCTGACTCACATTGGTGAACAGCATATAGGACAAAGCCAGGAGAGGCTCTAAGGGTGACCTGATAGTCCACTCCCATTCCTTTGACATCTCATCAAGTGTACGGACTTGCCTTTGTGTTACTAGGAAAGTCTGATGAGCACTGCTGCTCACGGATGCAGAGAGACACATTCTTTTGCATAAGACTTTTCTGAAATACTTAGAAGTGTAATTTTTGGCTCAGCCCCAATTGGAACCTTGTAGTAAAGAATGAGGAGAGGATGGCTGCTTCCCTCTCCTTGAGTGGCTTTAAGGGCACGTGCTTTTTTTTTTTGTTTTCTAAGCAGCTTCAGGAGAGAGTAAGTCTCCCCTGTCATAACTTTGGCTTAGTTTCGTCAGCTGCATCTAATTATAGACTTTTTGTTAAAATAGATTTTGCTTTAAATAATGCAGCTTTACATAATGCAGTATTCTAAGTGTACTTTAAGACTATGATTTACCGACACGTGTTATATCTATTTTAGAAGGGTACTACACCAGCAGACACTCACTCTGGCAGAGTAGTGAACCTTATTAAACATATTTGACTTCTGTATAAATTGAACTAAATCCAAACTTAAAAAAATTTCCTAAAAGTCATAGGACATCAAAGACCAACCGCATCTGTGCCAGAGATTTACTGTTATTGGCTGGAAAGACCCAATTCTAACAGCGAATAACAGTCTGCTTCTTCATACCTCATTGCTTCGAAGCACATCCCTCCTGAGCTAACGGGGAGGGGAGGGGAGCGTTGTGCAGTCCCAGTGCCCACGCTGAGTGCACACGGATTCCTTTTGTTACGAGTGCTTACTTCTCACTGGTTGTGCCAGAGAAGCTTCCTCATGTAGCTCTGCCATTCCTGTCATTTACAGACAGGAAAGTTCCAGAAACTTTAAGATCAAATTCTGAAAGGCCTGTGAGCAAAAGGTGCTGAACACTTTTTTTAAAGTCACAGTTTCATTGTTTTAGTCAAAGTAGGATTAGGTGATTATTTTAAATTCTTTTTTTAAAAATTAGCAACCTCAAGTATAACAATTGAAAGTGGAATAAGTGTTTATTTTCTATTAATAAAATGAATTTTGACAAAAGTGGACTCTGCCTTCCCCTCCCCACCACCCCTCCGGGATAAAGTTTTCCAACATTGCCAGGAGCTTTCAGACACATTACATTAAAGAATATAATGAAGTTGAGCAGCTGGGGTATAGGATAGTATTTGCTTTACATGTTCACCCAAAGCTGTACTATCACACCAAAGTCGACCAATGGAACAAAAAGGAAAAAAGACAAAAAAAAAAAAAAGACATGCACAAAGACAGACGTTTGCTTGATCTGCTGGCTCAGGGCCAAACATTTAATTTGCTTCTCCAGAATCATTAATCTTTAAAAGCGGGATTCTGGGAAAATCATGCCACTAGCCTAAAAGCCCACTGACAGTGAAGTACATCAACTTCATCTTGCCCAGTAAAAACTTATCCAACAGAAGCCAAGATAACATCCACAGGTGTTTCCTCTTTGCTTCTGACAGTCACCTGCATGGTCACTCCATCCGCTAAGGCCAGCTTGGCCCTCACCAATAAATCATAGCCGCCTCTGTATACACCTGAGAGAACAAAGTGAGGAAAACCATATTGAGAACTCAAAACAAACTCTGACGAGTGAAATTCATCATGCTCTGCTTGCATTTCCTTTCTATTACTTAAGTTTAGCTTTTCTAGAGATTTGTGTTTATGGTAGGAACTGCTTCCTACATACAAATTTGAAATAACCTTTTATATTCCCATGATACCAGGTACATAGAAGGTATTCAAGAATACTGGTTTGGAGTACTCAAATGGGGGAGGTAGTGGCACTAGTATCCATGGGAGAGATTTAAGTAAGTGTTTTAGGCCGAATATACATCTTTAAAGAACAAACGAAGCACAGCATGCAAATTAAACAGCTAAGACAAACTGCTCACTGTGACAGGGCTTCACATGGTAACGCATACGATGGGACAGTGGCAGGGCATGAAATGCCCATGCATAGCCCTTCCTATTAAACTCTGCAACAAAATAAAGGGGAAATCCGATAAAGTTCCTTACCTGCCAGGTAGAGGGCATGGGAATTCTTGTTCTCGGGGACTTTCTCTGACCTTTCACATGGCTGCATGCCCAGAAATGTAATGATGTTGTTGACAGCTTCTGTGTTGACAAGATTGATGCAACAGTATCAAGAAAGGTCAGCATGGGGCTGCCTCCGCACCACTACGCACTGAGAGCTGGGGCTAGAAGGGTGGTGTGTGGGTGGAGGCCACTGGACTAGGAACTGGTTGACTCAATTAGATGACAGGGTCCTGGCCTTTCAAGTGACTTAGTTTAGGCAGCATTAAACCAAAGTGTTCTTCTGGAATGATACATATTCCTGTTAGGTTTTACACTGCTGTCAGGCAATACATTGATAGCAAAATTGTTCTCACCTTGAAGAGTTTTGGTAGAACTGAGGGCAAAGGTCTCCTGTTTCTCAAAAGTATCTCCCACTTCTTCCCAGGCAGCAGCAAAGTTGGGCTTCAGAACTTTCTGAATGTGGTCAGACACACTCACTTCAAGATCTTCCAGCTAGTGGGCACATGCAGGGGTCAGTAAGCGACAGTTCTTTCAGTACAGGACAAAGTGGGAGGGGCTAATGAAAAGGGTTTTATCATTCTGAGATACATCCTATGCAGGAGCCTAGGAAAAACCATCACCAAACTAGTTCAGTCCTGTAGTCTGGATAAGTCTAACGATGTAGGCCTTAGCAAAGAGAAGCAAGAAAATATGGCTAAAGCTATATTCAGATCAACATCTACACCCTTGAGGTACAAAGCAGTCATGTGGCCACACCTAACCATCAAGTTCAAGCCATCCAGGGCCTTCTGAACTTAGCATTCACTCACAGGTTGATATTTCTTCACGTTTTGCCTGCATTCTATGAAGTTATTCAGTCCATGACGTAGCTAAATTATAAGCAAATTAAAAGCTGCTCAACAAAACAACCCCAACACTTTAAATAAAGCTCATTGATCTCAAAGAAAATCATGTCCTTATTTTCATCTTGTAATTACCCCTAATATAAAGACATAGAAAAGGGTGAGTTGTTTTAATCAGGAAGTGGTCAGTCTCGCTTCCCTTAGGCACAACACACTCCCACCGCAGAGGAGGGTTAGTCCTGGCCTACACAGTTGTAATGTGAGAAAATAAAACCCCTTAGGTTCATGTCAGATGTTCCTAGGAAAATGTTCTCTTCAGGCAGAAGTCAGTGTGCAAGGGTGTCCAGGTGTCTCTGGGCAGGGGACACTCACCACGTACTCATCGTCATACCCCTCCTCAGCTGGAACCCCAGTGTCAGGGTCACAGTCCCGGACAGTAAACTTCATGGTACAGCTAAACGTGCCGGCAACTGGAGGAGAAAGAGCAGGCAGGCCAGTGTCAGTGGGCAGCGCAAGCACAAAGTTCCCCTAGTAGCTGAGGGAGCACCATCTGCACTTGGCACTGTGTTCTGTATCATCAAGTGAAGCACACACCACTGTTTCCAGGGAAGTAGTTCTCGAAAGCAGCCTGTATGCTGGTCAAAAGGCAGCCTCACAAAGTATAATTTTAAAATCCATTCCCCACTGTGGGTTGGAATAGTACAAAAATGACGACATTGGCAAAACTCTACTTTTGTATTGGTATAAAGAAAGCAGCAGGGGAGCTACTTTGGGAGGTTTCTGCCATGCCTGTCAAAGGGGACTACATGTGGAAAATGTAAGAACCATGACTTTAGCAGCTGACAAAGCAAAAAAAATGTGGATAGTAAAAAGCACACTGATCATTAACACAAAGCACAATAGTCTAAATATCAACAGATAATACTATTTTTAGATTGTGGGTCCACAGATCACCAGAATGAACTTGCTTTATTGTCAACTTTCAACCTGCAGTGAATAGGTCAGCAAGGAGATGCTAGTATTGGTAAAGTCAGTGTCTTAAATGCAAAAGCAAGTGGGTGATTAATATGTTTTGAGATAACTGGTGGAAGTAATAAGAAATGGAGGTAGGGGCACATTTTTGGAAAGTGAACTTCATGAAAAGTGGCCCTTCTGAACTGCCTGAAGGAGGGGATTAAGTATGGGTGAATTAATTGGATCTCAAGAGATGTGGAAGAGCTTCAGTGAGCAGAGCAAGGTACATGCGCTAAAGGAAAGAGGCCAGAAAGGCCAAGGGTAGATGGAAATAGTAAGAGATATGCTAATGAACAGGTGCTGAGAAGAGAGACTGTTTAGGAATATATTTGAAATACCTAGGAGACTAGATATTTTCCAATAGGCTCTGGTGAGCTGAGGCAGTCCTATGAAGAATAGGTCTGAATTCAGAGAACAAAGGAATTTAGAATACATTGAAAATGATGGTAGTGAGTTGACCCATATAGAAAGAGTTTACCTTTCAAGACTACAGAATCAATTTTTTGTTGTTGTTGTTAATCCTTACCCGAGGATATTTTTCCCCATTGATTTTTAGGGAGAGTGGAAGAGACAGGGCAAGGCAGAGAGAAACATCAATGTGAGAGAAACACATTGATTGGTTGCCTCTTGCACGAACCCTGACCAGAACTCAGGCCAGGGAGGAGCCTGCAACCAAGGTACATGCCCTTGACCTGAGTCGAACCCAGGACCCTTCGGTCTACAGGTTGACACTCTTATCCAATGAGCCAAACAGGCTAGGGCTACAGAATCTATTTTAATACAATAGGAGGTTGATGGAAGAATGATCGTGGTTATATTAAGCTAGAATTTACTGCCAAGGAAGCAGGAAGAAGAAAGAAAAAGGTGGAAGTTAACACAGACCTGGAATGGGTCAGTTGAGGTATTTAAAACAATGAAAGGAGAGAGAGGGGATTATGGTAGGGACAAAGGTAAAGATCAAATAAGAATGGAGAGGCAGGCCCAACCTGTTGTGGCTCAGTGATTGAGCACCGACCTATGAACCAGGAGGTCATAGTTCGATTCTTAGGGCACATGCCCTGATCAATGATTCTCTCTCATTAGTGTTATTTCTATCTTTCCTTCTCCCTCTCTCTCTGAAATCAATAAAAATATGTTTTTAAAAAAAAGAATGGAGAAGCAGGATAGACATTAGTAATACAAGATCATATGAACCCCTGGTTGGTTTCAATTAAGCAGGGAGGATACAGACAAATGAGGAAGGAGGAATAAGGAGATAAGCAGGAACAATGGTAGATCACAGCTTTGGCAAACTGGTTGAATTTTATGTGCAAGTAAAGACAGAAGATGCTATGTGTAAGTAAGTGATAAGGAGGCACTGAATAAGGAAGCAAATAGGAATGCTATCAGTAGAGATGTTCCTGAAACTTGAGTGGCAAATTTTTAATGAAATGATTTTGTTGATACAATGAGAGGTCACAGGGAATCTAAGGTGAAATCCAGTAAAAACCATTGGTAGAAATCTATCAATATTGCTAGAAAGGATGACTGACACTGGGTGATGAGGAGAAGGGGGTGGGAAGGAACCTTTCTGTGGCAAGAGAACAACTCGAACCCTTTGCCACACAAACAAAGCCAGGCAGATGATGGGAGTAAGAGAAGGATGCCCTGAAGATCTACATTAAAATTGTCCTCAGAGATGAGGCTTTTCTTGTGAGAACTGGCTGAAATGAGAGGACTACTGAGGAGACTGGTATGGAAAGAGCACTGAAGTGTAGAAGAGATGGGTGCTGGAAGCTAAGTGAGGGGAGAGGCGTGTGAATTAGGCTGGGGTACAGAACCCACAATGTGGCAAATGGTGGGGAGTTGCCAGGTCTCAGCCACTGGAGGGGAGACTATTTCTAAATAAGAAAAGGAGGTTCCAGAAAGCTTTGTTGGAACAATAATTAAAGAACAGGATGTGGTCCATGGGGCAGAAATCAGAAAGCGTGTAAAAGGGATAGATCTGCACCAGTCCATGCAGGTCAGGGCTGAACTAGGAAGGAAATGCATGTATCTAGTGCGTAGGGAATCAAGGGAGATGAAAGCGATGGAGCAATTTGTGCCAAAAGTGAGGAGTCTATCTATACCTACCAGGAAGGAGTGCTGAATCCAGGGGATGCTACACACATGGCAGGAGGGATGCTGAAGATAAGGTGTTTCTCTAGCACAAATATAGGGGACAAGGAGAGGGGTAGGAGAGCAACATTAAAGTTTCCCTCAGACGAAATGTGGTCACTAAGGAATGACAG
>NW_005871094.1:6238620-6240893 GCF_000147115.1 Myotis lucifugus | reverse complement strand
ATGGGATGGGTTCAGTGATGGCCAGTGGCAGGAATCCTGGATTGATTTGGGAGGGCAAATGTATTTCATGTGGAGGAAACATGAAAGGGATGCCTCCCGACTCCACGAGAAATGCAAAGAGGGTAGCTGAAAAAATAAGCAGCTGTGTAGGTAACAGGAGCTTCAGTAGGGTCAATCAAGGAGAAGAGTGGAAGAGCCTGAGGAAGAGAGAGCTTATTTTGAAGATTGGCAGTATTGGCAGGAAGGATAAGGCACCATACTTATACCAAAGATCATGATTAAATGAGAGAGAGACTGGGAACTATGTAAAGTGAGTACTACATGAAAAGTGTTGAGAGTAGGTGGAATGGCATGGGCAGATAAGATGAGGAATAGAGTTTCCCAGAATGGGCAATCTTGTAAGATCTTATAATGAGTCTATTTGGTCAAGTGTTGGGTCTTAATGCCGCACTTGGAAAAGCAATATATATACAATGGGAACAAATCGAAGCTTGAAAAGTAAAAGGAAGTTTTAATTAGGAGGATTAGAAGGAGATGGATTAAAATGAACCGTGATATAAAGCTGGGGTAGTAACTTTAAAGACACCAGGATAACTGAGTGGTGTGTCTGTAGCACTGATGAGCCAACTGAAGCCTCCTTTTAGTTAGCTGCCTCCTTTCTGTTAGAACTTCATCTCTTGTTCAAATGACAGATGAAATTATACTATATGTAATTAAGATGTTGGAGGGCAAACCACCAAAGGGCGATACAATGTTCATCATGCAAAGACCACATTAAAAGTATCCTTAGAATTTACTCTGTCCTGTGAAGATTTTTGAAGTGAGAGACAGTCACTGGGCAGAGAACCTGGCTAGGGAGTGCTGTCCAGGAGGAGACTGAGTCACTGGAATGAAATGTACATGGCAGCTAACAGAAAGGAGGCTTCAGATAAGGCAGCGTATTTCTTTAGGGCAAGAGAGGTAACAAGGGGAAGGGAATGGAGAGCTGCCACCAGATTAGAAGGTCATTTGAAGAAGGGCAGGTATTGACTGGCGGGGGAAGGCCCCACTCTTGGCCAAAAGACATGGAAGAGGAGAGGTTAAAAGCTTAGAGGGGCACTGTGTGGACTGGAGAACAATTCTGAGTAGGTGGCATGGCAATAAGAAAAACCACATGCCCATAAAGGTTCCCAGAATGGGGAATCCTGTCAGATATGAGGATGGGCCTAACTGGTCAAATATGTAGGTACTAGAGGCCTGGTGTACAAAATTCGTGCACGGGTAGTTGTCCCTAGGCCTGGGCAGTGATCAGGGCTGATCAGGTTCCCCGCCTCCCTTCCTCCTCCTTCCTTTGCTCCCTCAGCACCCTGCTGCCACTGCTAGTCGCCAGCTATGTTCCACACTGCCCCCCTGGTGGTCAGTGCACATCGTAGCGAATGATAGAACTCCCGGTCGAACTCCCGAGGGGACACTTTGCATATTAGCCTTTTATATATATAGGTAAGGCCAGAATGTAGTGACTAGTGTGTACACAGGAGAGAATAAAGGACTGAAATGGAATGAGAGTTAGCAGTAGTCTCACTCTTAATGCCTTGGTGGGCAATTTTTAATTCAAGGTCTTGGTTGAAGGGAAAGTTTAGAGCAGAGCTTCTTGAAACATGTTCTATCAGCATCACCTAGGAATTTGTTAGAAATAGAAATACTTCAGCCCCATCAGACCTAATGAATCAGAAACTTGGGGTGGGGCACAACAGTCTGTTTTCATCAGCTGCAGTTTGAGCAGCACTGCTTTAGAGGAAGGCAGGCTAAGAGTAGTTCTGATACAAATCTCTGCTAGCTAATATTATATGTTCAGGAGGTGACTGAGTCCCCTGGAATGAAATCTACGTGGCAGCTAACAGAAAGGAGGCTTCGGATAAGGCAGCGTATTTCTTTAGGGCAAGAGAGTTAACAAGGAGAAGGGAATGGGAGAGCAACATGACAGCTGCCCCCAGATTAGAAGGTCATTTGAAGAAGGGCAGGTATTACCTGGAAGGGGAAGGCCCACACTTGGGCCAAAAGATGGAAGAGGAGAGGTTAAAGCTCAGAGGAGCATTAATATTAGCTTTGCAGCTAACATTAAGATTAGCTGAGAATTAGAGAAGTCACCAAGGAGACATGAAGGAAAGGATATAATTAATATCATGCTGTATACAAGCTCAACTAAATTTTAAAAAGGAAGGCTAGTAGAAAAGGAGAAAATGGAGGCTTAGGTAAGTTAGGGTGGGGAACTTGCAGGAGAGTAACATGGTCAA
>NW_005871094.1:6147993-6151082 GCF_000147115.1 Myotis lucifugus | reverse complement strand
AGAGAGGAGAGCTGGGCAGAGAGGCGAAGCATGAGCAGATGAGGAGGTGGAGGCATGAGACTCAAGAAGGTCAGAATGGGGTTAAGGGACCCTGGACCAGGCAGACAGCAAAGCAAGCAAAGGGATGTAGCTGAGAAATCACCTGGAAGGACAGAGGGTGGCACCCTGGGATTCACCTTGAGTGAGTAGGGAGCAGAGCACCAAGGTTTGGTCCTGGAACTGAGGCCTCTTGAGGAGGAGGGCTGAGGGAGACAGGAGTGACCAACAGGGAAATGTAGGGTGGACTGATGTGATCAGAGAGCACCTGAAGGGCGGTAGAGCAGAAGCAAGGCCCAGCTGGGACAGGAGATGATCTGGCAGACAGACGATGGCTGGCAGAGGAAGGAGAGAAGAGGGGCGGACAGCTAGACCCAGGGCTCTGTGCAGAGCGAGACTGAGCACCAAGGTGTCAGGCATGGCTTAGCAGGCACAGGGGCAAGAGGGAGGGCTGAAGGCCAAAGACCCAGAGCAGTGGCTCCCAACCTTTTTTTGCCCATGCCCCACCTAAGCATCTCTAAAATCCTGATGCTTCCCCCGGCCCGTGGCATATAATTCCCATTATTCAAAAAGTGAACTCCGATTCATGTGGAGGACACCTAAAAGGCCACTAACTTGGTCTAAACAAGCTTCCAAAGAAGATGGCATCCATGAAAGAGAAAAATAAAAGGACAACAGGACAGTTGAAATACTGAGGAAGAAATAACCCAGAAATTGCCCAAAAATAACAATTGAAGTGATATCAAAAAATAGCAAATAAACTTTTAAACATATAACAGATGCTGGGGGGTAGGGGAGGCTGGGGGTAGGTCAATGGGGGGGGGGGAAAGGACACAGATGTACTAGTATTTGTAAGACTTTAAACGATAAAAAAAACAAAAAAAATAAAAACGAAACCTATAACAGAGAACTGAAGTGCATACATATGTCACAAAAGATCTCTCTCTACTGTACTAGTATATGAAGCTCCTAGAAGCTTAAGAAATACAAGAAATTCACTCTTATCAACTCGTTTGAAATCGCCCCCGTTAAATCCAAATTGCCCCACTGTGAACGGTGGGAACCACTGACCCAGACTGATGATGAGGAAGAGGTAGGGGAATCAGAGGACGAGGCTCCCCAAGGGCTGTGCCCCAAGAATGTGCAACAAAGGGGTCCCAAAGGAAACAGGAAAGGTTACCAGTAACGAGGTTTGCGTGTCCCTGGAGGAAATCACAGTCCAGGTTCACAGGCTGTGAGTAGAGGGCGTAGGCAAGCGGGCAGATGCAGGAGAGTACATGAAGGCCAAGGAGACGGCAGTGGGGTGTGAAGAAGGTGAGGAATGAGGTAAGGAGCACACAGAGCACCGTGGGCATCAGCCAGGAGGTGTACAGTCGGTGGCTGCAGAAATGTCACCTGGCTCAGGAAGGACAGTTTTCTTGCTACGTATGCAGTAGAGAAGCAAAGCAGGAAAGATGATGAACCCAGGCCCAAGAGGTAGGACATCAGGTGAGCACATTCGGACTGTGGAAGAGTGTAGTAGAGGAGCCAGATTCCAAGGGCACAGAAGAGTGAGAAAGGACAGGGGACGATCGAACTGCACCCAAAGAATGGTAAAGAACGAAAGCTGGGTGGCGACTAGCAGAAGGCAGGTACTTTCCTACCATGGGTGACTCAAGGGCGGGAAGGAGCCCACGCAGGGTGAAGATCACAGAGTGGGTAAGGCCAAAGTGCAATGCCGGCCTGGTGGGATGAGGTCAGAGCAGGATGAGGTGTGGAGAAGTGGCCCATGGAAAAGCCTGGGGACAACCCTGTCAGCGCAGGGCTAGGCGAGAGGAGGTGAGGTTACAGAGAAGGCCAGGTAAGCCACCACCATCTACAATGGTGGACCCACAAAGGTAAGGAACACGGGACTGCAGATGGAGTCAGTAGACCCCTCTTGGGGATGAGAGAGCAGGCAATGGGGGAAGGAGGATAGTAAGTGAAGGGACGAGTACAGGTCATGGAAGGACCAATCAATCCTTCATCTGACTAGCAAGTCATAGGGGAAGCAGGATGGGACACTGAGGGTCAAGCAGAGGGTGGAGCATGGACGCAGGGCGAGGTGGGATCTGGGGTCGAGTCTGGAGGCATTTCTGGTGTGCCAGGGTTGGAGAAGAGGACAGGCTTAAGATCCATGGGATTTCGGATGGGGTTGGGTGAAGGGAGCCAAGCTCCATGCACGGGAATACCCAACTCCTTTAATGGAGATTGTGGGCTGATTCCTTGTCAAGTGGTGGGCATGATGAGGACGGGTTAAAGAACAGGAGGGCAAGACCAGGGAATCCACCCAGAGAGCCCACTGGAGAGTAGCCGCAGGATAGGGGGAAGGCAAAAGTCTGGTTGGCGGAAAACACACCAGCACTTGAGAGGACCACAGGGGCTCTGGGGAAGGATCATGCCAGGGGAGTGAGAAGAGGGATAGCATCGAGAACAGGAAGAATAGCAAGAGCTGAGAACGTCCTGGTCCTGGGACAAAGGTACTTCCACAAGGCACCAGAGTCATAAAGGTAGGGAGGAAGGAGTAGCTTACGCGTGGGTGTGTGTGTGTGTGTGTGTGTGTGTGTGTGTGTGTGTGTGTTTTGGAATTGTGGTGGTGGCGTCAGATAAATAATGGTGTTTTGCAGATTGGGGTTGGAAGGGAGTCGGGTAGTTGCAGGAGGACAGTGTCAGGACAGTGAGAGAATGGTGCGAACGCTGGGATCTTTCAGGAAAATGTGTCAATGGCAACCAGTAGAAGGCTAGAGGCCCAAGCGTTGAGTGCAGCCCAGGAGTCAGGTTGGGCTTCCACAGCAGTGATTCTTCCCGGGGGGGGGGGGGTGAGTTTCACCCCTAGGGTGGGGTGGTCCCGACCCCCACTTGACCTATCTACATTCTTAAGGGGGAGCAGTCCCTGCTTTTTAACCCCAACCTCAACCAAATCCAAATAATACGCCCAAAAACCTCCGCAAAAAAGTTGTCTAAATTCCTTTCATGAGGGGTCATGATCCCCTCCGGGCTAAAAATCATTGAGTTGTAAGGGGCCCTATAGAAGA
>NW_005871094.1:6125442-6146110 GCF_000147115.1 Myotis lucifugus | reverse complement strand
AAAATGTGTCAATGGCAACCAGTAGAAGGCTCGAGGGGCGGGTGGTTGAGTGCAGCCCAGGAGTCAGGTTGGGCTTCCACAGCAGTGATTCTTCCCGGGGGTTGGGGGGGGTGAGTTTCACCCGAGGGGGGGGGTGGGCACGACCCCCAAGGGAGGTCTTATCACACCATCTGAAGGGAGAGCAGTACACTGCTTGAAACAACAAAACCAAAAAAAATCAAAAGAAAACACAAAAACACACCCCAAAGATGTTGCTGATAGGCCTCCTTGGGGGGTCATGCACCCTCGGGTGAGAATCACTGGGTGGAAGGGGCAGAGAGGAGAGCTGGGCAGAGAGGCGAAGCATGAGCAGATGAGGAGGTGGAGGCATGAGACTCAAGAAGGTCAGAATGGGGTTAAGGGACCCTGGACCAGGCAGACAGCAAAGCAAGCAAAGGGATGTAGCTGAGAAATCACCTGGAAGGACAGAGGGTGGCACCCTGGGATTCACCTTGAGTGAGTAGGGAGCAGAGCACCAAGGTTTGGTCCTGGAACTGAGGGCTCTTGAGGAGGAGGGCTGACGGAGACAGGAGTGACCAACGGGGAAATGTAGGGTGGACTGATGTGATCAGAGAGCACCTGAAGGGCGGTAGAGCAGAAGCAAGGCCCAGCTGGGACAGGAGATGATCTGGCAGACAGACGATGGCTGGCAGAGGAAGGAGAGAAGAGGGGCGGACAGCTAGACCCAGGGCTCTGTGCAGAGCGAGACTGAGCACCAAGGTGTCAGGCATGGCTTAGCAGGCACAGGGGCAAGAGGGAGGGCTGAAGGCCAAAGACCCAGAGCAGTGGCTCCCAACCTTTTTTTGCCCATGCCCCACCTAAGCATCTCTAAAATCCTGATGCTTCCCCCGGCCCGTGGCATATAATTCCCATTATTCAAAAAGTGAACTCCGATTCATGTGGAGGACACCTAAAAGGCCACTAACTTGGTCTAAACAAGCTTCCAAAGAAGATGGCATCCATGAAAGAGAAAAATAAAAGGACAACAGGACAGTTGAAATACTGAGGAAGAAATAACCCAGAAATTGCCCAAAAATAACAATTGAAGTGATATCAAAAAATAGCAAATAAACTTTTAAACATATAACAGATGCCGGGGGGTAGGGGAGGCTGGGGGTAGGTCAATTGGGGGGGAAAAAGGACACAGATGTACTAGTATTTGTAAGACTTTAAACGATAAAAAAAACAAAAAAAATAAAAACGAAACCTATAACAGAGAACTGAAGTGCATACATATGTCACAAAAGATCTCTCTCTACTGTACTAGTATATGAAGCTCCTAGAAGCTTAAGAAATACAAGAAATTCACTCTTATCAACTCGTTTGAAATCGCCCCCGTTAAATCCAAATTGCCCCACTGTGAACGGTGGGAACCACTGACCCAGACTGATGATGAGGAAGAGGTAGGGGAATCAGAGGACGAGGCTCCCCAAGGGCTGTGCCCCAAGAATGTGCAACAAAGGGGTCCCAAAGGAAACAGGAAAGGTTACCAGTAACGAGGTTTGCGTGTCCCTGGAGGAAATCACAGTCCAGGTTCACAGGCTGTGAGTACAGGGCGTAGGCAAGCGGGCAGATGCAGGAGAGTACATGAAGGCCAAGGAGACGGCAGTGGGGTGTGAAGAAGGTGAGGAATGAGGTAAGGAGCACACAGAGCACCGTGGGCATCAGCCAGGAGGTGTACAGTCGGTGGCTGCAGAAATGTCACCTGGCTCAGGAAGGACAGTTTTCTTGCTACGTATGCAGTAGAGAAGCAAAGCAGGAAAGATGATGAACCCAGGCCCAAGAGGTAGGACATCAGGTGAGCACATTCGGACTGTGGAAGAGTGTAGTAGAGGAGCCAGATTCCAAGGGCACAGAAGAGTGAGAAAGGACAGGGGACGATCGAACTGCACCCAAAGAATGGTAAAGAACGAAACCTGGGTGGCGACTAGCAGAAGGCAGGTACTTTCCTACCATGGGTGACTCAAGGGCGGGAAGGAGCCCACGCAGGGTGAAGATCACAGAGTGGGTAAGGCCAAAGTGCAATGCCGGCCTGGTGGGATGAGGTCAGAGCAGGATGAGGTGTGGAGAAGTGGCCCATGGAAAAGCCTGGGGACAACCCTGTCAGCGCAGGGCTAGGCGAGAGGAGGTGAGGTTACAGAGAAGGCCAGGTAAGCCACCACCATCTACAATGGTGGACCCACAAAGGTAAGGAACACGGGACTGCAGATGGAGTCAGTAGACCCCTCTTGGGGATGAGAGAGCAGGCAATGGGGGAAGGAGGATAGTAAGTGAAGGGACGAGTACAGGTCATGGAAGGACCAATCAATCCTTCATCTGACTAGCAAGTCATAGGGGAAGCAGGATGGGACACTGAGGGTCAAGCAGAGGGTGGAGCATGGACGCAGGGCGAGGTGGGATCTGGGTTCGAGTCTGGAGGCATTTCTGGTGTGCCAGGGTTGGAGAGGAGGACAGGCTTAAGATCCATGGGATTTCGGATGGGGTTGGGTGAAGGGAGCCAAGCTCCATGCACGGGAATACCCAACTCCTTTAATGGAGATTGTGGGCTGATTCCTTGTCAAGTGGTGGGCATGATGAGGACGGGTTAAAGAGCAGGAGGGCAAGACCAGGGAATCCACCCAGAGAGCCCACTGGAGAGTAGCCGCAGGATAGGGGGAAGGCAAAAGTCTGGTTGGCGGAAAACACACCAGCACTTGAGAGGACCACAGGGGCTCTGGGGAAGGATCATGCCAGGGGAGTGAGAAGAGGGATAGCATCGAGAACAGGAAGAATAGCAAGAGCTGAGAACGTCCTGGTCCTGGGACAAAGGTACTTCCACAAGGCACCAGAGTCATAAAGGTAGGGAGGAAGGAGTAGCTTACGCGTGGGTGAGTGTGTGTGTGTGTGTGTGTGTGTTTTGGAATTGTGGTGGTGGCGTCAGATAAATAATGGTGTTTTGCAGATTGGGGTTGGAAGGGAGTCGGGTAGTTGCAGGAGGACAGTGTCAGGACAGTGAGAGAATGGTGCGAACGCTGGGATCTTTCAGGAAAATGTGTCAATGGCAACCAGTAGAAGGCTAGAGGCCCAAGGTTGAGTGCAGCCCAGGAGTCAGGTTGGGCTTCCACAGCAGTGATTCTTCCCGGGGGTGGGGGGGGTGAGTTTCACCCGAGGGGGGGGTGGGCACGACCCCCAAGGGAGGCCTATCACACCATCTGAAGGGGGAGCAGTACACTGCTTGAAACAACAAAACCAAAAAAATCAAAAGAAAACACAAAAACACACCCCAAAGATGTTGCTGATAGGCCTCCATGGGGGGTCATGCACCCTCGGGTGAGAATCACTGGGTGGAAGGGGCAGAGAGGAGAGCTGGGCAGAGAGGCGAAGCATGAGCAGATGAGGAGGTGGAGGCATGAGACTCAAGAAGGTCAGAATGGGGTTAAGGGACCCTGGACCAGGCAGACAGCAAAGCAAGCAAAGGGATGTAGCTGAGAAATCACCTGGAAGGACAGAGGGTGGCACCCTGGGATTCACCTTGAGTGAGTAGGGAGCAGAGCACCAAGGTTTGGTCCTGGAACTGAGGCCTCTTGAGGAGGAGGGCTGAGGGAGACAGGAGTGACCAACGGGGAAATGTAGGGTGGACTGATGTGATCAGAGAGCACCTGAAGGGCGGTAGAGCAGAAGCAAGGCCCAGCTGGGACAGGAGATGATCTGGCAGACAGACGATGGCTGGCAGAGGAAGGAGAGAAGAGGGGCGGACAGCTAGACCCAGGGCTCTGTGCAGAGCGAGACTGAGCACCAAGGTGTCAGGCATGGCTTAGCAGGCACAGGGGCAAGAGGGAGGGCTGAAGGCCAAAGACCCAGAGCAGTGGCTCCCAACCTTTTTTTGCCCATGCCCCACCTAAGCATCTCTAAAATCCTGATGCTTCCCCCGGCCCGTGGCATATAATTCCCATTATTCAAAAAGTGAACTCCGATTCATGTGGAGGACACCTAAAAGGCCACTAACTTGGTCTAAACAAGCTTCCAAAGAAGATGGCATCCATGAAAGAGAAAAATAAAAGGACAACAGGACAGTTGAAATACTGAGGAAGAAATAACCCAGAAATTGCCCAAAAATAACAATTGAAGTGATATCAAAAAATAGCAAATAAACTTTTAAACATATAACAGATGCCGGGGGGTAGGGGAGGCTGGGGGTAGGTCAATTGGGGGGGAAGGACACAGATGTACTAGTATTTGTAAGACTTTAAACGATAAAAAAAACAAAAAAAATAAAAACGAAACCTATAACAGAGAACTGAAGTGCATACATATGTCACAAAAGATCTCTCTCTACTGTACTAGTATATGAAGCTCCTAGAAGCTTAAGAAATACAAGAAATTCACTCTTATCAACTCGTTTGAAATCGCCCCCGTTAAATCCAAATTGCCCCACTGTGAACGGTGGGAACCACTGACCCAGACTGATGAGGAAGAGGTAGGGGAATCAGAGGAAGAGGCTCCCCAAGGGCTGTGCCCCAAGAATGTGCAACAAAGGGGTCCCAAAGGAAACAGGAAAGGTTACCAGTAACGAGGTTTGCGTGTCCCTGGAGGAAATCACAGTCCAGGTTCACAGGCTGTGAGTAGAGGGCGTAGGCAAGCGGGCAGATGCAGGAGAGTACATGAAGGCCAAGGAGATGGCAGTGGGGTGTGAAGAAGGTGAGGAATGAGGTAAGGAGCACACAGAGCACCGTGGGCATCAGCCAGGAGGTGTACAGTCTGTGGCTGCAGAAATGTCACCTGGCTCAGGAAGGACAGTTTTCTTGCTACGTATGCAGTAGAGAAGCAAAGCAGGAAAGATGATGAACCCAGGCCCAAGAGGTAGGACATCAGGTGAGCACATTCGGACTGTGGAAGAGTGTAGTAGAGGGGCCAGATTCCAAGGGCACAGAAGAGTGAGAAAGGACAGGGGACGATCGAACTGCACCCAAAGAATGGTAAAGAACGAAAGCTGGGTGGCGACTAGCAGAAGGCAGGTACTTTCCTACCATGGGTGACTCAAGGGCGGGAAGGAGCCCACGCAGGGTGAAGATCACAGAGTGGGTAAGGCCAAAGTGCAATGCCGGCCTGGTGGGATGAGGTCAGAGCAGGATGAGGTGTGGAGAAGTGGCCCATGGAAAAGCCTGGGGACAACCCTGTCAGCGCAGGGCTAGGCGAGAGGAGGTGAGGTTACAGAGAAGGCCAGGTAAGCCACCACCATCTACAATGGTGGACCCACAAAGGTAAGGAACACGGGACTGCAGATGGAGTCAGTAGACCCCTCTTGGGGATGAGAGAGCAGGCAATGGGGGAAGGAGGATAGTAAGTGAAGGGACGAGTACAGGTCATGGAAGGACCAATCAATCCTTCATCTGACTAGCAAGTCATAGGGGAAGCAGGATGGGACACTGAGGGTCAAGCAGAGGGTGGAGCATGGACGCAGGGCGAGGTGGGATCTGGGGTCGAGTCTGGAGGCATTTCTGGTGTGCCAGGGTGGAGAGGAGGACAGGCTTAAGATCCATGGGATTTCGGATGGGGTTGGGTGAAGGGAGCGAAGCTCCATGCACGGGAATACCCAACTCCTTTAATGGAGATTGTGGGCTGATTCCTTGTCAAGTGGTGGGCATGATGAGGACGAGTTAAAGAGCAGGAGGGCAAGACCAGGGAATCCACCCAGAGAGCCCACTGGAGAGTAGCCGCAGGATAGGGGGAAGGCAAAAGTCTGGTTGGCGGAAAACACACCAGCACTTGAGAGGACCACAGGGGCTCTGGGGAAGGATCATGCCAGGGGAGTGAGAAGAGGGATAGCATCGAGAACAGGAAGAATAGCAAGAGCTGAGAACGTCCTGGGCCTGGGACAAAGGTACTTCCACAAGGCACCAGAGTCATAAAGGTAGGGAGGAAGGACTAGCTTACGCGTGGGTGAGTGTGTGCGTGTGTGTGTGTGTGTGTTTTGGAATTGTGGTGGTGGCGTCAGATAAATAATGGTGTTTTGCAGATTGGGGTTGGAAGGGAGTCGGGTAGTTGCAGGAGGACAGTGTCAGGACAGTGAGAGAATGGTGCGAACGCTGGGATCTTTCAGGAAAATGTGTCAATGGCAACCAGTAGAAGGCTAAAGGCCCAAGGGTGAGTGCAGCCCAGGAGTCAGGTTGGGCTTCCACAGCAGTGATTCTTCCCGGGGGTGGGGGGGGTGAGTTTCACCCGAGGGGGGGGTGGGCACGACCCCCAAGGGAGGCCTATCACACCATCTGAAGGGGGAGCAGTACACTGCTTGAAACAACAAAACCAAAAAAAATCAAAAGAAAACACAAAAACACACCCCAAAGATGTTGCTGATAGGCCTCCATGGGGGGTCATGCACCCTCGGGTGAGAATCACTGGGTGGAAGGGGCAGAGAGGAGAGCTGGGCAGAGAGGCGAAGCATGAGCAGATGAGGAGGTGGAGGCATGAGACTCAAGAAGGTCAGAATGGGGTTAAGGGACCCTGGACCAGGCAGACAGCAAAGCAAGCAAAGGGATGTAGCTGAGAAATCACCTGGAAGGACAGAGGGTGGCACCCTGGGATTCACCTTGAGTGAGTAGGGAGCAGAGCACCAAGGTTTGGTCCTGGAACTGAGGCCTCTTGAGGAGGAGGGCTGACGGAGACAGGAGTGACCAACGGGGAAATGTAGGGTGGACTGATGTGATCAGAGAGCACCTGAAGGGCGGTAGAGCAGAAGCAAGGCCCAGCTGGGACAGGAGATGATCTGGCAGACAGACGATGGCTGGCAGAGGAAGGAGAGAAGAGGGGCGGACAGCTAGACCCAGGGCTCTGTGCAGAGCGAGACTGAGCACCAAGGTGTCAGGCATGGCTTAGCAGGCACAGGGGCAAGAGGGAGGGCTGAAGGCCAAAGACCCAGAGCAGTGGCTCCCAACCTTTTTTTGCCCATGCCCCACCTAAGCATCTCTAAAATCCTGATGCTTCCCCCGGCCCGTGGCATATAATTCCCATTATTCAAAAAGTGAACTCCGATTCATGTGGAGGACACCTAAAAGGCCACTAACTTGGTCTAAACAAGCTTCCAAAGAAGATGGCATCCATGAAAGAGAAAAATAAAAGAACAACAGGACAGTTGAGATACTGAGGAAGAAATAACCCAGAAATTGCCCAAAAATAACAATTGAAGTGATATCAAAAAATAGCAAATAAACTTTTAAACATATAACAGATGCCGGGGGGTAGGGGAGGCTGGGGGTAGGTCAATTGGGGGGAAAAAGGACACAGATGTACTAGTATTTGTAAGACTTTAAACGATAAAAAAAACAAAAAAAATAAAAACGTACCTATAACAGAGAACTGAAGTGCATACATATGTCACAAAAGATCTCTCTCTACTGTACTAGTATATGAAGCTCCTAGAAGCTTAAGAAATACAAGAAATGCACTCTTATCAACTCTTTTAAAATCACCCCCGTTAAATCCAAATTGCCCCACTGTGAACGGTGGGAACCACTGACCCAGACTGATGATGAGGAAGAGGTAGGGGAATCAGAGGAAGACTCTCCCCAAGGGCTGTGCCCCAAGAATGTGCAACAAAGGGGTCCCAAAGGAAACAGGAAAGGTTACCAGTAACGAGGTTTGCGTGTCCCTGGAGGAAATCACAGTCCAGGTTCACAGGCTGTGAGTAGAGGGCGTAGGCAAGCGGGCAGATGCAGGAGAGTACATGAAGGCCAAGGAGACGGCAGTGGGGTGTGAAGAAGGTGAGGAATGAGGTAAGGAGCACACAGAGCACCGTGGGCATCAGCCAGGAGGTGTACAGTCGGTGGCTGCAGAAATGTCACCTGGCTCAGGAAGGACAGTTTTCTTGCTACGTATGCAGTAGAGAAGCAAAGCAGGAAAGATGATGAACCCAGGCCCAAGAGGTAGGACATCAGGTGAGCACATTCGGACTGTGGAAGAGTGTAGTAGAGGAGCCAGATTCCAAGGGCACAGAAGAGTGAGAAAGGACAGGGGACGATCGAACTGCACCCAAAGAATGGTAAAGAACGAAAGCTGGGTGGCGACTAGCAGAAGGCAGGTACTTTCCTACCATGGGTGACTCAAGGGCGGGAAGGAGCCCACGCAGGGTGAAGATCACAGAGTGGGTAAGGCCAAAGTGCAATGCTGGCCTGGTGGGATGAGGTCAGCAGGATGAGGTGTGGAGAAGTGGCCCATGGAAAAGCCTGGGGACAACCCTGTCAGCGCAGGGCTAGGCGAGAGGAGGTGAGGTTACAGAGAAGGCCAGGTAAGCCACCACCATCTACAATGGTGGACCCACAAAGGTAAGGAACACGGGACAGCAGATGGAGTCAGTAGACCCCTCTTGGGGATGAGAGAGCAGGCAATGGGGGAAGGAGGATAGTAAGTGAAGGGACGAGTACAGGTCATGGAAGGACCAATCAATCCTTCATCTGACTAGCAAGTCATAGGGGAAGCAGGATGGGACACTGAGGGTCAAGCAGAGGGTGGAGCATGGACGCAGGGCGAGGTGGGATCTGGGGTCGAGTCTGGAGGCATTTCTGGTGTGCCAGGGTTGGAGAAGAGGACAGGCTTAAGATCCATGGGATTTCGGATGGGGTTGGGTGAAGGGAGCCAAGCTCCATGCACGGGAATACCCAACTCCTTTAATGGAGATTGTGGGCTGATTCCTTGTCAAGTGGTGGGCATGATGAGGACGGGTTAAAGAGCAGGAGGGCAAGACCAGGGAATCCACCCAGAGAGCCCACTGGAGAGTAGCCGCAGGATAGGGGGAAGGCAAAAGTCTGGTTGGCGGAAAACACACCAGCACTTGAGAGGACCACAGGGGCTCTGGGGAAGGATCATGCCAGGGGAGTGAGAAGAGGGATAGCATCGAGAACAGGAAGAATAGCAAGAGCTGAGAACGTCCTGGTCCTGGGACAAAGGTACTTCCACAAGGCACCAGAGTCATAAAGGTAGGGAGGAAGGAGTAGCTTACGCATGGGTGAGTGTGTGTGTGTGTGTGTGTGTGTGTGTGTGTGTGTGTGTTTTGGAATTGTGGTGGTGGCGTCAGATAAATAATGGTGTTTTGCAGATTGGGGTTGGAAGGGAGTCGGGTAGTTGCAGGAGGACAGTGTCAGGACAGTGAGAGAATGGTGCGAACGCTGGGATCTTTCAGGAAAATGTGTCAATGGCAACCAGTAGAAGGCTAGAGGCCCAAGGTTGAGTGCAGCCCAGGAGTCAGGTTGGGCTTCCACAGCAGTGATTCTTCCCGGGGGTCGGGGGGGTGAGTTTCACCCGAGGGGGGGGTGGGCACGACCCCCAAGGGAGGCCTATCACACCATCTGAAGGGGGAGCAGTACACTGCTTGAAACAACAAAACCAAAAAAAATCAAAAGAAAACACAAAAACACACCCCAAAGATGTTGCTGATAGGCCTCCATGGGGGGTCATGCACCCTCGGGTGAGAATCACTGGGTGGAAGGGGCAGAGAGGAGAGCTGGGCAGAGAGGCGAAGCATGAGCAGATGAGGAGGTGGAGGCATGAGACTCAAGAAGGTCAGAATGGGGTTAAGGGACCCTGGACCAGGCAGACAGCAAAGCAAGCAAAGGGATGTAGCTGAGAAATCACCTGGAAGGACAGAGGGTGGCACCCTGGGATTCACCTTGAGTGAGTAGGGAGCAGAGCACCAAGGTTTGGTCCTGGAACTGAGGCCTCTTGAGGAGGAGGGCTGAGGGAGACAGGAGTGACCAACGGGGAAATGTAGGGTGGACTGATGTGATCAGAGAGCACCTGAAGGGCGGTAGAGCAGAAGCAAGGCCCAGCTGGGACAGGAGATGATCTGGCAGACAGACGATGGCTGGCAGAGGAAGGAGAGAAGAGGGGCGGACAGCTAGACCCAGGGCTCTGTGCAGAGCGAGACTGAGCACCAAGGTGTCAGGCATGGCTTAGCAGGCACAGGGGCAAGAGGGAGGGCTGAAGGCCAAAGACCCAGAGCAGTGGCTCCCAACCTTTTTTTGCCCATGCCCCACCTAAGCATCTCTAAAATCCTGATGCTTCCCCTGGCCCGTGGCATATAATTCCCATTATTCAAAAAGTGAACTCCGATTCATGTGGAGGACACCTAAAAGGCCACTAACTTGGTCTAAACAAGCTTCCAAAGAAGATGGCATCCATGAAAGAGAAAAATAAAAGGACAACAGGACAGTTGAAATACTGAGGAAGAAATAACCCAGAAATTGCCCAAAAATAACAATTGAAGTGATATCAAAAAATAGCAAATAAACTTTTAAACATATAACAGATGCCGGGGGGTAGGGGAGGCTGGGGGTAGGTCAATTGGGGGGAAAAAAGGACACAGATGTACTAGTATTTGTAAGACTTTAACGATAAAAAAAACAAAAAAAATAAAAACGAAACCTATAACAGAGAACTGAAGTGCATACATATGTCACAAAAGATCTCTCTCTACTGTACTAGTATATGAAGCTCCTAGAAGCTTAAGAAATACAAGAAATTCACTCTTATCAACTCGTTTGAAATCGCCCCCGTTAAATCCAAATTGCCCCACTGTGAACGGTGGGAACCACTGACCCAGACTGATGAGGAAGAGGTAGGGGAATCAAAGGACGAGGCTCCCCAAGGGCTGTGCCCCAAGAATGTGCAACAAAGGGGTCCCAAAGGAAACAGGAAAGGTTACCAGTAACGAGGTTTGCGTGTCCCTGGAGGAAATCACAGTCCAGGTTCACAGGCTGTGAGTAGAGGGCGTAGGCAAGCGGGCAGATGCAGGAGAGTACATGAAGGCCAAGGAGACGGCAGTGGGGTGTGAAGAAGGTGAGGAATGAGGTAAGGAGCACACAGAGCACCGTGGGCATCAGCCAGGAGGTGTACAGTCTGTGTCTGCAGAAATGTCACCTGGCTCAGGAAGGACAGTTTTCTTGCTACGTATGCAGTAGAGAAGCAAAGCAGGAAAGATGATGAACCCAGGCCCAAGAGGTAGGACATCAGGTGAGCACATTCGGACTGTGGAAGAGTGTAGTAGAGGGGCCAGATTCCAAGGGCACAGAAGAGTGAGAAAGGACAGGGGACGATCGAACTGCACCCAAAGAATGGTAAAGAACGAAAGCTGGGTGGCGACTAGCAGAAGGCAGGTACTTTCCTACCATGGGTGACTCAAGGGCGGGAAGGAGCCCACGCAGGGTGAAGATCACAGAGTGGGTAAGGCCAAAGTGCAATGCCGGCCTGGTGGGATGAGGTCAGAGCAGGATGAGGTGTGGAGAAGTGGCCCATGGAAAAGCCTGGGGACAACCCTGTCAGCGCAGGGCTAGGCGAGAGGAGGTGAGGTTACAGAGAAGGCCAGGTAAGCCACCACCATCTACAATGGTGGACCCACAAAGGTAAGGAACACGGGACAGCAGATGGAGTCAGTAGACCCCTCTTGGGGATGAGAGAGCAGGCAATGGGGGAAGGAGGATAGTAAGTGAAGGGACGAGTACAGGTCATGGAAGGACCAATCAATCCTTCATCTGACTAGCAAGTCATAGGGGAAGCAGGATGGGACACTGAGGGTCAAGCAGAGGGTGGAGCATGGACGCAGGGCGAGGTGGGATCTGGGGTCGAGTCTGGAGGCATTTCTGGTGTGCCAGGGTTGGAGAGGAGGACAGGCTTAAGATCCATGGGATTTCGGATGGGGTTGGGTGAAGGGAGCCAAGCTCCATGCACGGGAATACCCAACTCCTTTAATGGAGATTGTGGGCTGATTCCTTGTCAAGTGGTGGGCATGATGAGGACGGGTTAAAGAGCAGGAGGGCAAGACCAGGGAATCCACCCAGAGAGCCCACTGGAGAGTAGCCGCAGGATAGGGGGAAGGCAAAAGTCTGGTTGGCGGAAAACACACCAGCACTTGAGAGGACCACAGGGGCTCTGGGGAAGGATCATGCCAGGGGAGTGAGAAGAGGGATAGCATCGAGAACAGGAAGAATAGCAAGAGCTGAGAACGTCCTGGTCCTGGGACAAAGGTACTTCCACAAGGCACCAGAGTCATAAAGGTAGGGAGGAAGGAGTAGCTTACGCGTGGGTGAGTGTGTGTGTGTGTGTGTGTGTGTTTTGGAATTGTGGAATTGTGGTGGTGGCGTCAGATAAATAATGGTGTTTTGCAGATTGGGGTTGGAAGGGAGTCGGGTAGTTGCAGGAGGACAGTGTCAGGACAGTGAGAGAATGGTGCGAACGCTGGGATCTTTCAGGAAAATGAGTCAATGGCAACCAGTAGAAGGCTAGAGGCCCAAGGTTGAGTGCAGCCCAGGAGTCAGGTTGGGCTTCCACAGCAGTGATTCTTCCCGGGGGTGGGGGGGGTGAGTTTCCCCCGAGGGGGGGGTGGGCACGACCCCCCAGGGAGGCCTATCACACCATCTGAAGGGGGAGCAGTACACTGCTTGAAACAACAAAACCAAAAAAAATCAAAAGAAAACACAAAAACACACCCCAAAGATGTTGCTGATAGGCCTCCTTTGGGGGGTCATGCACCTTCGGGTGAGAATCACTGGGTGGAAGGGGCAGAGAGGAGAGCTGGGCAGAGAGGCGACGCATGAGCAGATGAGGAGGTGGAGTCATGAGACTCAAGAAAGTCAGAATGGGGTTAAGGGACCCTGGACCAGGCAGACAGCAAAGCAAGCAAAGGGATGTAGCTGAGAAATCACCTGGAAGGATAGAGGGTGGCACCCTGGGATTCACCTTGAGTGAGTAGGGAGCAGAGCACCAAGGTTCGGTCCTGTAGCTATGGACTCTTGATGTGTGTGCTGTTGTGAGAAGGGAGTACTTGATGGTCTGTTATGGCAGCAAGAATGCCTGGCTGTGTTGGCAGACTACACTGATGAATTTGCATCTTGTAGAGATATGACTGCTGTGTGAGAAAGAGGAGGGATGCAATACCCACCTGTTCAGTTGAAGTCTGAGTGACATTGTCTAAAGCTAGGAGGTAACAGGTACAGGGTCAATAATAAGGCCAAATGGTGACAGGTTGAATGTATAGAGGGAATTTTAGAATTTCCATTGTGTTTGATGAAAGGCTGATTGGTTACAAGATGAATGGAAAGGTGAATAATGAGCTTTAAATCTAGGAATCTTGTTCAGTCTCATAATGGGTCATATTGGAGGAATACTTAGATAAGGCTAGACTGATACAAATTCTAGTTATAAAGGCAGCGCAAGTGGTGATAAATGTAACGTTTTATCCTTTTTATCATCTAAGTAAAAATTCAAATTATGTGCTTTAGCTATAAAGAATGTAAATTTTATCAAGGTTCATTAATATGGATCCCAGTGAGAAGATGAATATGAGTCTAAGGAAAAAAAATATTCTGAGTTCAATTACTTAATTTAAGTTGTAGATTTAATACCGAGTGTCAGGAGTTAATATGGTTAAACCTGAACAACAAATAATGAAGAGAAACTACAGGTTCAGAAAAGAATTCAGCGTCCTTCACATTCCTATGTTAGCTCAAATTAAGGTAGAGGTTTAAAGAAGTGTAGGCAGAAAGTCGAGAACTGAAGTATATATGAAAGAGTTATGAATTTTTAATTGGGAGGCAGCATCCCTAATGAAAAACAGAGAAAAGCAACTCATATTGATATACTATGAAATTTGTTGTTAGTATGTATATTCTCTATTGAAGACTTTTTAAATGAGTTATTTAAATTTGCTGTTACTGATGCAATAGCTATTCAGAAGAAAGAAAGTTTCTGAATGAGAAAGGTTGCCAAGAAAGAATGCTGCCTGAAAGGCTTTTCTTAAAATTTTTGATTAAAACAGTAATTGTTAGAGGCTAGAATATAAAAGTAGGACTAATTGAATTGAGACTTAATCTTTTCACAAATTGCCCATAAATTGAGGGAAGGAGTTATGGTGTTATCTTGATGTTGGGTTAAAGCACATTTTTCAGACGGTGTAGATTTTTTTGTACAGTTATAAAATAAGGGAGAATGGGAAAGTTTAAAGATACAGCAAAGACAAGAATAATTGAATAATTTTTTGGAGGAGGTTAGAGGGTGTGTGTCTCTTCAACTGTGGAAGACTTACTTTTTCAAGAGGATAAAGGAAGAAAGTAGATAGTTCCAGAATTGAAACAAAAATAGCTTCTGTTTATTGAGTATTTACTACATGCCTGGCACTATGGTAACGACCTTAATTATTGATATTTCATCCTTTCAACAATCCTGAAAGGCTTACAGAGATCAAATAGCTTGTCCATGGTTACACAGTCTATATGGATCAGAGTCAGAATTCAAATCCCAATTTGTGTAGCTCTAAAACCTATATTCCTTTCTACTATGCTATATAATTTTCAAGTTGAAGGAAATCATGATCTATATAATTTATGTTTTCCCCTTGTGATTATAAGGAAAATATATTTTCTGAGATGAGACAAAGTAGAGGTGATTTGGAATATTTGCAATGGGAAAAAGAAGGAATGGGTAAAAGACTTTTACTACCATCTATGTCCTGGTATTTTACTTCTATTCATTGTACAGCAAAGACTTTGGATTGGCCATAGATTAAAAATTTTAGAATTTCTGACAAAAACAAAGGAATAGAAAGGAATTTGCTTTGAAGCAGGTAGATGATGGGTCAAATATAAAGCAGTTTGAAAAGTCCAAGTGCTGAGACTTTTCTCCAAGATGAGATGACAAATGTTTATAACTGACTTTTAGCACCAAGTCAGCAAACCCTTTGAATTTAATAGGAAAAAAAATTTCTCCAAATGCCAAATTTTTATTAATAAAATATGAACAAAGCATTAAGCAAACGAGCCTGAAGCCAGCAGATCAAAGGTTGAAACCTCTGGGCTAATTTGTAAAATACACTTTTTTAAAAAGAAATTAACCCCTCACTACAGAGGGGTCAGAAAACCTCCCCTGTACCTACTCTCTTAGTATAAAAGTTTCTATTGTTGTTGTTGTTGGTGTTGTTGTTGTTGTTATTTCCTCCTGAACTATATGTGATTGCTGTAATTTCAATACTGTTGTCTTATGTATTTTGATATTGTAAAACTGTATTTACTGTCTTCTGTTAATACATTCACTGGGGTCTGTGAGGCACCTAAGTTATCAGTTATCCAAGTGAACCTGGAAAGGGAAGAGCTAGTGTTCTCACTTGGGAAAAGCTTGATTATTCAATGGGTTCAAGCATTTTGCTTCCCTTTAAAATTAAGTGGCGAAGTAATGGCTTTTCTTAAAAAAGCAGAAACTTGGTGAGAAGCACCACAGAAGGAAGAATTATAAAACAAGTAGAGAGGGCCACTTGAGAAAACTGATAAAAGTGCAGATTATCCCAGGATGGTGGCGGAAGCCACGGGGCTACTTTAAGACTGGGCCCAGATACTGGTTTGGAACAAGAGTAAATAAAACTACCTTTACATAAGATACAGTCAGCTACGTTTCTGGCTGGTGGACATACTTTAGAAAAGTCTAACTAGAGGAGAATAGACCAGGAGAGAAAGTGAAGCTAAAAGGGAATGGAACAAGAGAAACCTCATTAAGGGATAAGGGAGGTAATGAAAGGTTAAAGTTGGACGGCCTCAAGCTTGAAGGAGAAATCCTAGAGGCCAGATAGGAAAGTGCCTTCCTAACCCAGCGGGTTATGGATCCAGGGTGGCTGCACCCAGGGGTCAGAGGGAACAACCTGGGATTCAGACCCCGCAACAGTGCCAATTTGAATCTACCTCGTGCTAGAGTGAGTAGCCTGGTCTATCATCCAACACAGATATGATTGGGCAGGGGTTCCCAGAAACAACATCTAAAAAGGGAGCTTGGAAAGGGGCTAAAAGGAGGCAGGTTAAGCCCCTAATGTAACTGAATGATGACCAGAGATAACAATTCACTAGTACTTTTACGATTTCTTGTAACTCTGTACCTTCCTCAATATTTGTTAACTATTATCTGTTTTATTCCTGTACTAGTAAAATTTTTTCCCTGTATCAGTAGTAAAAATTGTTTTCCTGTACTAGTAGCAAAAATTGTATTTTCCTGTACTAGAAGTAATAAATGTTTTTCCAGTAATACTAATAAAAGTTTTTCAAAACATAAATGCAATGTGTGTGCTTATTTCTGTGAAAACCAGGTAACCATTGTGAATACTCCTTAGTGAATATGGAAAGAGAAGAAGCACTCAGGTGGGAAAATATATCAAGTACAACACACACTAGACATTCACAAGAGGTAGGTCAGAAGACCTCAAGTCCCTGAACCTGTAAATACTATTATAGGCACTAGAAGCTACCCTCCCCACTCCTACCCAGACTCCACATGAATCAAGGAAAGAATTACAAAGCCTTTCTCCCATGTGGATACACAAATGTTGATAAGGCATTTACTGGGCTGAGACATACTCTCAGATGCCAGCACTATGGTATAGCAGCGGTCGCCAATCGGTGGTCCGAAAGGTTGGCAACCGCTGGCAGACCCTCAAAGACAATATATTTTAAAATGCCATGGATCTACTAATAAAAAGCCCTTACCATGTCCTGGAAAGAAACTCCAGGGAGAAGTGGGTCGTGCTCCTTACAGGAGACATCGGACAGATGAACCCTCATCAGTGGTTACACTGTTCTACCAGAAAGCCTGAATTCCTTCTGGGGCTACCCCTATACACATTCAGTTTCTTTTTTAAGATTAAATGTCCAGCAAATTCTACTTAGAGATTTAGTTATAAATAATATTTCTGCAGCACTAATTATATAACTATAAATACATCATCACTATCATTACATTTAATTCTTGAAAAGAACCATATTCTTGACCCCCAAACATGTGTCCAGACATTTAAGAGCTCAAGTGGTAATGCATTCTTAATCATGTAAGTGTCTCTTCCCCTCTGCGGGTTAGTACCTGCTGAAGAGTCATCATCAGGCAAACGGACAAGAGTGTAACATATTCCTGGTTGATTATAAGTGAGGCTGGGGACTGGGATACAACACAGCACTTCATAGGAATCTGATGGTTCCACTTGCACTGTCACTTTCTCCAGTAGCTGGTCATTGAGAGTGTTGGTACAATCAAACTGAAAAGTCAGCAAACAGAAAAACATTATGAAGGATAAGAACGGTTTGCAAGCAAGTTGTTCCTTCCCACCCATAGCCCATAACTCAGTTCTGGAATTCACTATACCTTTCCTCCCCAAACAGTACTGTAGGTCTCCTCCTAAGGTTTTTCTTTAGGTAACAGGGATGGCCTTATCCTTGAGGCTTTGGGGTTTATATTATTCATTCGTTTTTTTCTCTTTCCTGTGACTTAGTTCTACCAAACAAGATAGCGGATGTTTAATGGATTTCAATTGATTCTTAGAAGCTAAGCTTTTACCCTTATGTTAAATGACGATTATTTTTTAGCAGCTTATACTTTATGTTGTGAAACTTTTCCAGATATTTTATTTTAATTCCTTTTAGTTTTTAACCCATCATACGAAGGCATCTCTGTAGCCATGGGAAGGAAAACCAGAAATGCTGCTAAGTTCCTTTCCTTCTCTATAAAAAGAACTACTAGAATCACAAATTACAGGGGAGTTAATACTGGTCGCCAAGCCTAGTAAGCTCCCATAGGGGCTGGGTAGGGAACTTATCTCACCTGGAACACAATGTGATTGGTAAACATGTGCTTGACACAACGAACAAAGTATTCGGTCTCTGCTTCTGTAAGCTGAACAGGCTCAGAAGACTTGAACAAGGGTCCCAGATTCATGAACTCAGGAATAGCAGCCAATTGTTCTATCAAGAAAAAAAAATAAGGAAGAAAACAAAATGAGAAGATGACCCAAAATGAGAATAATCTAGGAGGACATTATTCTAGATGCTCATGATGTTTTAAGTTTCCATCACCTAGCTAATAATTAAACTCTGATATATCCCCAAGCTTTAATAAATTAATATTTTAAGAGTTTATATACTCAATTACTAAAAGCAAAAAAACCTTATATTCCTAATTTCTTAGAATTTGAGTTCCCTGTTACCTAGGATATGAAGAACAACATTCCCAGTTAGCACATTAGCTTCGGCAATTGTAATGTTCCATGGACTTCAGGTAGCCCCAGCAACTATAACCTATACAGCAACTATAACCTATAACAACAAATATTCAGCCACACAAAGATTTCCTGCACTGGGAATTCATCAAACTGAATGAAAGTAGTGCACTTCATTATATTTATAATGCCTAGGGTGCAGACTATTACTTCTACCCATCAATTTACCATACCTTGGAAAATGTCTTGCCTGGAAGGAGCCAACTTCTCTGACTTAGTAGCCACAAGTGTGATTTCTAAAAAGACAGATATGAGCAATCAAGTGAGCTTTCCTCCCATTATCAAGATGAAAATGCAGACAGAAAGACATCAGGACAAAAGCATCTAACACACATAAAATAAGCCACTGCTAAAAACACCAGTAGGCTTCTGTCACCTTTTTTTAGAGAGATGTTCAAATTAAAATTTACTTAGTGAACATATTTTGTGATATAATAAAGTAAGCCCTAAAATATAGTATTTGCTTTAAATGGGCGAGAATGTACAAAAAAATATTCTCAAAAGAAGGAACTATTTATAAAACAAGTCTTCTCATGATTCAAATAGGAAAAATTACTTGTATGGTATCAACAGAAAAACTGAAAAGGTTCAAAGTTAAGATCATTCTTTCTCAGTCTGACCATTAAACATTTTCCTTCCTTCCTTCCTTTCTTAATTTTATAGTTAGCTATCCCTTGGGAACATTTTTTTTATGATCTTGTCCCATACATTTTTTCAAGACAAACCTCCAATAGTAAAATTAAGAAATTACCAACTTCAGAAAATAAAAACAGGAGGTGACAGCACAATTGCAGCTCTGAGACACACAGTGACAGCTAACTTCAGATTCTGCAATACTAAACATGGAAAAAGAAAAACTTTCAATCTGGTCACACTTCATATTTGAGCTTTTATGTGAAAACCAGGAAAATAATTTAAAACCTAATTAAAAACATCATCCACCATACTTCTAAAAAGATTTAGAAATACAGAGTGACAATTAAGCAAACTAAGGATGTATTAGAGAAAATATGCTAATAACACTACTTAAACATAGAAACACTAAAGAATGAAGTGGTCCCATTACCTGCTTTCTGTTCAAAGGCAGGAGCCATAGCAAGAGGAATAGATTTCATGTCAAAGGGCTTTTCTGAAGGCTCTAATGTATACTGATGTAAAGCTTTTTCCATCCCTGGTATAGACACTGTCAGACCTATGAAACAGAGAAATCTCAGCATTATAACTTCTTGCCAATACTAGGATCCAGATAGGCCCAGATTTATACTGTGTAATCTACTCTTTCTGAAGGAGGGGAAAATATAACCACAGACTTTATAACATAAAAAATTAAAAGTAAAGGCTATTATATAAAACTTTCTTATAATTTCATTCAAGGAAGCATGGGAGCAGAGCATAAACATTTTCAACAAAATATAAGTACCTTCCATAAAATAGAGCAACTTAGCCATGTGGGAACAATGATCTATATAATAAAAGCCTAAGTGACCATTATGGCAGAATGACCAGAACTACGGGTCACTATGATGTGGACTGACCATCAGGGGGCAGACGCTTAATGCAGGAGCTGCCCCCTGGTGGTCAGTGCACTCACACAGAGAGAGTGCCGCTAAACCAGAAGTCGGGCTCATGGCTGGTGAGCACAGTGGCAGGAGCCTCTTCCGCCTCCATGGCAGCACTAAGGAGCAGTGAGCAGGCAGTAAGGAGCGAGGGCTCCCAGACTGCAAGAGGGATGTCCGACTGCCAGCTTAGGCCCAACCCCAGGGAATGGCCTAAGCCAGTAGTTGGACATCCCCTGAGGGCTCCCAGACTGCAAGAGGATGCAGGCTGGGCTGAGGGACACCTCCCAACCCCAGTGCACAAATTTCATGCACCAAGCCTCTAGTAGCGTAAGAAAAGGGAGAAAAGGTAAACCCATTCAAGAATGAGCTCAAAAAGGATCAGGAGCAAGCAATATTCTTTGGGCTTTTACATACTTTAGATTTCCCTAGAAATGGAAGTGCAGTCAAAAACATAAAAGAAGCATTTTGCCTAGTAAAGTCAGCTCATATGCAAATCATCTTAAGACATGCTTCCAAGATACCAAAAGTATAGTTGTCTACATCCGTGGCTCTCACTGACCATTGAAGATATATGTAGCATTCAATGCCATCTGCTTCTGCTGCAGCACATTCAGATAGAAAGTAGCTCTGTCTCGGACCTCATCATCAGTATCCATCATACACCTGTCCAGGGGATACAAATAGGCATGTCACACAGCACCCTAAAGATTCCCAAGAGCTTTACCACCACATCTAAAGAACACAACCAGGGCATGTGATACTACCTTTTTTTAAAAATATATTTTATTGATTTCTACAGAGAGGAAGGAAGAGAGATAGCGAGTTAGAAACATCGATGAGAGAGAAACATCAATCAGCTGCCTCCTGCACACCTCCTACTGGGGATGTGCTCGCAACCAAGGTACATGCCCTTGATCAGAATCGAACCTGGGACCCTTTAGTCCGCAGGCCAATGCTCTATATACTGAGCCAAACCGGTTAGGGCTGACACTACCTTTATTATAAAAGAACTCAACAACAGCCAACA
>NW_005871094.1:6055942-6125282 GCF_000147115.1 Myotis lucifugus | reverse complement strand
GGGGGGGGGGGGGAGAACTTGGGCGGAAGAGATCAACAAAGAAGTTGTATGCATATAAGCCATAACCAATGGATAAAAGACAATGGGGGGAGAGGGTGAAAGGCTGGGACTGGGAGGCAGGGGCAGGCTGGGAGAAGACAATGGGGGGAGGGGAGAGAGACGTATGAAATACTTTCAATAATAAAGAATTGCCCTGACCAGTTTGGCTCAGTGGATAGGGCGTCGGCCTGTGGACTGAAAGGTTCCAGGTTCGATTCCGGTCAAGGGCATGTACCTTGGTTGCGGGCACATCCCCAGTAGGGGATGTGCAGGAGGCAGCTGATCGATATTTCTCTCTCATCGATGTTTCTCACTCTCTACCACTCTCCCTTCCTCTCTAAAAAAATCAATAAAATATATTTAAAAAAATAATAATAATAAAGAATTAAAAAAATAATTAGGAAGAACTTAATAACATAAGATAGCAGTTTGGAGTCTTTTCTTGGGTCTGCAACCACATGATCCTGATAAAGACTTAGGCTTCTTTATAATTAAAAAATGGGAATGTTAGACTTTCTAAGGATATTAAAAAGCACTCAAAATCCAAGCATTGTTCATTTAAACCAACCAGCCTTTGGTTTGTAATTTTTCTCTTTTTATAAGATATAATCACAGTTTTTGCTCACATCAAGTCTTTTCCTCATCAAATAGGGAGTCAGAGAGACCATGAGAAGCTGAAATTTGCAACTCTACTTAGTGAATCACTTTGAAGTTAGCCCCTAATATACAAATTGAGGCATACACCTTTAAGTCACTTTCTCAAACTCACACAAAGAGAAATTCAAAATCAAATTTTATATGTACTTAGCATACACAAAATTACTAGAAGAGAACAAAAATGCCATTTGCCCCTCACTTACTCCATCAGCTCTATTCTTAGGTCCTGTAATGCATTTGATATGGTACAATGAGGAACTCTATTCAGCCATATGGCAGTTCTTATTTAAAAAAAAAAAAAAAAGACTCCAAAAAAAACGACATTCTTTTACTTACCTTTGTAAGAGTACAAGGATGCTTGGGAGGAGATTCTCATTCTGAGCCCCAAATTTAGCCAAAGCACTCACAGCAGCTATAATGAAGCATAAAATGAAGCAACGTAAATATTGGTTTCTTGCATTAAGTAATAATCATTCAAAAAATTAGAAAAGTTTACCCATGTTCAGAGGGAATAAACTCTCTTATTGTTTTATTGTGTCTTGATCTTATTTCTTTGACCCATTTAAGCATAAACAGAAATCTGTAGGCCCAAGAGAGCTATGAATAGGAAAATTCTCCATGCATTGTAGGAAAAATCATATCAATTTCTTTATGAGCACTCCTCCATTCCACTACAACCTCTTATATATCATACTGATATAATTAAGCTATAATCTCAAACAACCAGCTCCAAGCATAAAAAGATGCTCTATTATTAAAATTCACTTAAGTCAATAAAGATTTATTGCTCACATAACTTTTGCAAGGAACTGTGATAGGTGCTGGGGAAAGAAAGATAGAAGAAATAGCCCCTGACATGAAGGAGTTATAGTCTAGTGGGAATGACAGGTAAGTAAAAAGATGATTACAACACAGCACAATAAGTCCATGATAGAACCATATCCAGGAAGATAAGTGAATACAGAGAAAAAAACTTAAGTCAGAATTGGTGAAGAAAAGTAGAGCTAAATATTGAAGAACAAGTAACATTAGCCAAAGGGAAATGGAAGGAAAATAGTATTAAAGGCAGAGAGAATCACAACTGCAAAGACCCTCAGTCCAGAGAAGAAAGCATAATGTCATATTGGAACTAGACACAGGTGAGGAAGGCTGAAGAATAGGATCCCATGTTTGAGAGCAGGAGGAGACAAGAGAGACTAGAAATAAAACAAAAATAGGTTGTGGTTTAGCCTCTGTTATTATTAAAGGACTAGAGCCCCAGTGTACAAAATTCATGCATGGGGATGGGGGGGGGGTGTTCCTCAGCCCGGCCTGCACCCTCTCCAATCCAGGACCCCTCAGGGGATGTCCGACTGACGGTTTAGGCCCGATCCCACAGGGATCCCCCTAACTCAGTGGTTCTCAACCTTTTGGCCCTTTAAATACAGTTCCTCATGTTGTGACCCAACCATAAAATTATTTTCGTTGCTACTTCATAACTGTAATGTTGCTACTGTTAAGAATCGTAATGTAAATATCTGATATGCAGGATGGTCTTAGGTGACCCCTGTGAAAGGGTCATTCGACCGCCTAAGGGATCATGACCCACAGGTTGAGAACCACTGCCCTAACTGCTCTCCCCTCCCGGCCTGATTGCCCCTAACCTAACTGCTCTCTCTCTTGCTGGCCTGCTTGCTCCTAACTACCTCTGCCTCATCACCATGGCTTTGTCCGGAAGGACGTCTGGAAGATGTCTGGTCTAATTAGCATATTACCCTTTTATTAGTATAGATTATTATTATAGACTAGAGGCCTGGTGCACAAATTTGTGCATGGCTTGCGGGAGGGGACACAGTCGGATATCCCTCTCACAATCCGGGACCTCTGGCTCCTAACTGCTCACCTGCCTGCCTGCCTGATCGCCCCTAACCACTCTTCCTGCTTGCCTGATGCCCCTAACTGCTCTCCTGCCTGCCTGATCGCCCTAACTGCTCTCCCCTACTGGCCTGATAGCCCCTAACTGCTCTCCCCTGCTGGCCTGATCGCCCCTAACTGCCTCTGCCTCAGCCCCGCCACCATGGCTTTGTCTGGAAGGATGTCCGGAAGCTGTCTGGTCTAATTAGCATATTACCCTTTTATTAGTATAGATTATTAGTATAGACTAGAGGCCTGGTGCACGAATTTGTGAACAGCTGGGGGGAGGGGATGTGGGAGGTTGGCCGACCCCGCCCCCGATCGGGGAGGGTGGGGAGTGAGAGGGGGTGGGACAGGCCAGGGGGAGGGGCCGTGGCAGTTGGCAGGCTGCCCCTGCCTCCTGGTCGAACTCCCAGTCAAGGGGACAATTTGCATATTACCCTTTTATTACATAGGATGTTAAACACAGGATGAATTTGTGTATTTGCAGCAGAGTACGCTACACTAAACTTATAAGCAGATTTTAAATGCAAAGTCCATTTTTGTAGCACAGTGTGGAGTACAGACTGGATCTGTATGAGAGTGGCAGCAGTCACACTAGTTGGCACTGGAAATGAAGGAGAGCCTAAAGCAGCACCCATGAAAATAAAGGAAAAAGAGAACGAAGAAATATTAAAGAGTCAGAATTGATGGAATTTTGCCAAAGAACAGGTGGAGATTATAAAACAGGAGAATAAGTTTCTGCCTTTCCAAAGGAATGGATGATAAAGGTTTGGGTGAGTTTAGTTTTAAGTTGAATTAGAAGTGCCTTAGATAGTTGGACATAAAAGTTCAGGAAAGAGACATGACTGCAATGTCACCGCCTATGAATAGAGCTCTGAAAATGATCACCAGAATAAGTGTGTATGGTAAGAAGACAAACCCCTAAGAAAACTATTATTTTAGGGAATAGAAGAGAAGCTCTATAAATAAGACTGAGGAGTGATGGAAAGATGCAGGCTATTGTGGAAGCCAAGGGAGGGTTTAGTCAATAGTACATTAAACTGACTGAGAGGTGAACAAAGATAAAAACATTGGAGTATTTAACTTGATTTTCCAACTCGCTTATAAGTGATATATTTTTTTAAATAGCTTCAGAGGATTTTTAAGGAAGAGAGCTAGATTATAGTGAGTTGAAGAGAAAATGGGAAATAAGTTCATGAGTGGCTATTTCAAGTTTATCAGACACGGGAAGTATAGGAAGGATCCCACCATCAAGTAGAAATTTTCCAATTTCATCACCACCCCCCTGAGTTACACATTTAAAAAGATCAGCAGTTACACCATTATCAGTGTTCCAATGACTTACCAGCTCTAACAGCCTCATTTTCCAGTACGACTCTATTGAAAATAAAGCGGATATACTTGGAGGGAGCAGGCGTTCTGGGGCCCTCTTTGCCCAGCAAGTGTAGAATCTTTGTAGCCAGAACAGTGTGCTCACAGTCCTCAATGAATTCACAGAGGTGGGCTAGACCTGCTTCTTTAGCCTCAGGGTTCTCTTCCACAATGCTGATGATGCAGTCCACAATGGCCCGTTTATATTCAAAGCCTCCCTGGCAAAAGAGAAAACTCCCATTCGTTCTGAGGATGCTCTTTGGAGAAGTGCTTATACTCCAAGGCTTATGCTTATAATATTAAAATTTCCCTTCCCTTCCTTCATGAAAGAAACAGAAGTGTGTTTTTTTTCTGCAGGGAAAGCTAGAGCCATAGCATGTTTAGTAATGATAAGTCAGCAACCAGAAGTAAGCACACTATTTGAGAGACACATGCTGCTTTAAATACTATGACATTTAATGGGAATCGTAAGAATTTAAGAGAGCAACTTCCTGTGATTTACAAACTAGTCCACCTACATCGTCTCGGAGCATGTTGGAGAGGAAAGTCATCATGACGCCATGCTTTCGCGGGTATTTCTGACAGAGAGCACTAATTGCCTGTACAACCACCACCTGCAGAAAAACAAACAGAAAGGCCATTCACCTTTATAATGACTGTACTGCTACCACCCATAAAAAGACCAACACAGAAAGGACATTCATCTTTATAACTTTAGCTACTAAGCATACTTTATTTACTGTAAGCTAAGCAGGCGCTGTAGTTATTCAAAATTGCAATGGTTCTTCATGAAAGATAAGCCAAGAGACCTCAAGGGAAAATAAAAAGTTCATTCAAGAGACCCCATTCCTTTGCTCCAAATAAATAAGCACATAAAAATTTTAAAGTGAACAGTAAAGATTAAAAGATTAAACAGACTGATTTCCATAGAAGAAATAGAAAGTTACCATAAAACTACTTTACAAAATGGTTTCTAGAATAATTTTACCACAACTTTAAAGACCAGTGTCAAGTGAGAAGGGTGTGAGATGTTACCTTACTTGCAAGCTAACAAGCGAGCCTGCCACAATTTCATTAATGCTAGTAGAAAACATGAAACTCCAGGATCAGAGATGAAAGACAGTAAATTACTCATTGTAATAGCAGTAGCTACCATACCAGTATTTGGAACCAGTTTCCTGAGCCCCAATCCCCACAGGACAATGCAAAAAGGGGCAGATAACACTGAGACTGGCAGTCCATTGCATTACAGGAGAAGAACCCTGAGGTATGGCACTTGAGTATTTTAATGGGCAATAAGCATGCCGGTCTTGTGTTCTGAAGGGAAACATTATTTTTCTTATACTGGACAGTGAGCATGTTTGCTTTTTGCTCTACACCAGTGGTTCTCAACCTTCTGGCCCTTTAAATACAGTTCCTCATGTTGTGACCCAACCATAAAATTATTTTCGTGGCTACTTCATAACTGTAATGTTGCTACTGTTATGAATCGTAATGTAAATATCCGATGTGCAGGATGGTCTTAGGCGACCCCTGTGAAAGGGTCGTTCGACCCCCAAAGGGGTCGCGACCCACAGGTTGAGAACCGCTGCTCTACAGGGAATAGTAGCTTTGTCTTCTAGAGCTGTATTGAAATATGCCCTGTACAGGGAGACACTATATTTTCTAAGGTTGGAAGATACCTTGCACTACACAAAGGGAACAAAGCTAGGACAGTAGGAAACAAAGGGCAGTTAGTGCCTAACTTGCAAGATGTGCAGAAATACAAGAAACTCTTGGAGAATTGGGAATTGTTTCTCAACAACCAGATAGTCCCAATCTATACACATCATTTCAGAACATAGAAAATGAAGGAAACAATCAATCAGTTGCCTCCTGTATGCACCCAGCCAGGGATCAAACCCACAACCTAGGTATGTGCCTTAACCAGGAATTGAAACCACAACCTTTTGGTGTACGGGATGATGCTCCAATCAACTGAGCCACCTGGCCACAGCAAACATCCAGTTTTTTTTATGAAGCAATCATACCAAAACATAATAAAGATGTGATACATGCAAAAAGGAAAATTTTAGATGGAATTCATTTATAAATATTGATGCAAAAATTCTAAGTGATAGATTAGCTAACAACTCCAACACTACAGTAAGAAAATAATATTTCATCATGAAATGAGATTTATACCAAGAATGCAATAATGGTTCAACTTTAGAAAATTAGTTAATATAATGCATATATTAATGAGTCAGTAAAGAAAAATCATATGATTATATCCATAGATGCTGAAAAGACTTTGATAAATATCCAACACCCATTACTAATAAAAATTCTTGAAAAAAAATAGAAATGGGTAGATAGTTCCATTTTACACACTCACACCTCAATCCTAATGTCAGCATATTACTAAATAGAGAACACCAAGAGGCATTCCCATTAAGGTCAGAAATAATATAAGGATGCCACTATCGACTATTATTCAACATTACTATGGAGTTATTAGCTAATGCAATTAGACAAGAGAAAACAATTAGAGGAATAAGAATTGAAAAATAAAAGACATAACTATCTTTATTTACAGGTGATATGACAATATACCTGGAAATCCTACAAAAGCAATAATAAAACTAAATAAAATAATTCAACAAGGTAGTAGGATATAAAATTAAAATGCAAAAATAATACTAATCATTGCATGAAAAATAACTAGTTAAAAGATATAATGGGTTAAAACATATAACAACAAAAGATAATATAGTTAGGAAAAGCATTTAAGACATTCAAAACTAATAAAAATACTATTAAATATTTTGAAAGGCACAAAAGTAACTTGAACAAATTATAAAACATCACTATTCTTGGTTAAAATGTCTTAACATTAAGTTAACTTATAAATTAATGTGATCCCAATAAAAACACCAAGGAGATATTTTTATGAAGCTAGACAAGTTAACACTAGTTCATAAGGAAAAATATACACATAAGACTAGCTAGGGAAACAATGAAAATAAAGAGTTATGAGAGGCAGCTAATAAATATTAATACATTCTGCAAAGCTTCTATATTTAAAATAGTGTGTGATCGTGATTTATGAATAAAGAAAACAACATAATAGAATAGAAAGCCCCAAAATAGACCCAAGTACATATACTTTAGTATATGTTAAAGGTGGTATCTACTTATATAAAAACCATGGGTGGTGTTCATCATGACCACAACCGCCGTGGCCAAGCGGAAGGAAGTCAGTCCTGCAGGGGTTGTCTTGGCAACGGCTGCGCCCTCCCCCCGAGCTGTTTTTCGGAGCTGTTTCCGGTGAGGGCAGGGTTTGAGGCAGAACCCGCCTTCGGAGCATGAAGGCATATCTTTATAAAGTGTGCTACGCCAGCACGGCCAAGGGTGACCCTGAGTGGGGGCGGCAGAAAGGCTTAGAAAAGACAGACAAGAGAATGAAAGCTGGGTTTTGGTGGGACGCTGCTTCTCTGAGAGACAGAGACCACGACCACAGCTGTGTCTTTATTTTATAGCAGATGCCACGAGGCAAAGTAAGGGCGTGACCAAGATGTTTACAACATTCTCCTGGGTTTCAATCCTACTCAACTACATGCACCTGAACTCTATGAAGCCTACATCACTCAGGCACGTGGGGCCACGTGTTCGGACCATAGGTTCAAGCTTACAACTATAGCTGTTGGCTATAATTTTGCTAGGAGGGCCCTGCCCTCCAAGCTGGGACTTGCACGTGGCAATGAGAGGACTGCGCCCTCTCATTAGTCCAAGGCTTGAACCTGTCCAAAACACTGTAGCGGCTCCCCACAATAAAGTTTTAATTCTGCTTCTTTGTTACTAATGTTGTGGCCCTACCCCATAACAAAGAAACAATTTCCAGAGGATGAGGCCCAGGAATCAGGATTTTAAAAAGATTCCCAAGTGATCCTAATGTGCAGCCAAGGTTGAGAACCACTGCTATAGATAATATTAAACATATATCTAAACATGCAATTCTTTGTCCAAAAAATGAGCATGTTCAAAAATTAAATGAAGAAAATTTGGATATACTCGATGGAAATTTTCACACATATTTGAGTGATGATTCTATTGATTCCACAGATGATGCTGAAAAGGAAAATTTTCCCATCGAATTTCTTAATAGTATTAATCCTTCGGGAATGCCGTGTCATAAATTAAAATTGAAAGTGGGTGCAATCATCATGCTATTGAGAAAGCTCAATAGTAAATGGGGTCTTTGTAATGGTACCAGATTTATTATCAAAAGATTATTAACCAACATTATCGAAGCTGAAGTATTAACAGGATCTGCAGAGGGAGAGGCTGTTCTGATTCCAAGAATTAATTTGTCCCCATCTGACACTGGCCTCCCATTAAAATTGATTCGACGACGGTTTCCCATGATGCCAGCATTTGTGATGACTATTAATAAATCACAAGGACAAACTCTAGACAAAGTAGGCATATTCCTACCTGAACCCGTTTTTGTACATGGTCAGTTATATGTTGCTTTCTCTCCAGTTTGAAGAGCATCTGATGTTACAGTTAAAGTTCTAAGTACTTCATTACAAGGGAAATTAGTCAAGCACTCTGAAAGTGTTTTCACTCTTAATGGTGTACAGGGAGATATTAGAATAAGTTTAATCACTTTATTAGTCGTTGTTTGCATCACTATTGTTTTTATATCATGTTTTTGTTGATTTCATATCAAGTTTTTGTCGTTTTTATATCATGCCTCTGTTGTTGTTATATCCTTTTGTTACTGTTTATTTATTAATAAATTTATATATTATTTTCATATACATTTTACTAATTTCCTTTCATCTCTCACACTTCTATTATAGAGAAAGGGCAAATAGCAATATTAAAATATCTCTGCTAATTAATTCCCTTTTGAAAAATATATTTTACTGATTTTTTACAGAGAGGAAGGAAGAGGGATAGAGAGTTAGAAACATCAATGAGAGAAAAACATCAATCAGCTGCCTCCTGCACAATCTCCACTGGGGATGTGCCCACAACCAAGGTACATGCCCTTGACCAGAATCGAACCTGGGACCCTTGAGTCTGCAGGCCGATGCTCTATCCACTGAGCCAAACCGGTTAGGGCAATTAATTCCCTTTTAATGTGCACGAATTTCATGCACTGGGCTATTAGTTTTAAATAACAAGCAAAAAGTTTATTGAATAAAAATGGGGGGTTGGGAGCAACAGGTTATTGAAAAAAATGAGATTAGATCCATTTCTCATTTCATATATAATATAATCCAATAGATCAGAGATCTAAATGTAAACCATCTATCTATACTAATAAAAGGATAACATGCTAATTAGGGTGGACATCCTTTTGGACAAAGCTGCAGCGGCTGCAAAGGGCCCAGGCTCAGGCCAGCAGTGGCAACAGCAGCGGGGTAATGAGGGTGGCGCCTTCCCCTGATCTGCCAGGTCGCCTCCCACAGAGGGAGGCCAGACTGCGGCTTAGGCCAGGGACTGAGGCAGAGGTGGTTAGGGGTGACCAGGCCGGCAGGGGGCAAATTAGGGGCGATCAGCCCGGCAGGGGGGCAAGGTAAGGGCGATGTGGCCGGCAAGCAGAGGCAATTAGGGGCAATCAGGCAGGCAGGCAGAGGGTTAGGGGCAATCAGGGAGTCAGGCAGAGGGGTTAGGGGTGATCAGGCAGGTAGGCAGGCAAGCAGTTAAGAGCCAGTGGTCCCAGATTGTGAGAGGGATGTCCGACTGCCGGTTTAGGCCCAATACCGCAGGCCAGGCCTAAACCAGCAGTCAGACATCCCCCAAGGGGTCCCAGATTGGAGAGGGTGCAGACCGGTCTGAGGGACCCCCCCCCCCGCCCCCGTCGCCATGCACAAATTTCATGCACCAGGCCTCTGGTCCTATAAAATAAAAGCCTAATATGCTAAGTGTCTGGTCGTCCAGTCAGCCATTCAACCAATCAAAGCGTAATATGCTAATGATATGCTAAGGCCACTCAACTGCTTGCTATGATGTGCACTGACCACCAGGGGGCAGATGCTCCGACCGGTAGGTTAGCTTGCTGCTGGGGTCTGGCCAATTGGGACTGAGTGAGTCGGGCCAGACACATCCTGGAGCCTTCCCACGTCCCTCCCTGGCCCCGATTGTGCACTGGTGGGGTTCCTCGGCCTGGCCTGCACCCTCTCGCCATCCGGAACCCCTTGGGGGATGTCAGAGAGTTGGTTTCATCCCAATCCCGCAGGCCAGGCCAAGGGACCCCACTGGTGCACAAATTCATGCATGGGGCGTCTAGTGAAACTGTAAACATACCAGAAGAAACATTAAGATTCTATAATCTGAAGGGAAAGGCTATTATTCAAAAGTCAAAGCAATAAAAGATAAGATTGACAAATTTGACTACAGCAAAATAAACTTTTGCATGACAAAAGATGTCATAAAAAAGTCAAAAGACAAATAGCAAACTCAGAAAAAAATAACACATTTCATAGATAAAGAACCAATATCCCTAATATACATATACAAAAAAACCTTTAAATAAGTAAGGAAACAAAAAACCAAGACACCTATAAAAATGGGGAAAATATATGAGCAGACAACACTTAAAAAGAAATATTAAATGATCCTAAAATATAAGAAAAGATGTTTAACTTCCCTCATAACAAAATAAATCCAAATTAAAACTATATCCATCAGATTGGCCAAACGTCAAAATGTAACACATTCCATTGGTGAGACTAAGGGGAAACTGACACTCATACAGTGCTGGTAGAACTTAGCTTTCTCTACAAAACTACATATTTATTTACCCTTCAACCTAGCATATGGACTTCTAGGGATTTACCCTAAAGATACACCGGTAACATTTCAAGGAAACAAATGCACAAGGTTATCCACTGCAGCGTTCTTTGTAATTGCAAAATACTGCAAACTCTAAATGCTCAAGCACAGGAGATTCATTCAATAAGCTATAGTACAAAATGACCTTCATAGGTTTCCCAAAGATTCAAAATGTCTGCTTAAACATACAGGCTAGGCTTGTCGTTTAAAAGACTAGATATATCCTATAACAGAGTAAATAGGGTCAATTATACTCTTTGAGAAATAAGACAAAAGAATAAGGTCTTTCTATTTTAGTTCTTCTAGCTGAAATTTATTATTCTTCTGATTATCTCTAACACATTTTCACAAGTTCTATTCAACACTGTACTGGAACTCCTAGCCATTTCAATAAGGCAAGAAAAAGAAAAGAAAAGCTTTTGGATTGGAAATGAAAAAGTAAAACTGTCTCTATTAACAGATGACATGATTATTTATATAGACAATCCTAAGGAATGTATACAGCAACTAGTAGAACTGATAGGGTACTTTACAAGGATACCAAGTTATGGGAAAGTGCGGGGGGGGAGATTTTTTAACATACTGGTAGCAAACAATGAAATAGAAATTTTAATAAGATAGAGTCATAAGCATAAAATATTCAGATATAAATTCAACAAAAGATGTGCAAGACCTCTAGAATTAATGCTACAAAACACTGCTCAGAATAAAAACCTAAATAAAGAGGAAGGTATACTATATTCATGAACTAGAAGAATTAATACTGTTAAAATGTCAGTTCTTCCCAAATTAATTTATAGATTCAACACAACCCCAATCATAATCCTAACAGGCTTTGTTTTACAGAAATTATAAAATGGTTCTAAATTTTATATGGAAATGCAAAGAAACAGATTATTAAAAAGAAGGACAAAGTTTAAAGACCACATTACTTCACTACTTGACATTGAAGAGGTACCCATAAAACTATAATAAAATACAGTGGGTATTGGCATAGTACTGAAAAATAGATCAATGGAACATGATAAAGGAGCCCAGAAATATACCTACAAGTCTATGGTTATCTGCTTTTCAGACAAAGATGTCCAAGCATGCCAATGGGTCTTTTCAACAAATGATGCTGGAATGACTGGATATTGGTATGGGAAAATACTGAACTTATCACACATAATACACAAATATCAATTCAAGTTAGATCACAGATCAAAATATAAAAGCTAAAACCACAAAATATTAAGAATAAAACATAAGAAAATATCGTTAAGATGTAGAAGTAGCCAAAGGCTTCTCAGGACACAGAAAGCAATAACTATGAAACAAAAAAAATATTAATAAATTAGACTTCATAAACATTTAAAACTTTTGCTCATCAAAAGATATTGTTAAGAAATAGGCAAGCCATAGAGATTGGAAGAAAAGATGATCGTATTCTTACCTTGAACTCATCTGAAATTTCAGATACAAAAGAAGATATCTGCTTCATTAGTCTGTCCACACTGCTCTCACTTCCTGTTTTGAGAAGTGTAGTAATGGCCAGGGTAGCAATGCTTCTATTTGAGTCTGTGATCAAGTTTTCTAAGTCCAGATTGCAGGCAGTCACAGCAGAGGGGTGCTTCATTGCCACCTTGTGGAAGGGCAAGAAAAATATTAAGCAAATTGCTATTGATAAAAACCAGAATTTAATAAAAAAAAAAAAAAAAAGAAGAGAAAAATAGAAATTGTAATTTAAGGTAAGTGGCTTTTTAAAAACTGAATGGGAAAATATAGGTTAAAATTGTTTCAAAAAGAATGTTTCCAATTAAAAAGGTATGATGTATCATTTGATGAATGATTAATAATCATAGTCAAAGAACAGGATAGCACTTTTTCTTCCCAGGTTTGTATAATCTTTCTAACAATATTACAGTCTGTCTTTTATTACAGTTGGCCCGTTTTTCCTTATAGTACCTGTGCACATTGATACCCATTCGACTGGATGTTAAGTTCTCTGAAAATAGGACCTCACGTGGTAAATACTGCTCAAAGACTGTTAATATCTTATCACTTAGAAAACACTTCTGTATTTAAGCAAACAAATTCCATCCAAACTGGATTGCTCATGGTCACTAAAACATGTCTGCCATTCTTCAGTTTCTTTTTGTAGGTGCCATTTACCTCTCTGCCTATAGCAATAAAAAAATTTGAAAACAGCAAAGTATTGCCTCAAAATTCACTTAACCGCAAAATATGACCCAAACTACTGTAAAACTAATTAAGTCTTAATTTATTCCACTTACCAAGGATAATCATGTTATCATACAGAAATTTTAATGTGTCTAATGGTGGTTACAGCTCCAGGCTCAATAGGGTTAGTATATAAGATATAGCATCATAGAACCTTTCTAAATTTCACAAAATACAGAATTCCGAGACACATCTGGCTCCAAGGTCACAGATGAAGGAATGTGGACCTATACCAACTCTTTGAATACAATTCACATTGCTATTCCTTGGCTGCTCTAAACTTCTCTGTCCTCCAATTATTCACATAATTAACCCATAACCAATCACTCACCACCTATGACAAGTCGTCTACTATATTAAACTTTCATTTAAAATTTTTATGGTTATTTAACTTATTCTGTAATGCAGCCTCTAGAACCATGCTACATGGTAGTCAATAGCCACGTGTGACTACTAAGCATTTGAAATGTGGCTAGTTCAAATTGAGATATACTGTAAATATTTAAGAAAAAACACTAGATGTGTAAGATTTAGAACGAAAAAACTAAAAGGCAAAATATATCTTTTCAAATGCTATACTGATTACATGTTAATATGACATTTTAAATATATATTAGGTTAAATAAAATGTATTATTAAAATTAATCTCATCTTTAAAAAATTTTTTCACGTGTTTATTATAAAATTTAAATTTTCGTATGTGACTCCATTTTGTTTCTATTGGATGTTGCTACTATAGACCAGCATATCCAAGAGAACTTTCTGCAATGATAGAAATGTTCTATATCCACACCATCCAATGGGATAGTCACTAACCACATAGGCTCCTGAGCACTTGAGGTGTGACTAGTAACTAAGGAACTGAATTTTTAATTTAATTTTAATTTAAATGGAAACAGCCACTTATGGCTAAAGGTCATCATATTGGACAATATGGCACTATAAAGTGCTTAAAAGTCAGAAATGAATTATAATCTCTAGTTGAATGATAGTGAAAATGGCCATATCTAAGGCCACAAATACAAGTGAGATACTACAGAACTAAAGCTAATAAATCATATTTACTAACCTTGGAGAGAAAGCCAAACACATCACAATTAATGTTTCTCAATCAAACATTGATATAAGTGACCTACCTTGTTCAAGGTCCTCACAGCTGCATATCTCAAAGCTGGCTTCGGAGAGCTACAGAACAACTGAAGAACTAGAAAAGAAAAAAGATCACTGACTATAGCTCATTTCGTCATAGAGCATATATTTGAAAATATAGTGCATGAACAATCATATTCAAAATATGCATAAGGAAATTAGATTACAGCATCAAAATTTCACATGAAAAATGTGTCATCAAAAATAGAAAAAGCACATTTTGTTGAGGTATAAAAACTTTAAATAGAGAATACAAAGTTTATTCTTTTTCCTAAAAGGATTAATATACCCATCAGTATATGAGTGGTAGGAATATTTATAGTTATAAGAGCAAATGGGTTTTTTAAACATTACAAAGAACTGAAGGCATTAAAGTTATTTTTAAATGTTTTATATGGGGAAACTTCACAAAAAGAAATAAAGCAACTAAAATAATCATCTACATATCAGAATGCAAAGGCATCTATATACACAGAACTAAGATTCAAAAACCATTCCTAATACCTATCCTGAAGACCTTTGGTGCTTAAAACAAACATAAGAATAGAAACAAAAACCAGCTATCAAATATATAACCAACCTGAAACAGCAGGCGCCAGCTCCCTTGCAGTACAGTTAGGAAGATGAATGATAGCTGAAGCAGCTTCATAAATAACCATTTCATGTTTATTTCGCAAGCAGCTCTCAATGAAATCAAAGAATGGACTTTCATGGCTGTCAGTAAATATAAATAGACCATCATTAGATATCAAAAACATCAGAGGCAATATGCACAGTAGTTGAAAACAGACAGATTGAAAAGCACTTTTAGAATTATGGATGAAGGACCTCTGAAAATCCATTCCTCCATAAAAAACAATAAGAACGCTGGCATAAATTTTCAAAATCAACTTTTTCAGCACTCTAGAAATTAGCAAAAGCTTGCAACAATCCTCATAGCTAAAAAAGCCAGAAGCCCAGCAGCCACTGGAGGAGGCAAGTGTGTTTGGAGCTCCCTCAAAAGCCCTGCCCCCAAGAACTGTCACTATTTGATCAGACGAGTGTTCCCTAGAAAAGTCCCATTCATGGAGCTAATCTTTATTTTATCTGACTCATAGCTCATTTAGTGAAAAAAGCCCTATATCCCCAGGGAGTTTGTCCTGCAAAACCAGTGGCAATTGTTTAACATTGTATTTGCCAGAGGCAGTGATTCCAGTTGGGACAAACAAAAATCTGCACACAAAAAACTTAAAGGAAAATCTGAGGCATAAGATGTCCATAGTGGGCTTTGATAATTTCTGACATATTCCTGGGGATCTAAAAGGCCATGCGCATGTGGAAGGCTGCGCAGATGCCCAGGAAAGATTGACAGAGCCCTAATTTCTCACCTGTGCTTGACTTTGAGGTTCTGAGCAAGCAGGAAGTGAAGCCTAAGGCAGAGTTATAAACTGCAAGAGCATGGAGGGCATGCCCCAACACACAAAATGCCCACTGGAAAAGGGTGAAAGACATGCTGATTTAAAGCATTTAAGAAAATATGTCAAATCATTATCTGACGATTCAGCTAACCAAGCAAAAACTTCAATGATTGCACATGATCAAGAATAAAAGCTGCAGAATTAGCCCAGGAAAGTCAGTAAACAAACAACGACGACAAACAGCAACAATAACAAACTCTGAGCATAGGGAAAGGGGAAATCTGAACACCCGAATTTTCACATCAAATAATTTAAAATATCCAATATTTGACAAAAATTTATGATACACAGAAATAGCAAAATATAGCCCATGTATTGGAGGCGGGGGGCAGGGGGGGGAGGGAAATGGTCAATGAACATTATTCCTGAGGAAGCCTACATGCTGGATTTACTATGCAAAGATTTCAGGTCAACTAATATAAATATGCTGAAAGAAGTAAAGGAAACCATGTGTACAGAATAAAAGGGAATTAAAGGTATGACAATCATGTCTCACCAAAGAGAATATTAATATAGAGATAGAAATGAGTTCTTAAAAGGAACCAAATAGAAATTCTGGATTTGGAAAGTATAATAACTGGAGTCAGAAATTCAAATCTGCAGTTTAATGGTTGATTTGCACTGGCAGTAGAAAGAACCATAAACTTGAAGATGGGTAACCTGAGATAACCCAGCTGAGGAAATTTTTTTTTTAAAAGAATGAAGAAAAAGAACAAAGGTTTAAAGACCTGTGGAATATGACCATGTGTAGCAACATTTGCACAATAGGAGTCTCAGAAGGAAAGGAGAGAGACAAAGGGGCAAAAGGAATATCTGAAGAAATAGTGGCTAAAAACTTCCTAAACTTGATGAAAACCATTAATCTATGAACTTAAGAAGCTCAACAAATCCCAAGCAGCATAAATACAAAAGGATCCCACACAGATAGACACAAACTGGTAAAAACATACAACAAAGAAAATTTTGACAGCAGCAAGATAAAAGCTACTGATCACCTTGAATAGAGGAGCATCAATACAATTAATGGCTGACATTTCACCTAAAACGATGGACGAGAGGGTAGTAGAATGTCAAATTCAAAGTGCTGAAATAAAAATTCAAGAATTCTATATCCAGCAAAACTATCCTACAAAAATGAAGGCTGAAAAAGGACATCCCTAGATAAGCAATGAATGAGAATGCACTGCTAATAGATCTGATTTAGACTGAACTATTGACTCTAAACAGTGATATGAATAATCAAGGAGAAATAAAGAGACTAGAAATGGTAAATACATAAAGTGATATAAAAGATAATATAGATACATTATTTTCATTTCTCTTAACTGTTTTAAAAAGACATAAAATTGTATGAAGCAATAATTATAATACTACATTATTGGATTTATTACACATACACATGTAATATACATGACAATAATAGCAAACAAGAGCAGGGAGAAAATGCAACTATATTAAAGCAAAGATTCTATTTTACTAGTATTACGTTAGTATTAATCTGAAGTAGCAAATTAAAATGTATATTCTAATCCCTAGAGTAATGACTAAGAAAAAATGGCGAAAAAGTAAAGATATTCACAGAGAAATTAAAATGATATGCTGAAAATGTTTACTTAACACAAAAGAAAGTAGGCAAAGAGGAAGAGAGAAACAAAAAAGACAGGAGACTTACATAGAACAAACAAAAATTGGCAAAGATAAATACAATTAAACATCCCAATCAAAGTAAAATCCAATTACATACTATCTAGAAGTAACTCACATTACATTCAAAGATACAAATAGGGTGAAAGGAAAAGATATCATGCAAACAGTAACCATAAGAGATCAGGAGTGGCTATATTAATATCAGAAAAAATAGAATTTAAGACAAAAATATTACAAGAGATAAAAAGACATTTCATAATGAGAAAGAGGTCAATGTATCAGTATGATATAACAATGATAAATACATACACACATTTAACATCAGAGCATCAAAATACATGAATCAAAACTTGACAAAATGAAAGGAGATTATAGATCATTTAACAATAACAGTTGGAGATATCTATACATATAGAACAACTGGACAGAAAATCATCAAGGATATAGAAGATTTGAAAAACATAATCGGCCAACTCAACCTAGAACATTCAACCCAATGACTGTACCATAAATATACAATTTTCAAGTGCATATGGACAGTTCTCAAGGATAGATCAAATGCCAACCATAAAACACATTTTAATACATTTAGAAGGACAGAAATCATCAAAGTATGTTCCCCAACCATAATGGAATTAAAATATAAGTCAACAAAAAGAAAAAATTATAGGTCAACAAGAAATAAATTGGGGAAATACCAAAATATTTGGATATTAAGCAATGTATGTCTAAGTAACCCATGGATCAAGAATAAATCAGGAAAGGGCTGGCCAGGCACCTACAGATAGCAACTGAAGTCCCAGAGATATATCTCAGCTGTTGGGGTTGCCACTGAGAACTCTGGGATCTAATCCCCAAGCTGGATCCCCGAGTAGAGAGCACCAAAACTGAGGAGAGTACTCACATAACATCTGGCTATGAAAACAGCAGGGTGCTGTCTGCCAGGGAGTAACAGCTAACACTTCGGGCACCCTCTTAAAGGGCAAGTGCACTAAACTCCCTGTGGAGCTACCCACCTTGTGTTCTGGCAGAGGGAGGGTGAAGTGGACTGGAGCTGTGAGGGCAGAAGCCAGGACTGGGGACTCGGGGGATAGAACTCAGAAGGCAGACACCCCAAGTTTCCAGGGCTGAGTCATTCCCTCACCCAGCGGAGGACATCTTTCCCACATAGACATTTGCCTTGCCTGGGAAGGAAGACATTTGACACATCCTACTGGAAAACACCTTGCCCTGAGGCTACTTAAGAGATTAAAAATAACAATTAGCCTCCAGGCAGAAGCAACTGCCCTACCCTGTTAAAAACAACTCTCCCCACACCAGAGGACCATTGCCTGGGGGGCAATTCAAGTCAGAATCCTATCAGTCTGTAGGCAGAGGTGGTCTCTGGAGGCTTTGAGTCTATGCCTGATCTAATTAGTCAGAAACAGCCTTTAACTCTGTCCTGCACTAGAGATTGAGAGGTGTAGAGCAAGCACGTCAAACTTGCAGCTGGTGAGGCATGCAGCCCGCCGGCCGCAAGTTTGACATGCTTGGAGAGGATCTACCTAATACCAAGTCACAAACCCAAATAGAAAGCCAAAATGAGGAGACAAAGAAACAACCCCCAAATGAAAGAACTAGAGAATTCTACAGAAGAAGAGATAAATGAAGCAGAGATAAGAAATTTATCTGAAATAGAGGTCAGAGTAATGATGGTAAACATGCTCAACAGAATGAAAAAAGATATAGTAACTATGAAAAAAGAACAGTCTGAGATAAAGAATGACATAACACAAATAAAGGATACATTGGAAGGAATACACAGCAGATTAGGGGAAGCTGAGAATTGAATCAGTGAATTAAAAGACAGAGTTGAAAATAACACTCAATCAGAGAACCAAAAAGAAAAAACAATTAAAAAACAGAAGGGCAGCTTAAGGGAGCTGTGGTACAATGTGAAATGTAACAATATTAAAATAGTAGGTGTGCCAGAAGAGGCAGAAAGGGAGAAAGGCATAGAGAAGGTGTATGAAGAAATAATGGCAGAAAACTTCCTTAATCTGGTAAAGAAAAAAGTCACAATTGATCCCATTTAAAAGTTCAGATCTCTAATCCATCAAGCTGTTATGATCAACTCCCTGGAATTGCTAAGTAACTTCATTTCTACTTTACTGTTTTAATTGTTTAAATAAAAATAAAGATGCTTTTGATTAAAATCTATAATAATAAGAGCATAATATGCTAATTAGACCGGACATCCTTATGGACGACCTTCCAGACAAGCCGGTGCCAGAGGGAAGCCAGTGCCAGCAGCCAGGGGAAAGAAGGCCTAATCTTGCATGAATTTTGTGCATCGGGCCTCTAGTCGATAATAATAAATAATAATAATAAAAGCGTAATACGTTAATTAGACCAGACAGCCGAACGACCTTCTGGGCATTCTTCCAGATGACCTTCTGGATGAAGCCAGGGCTGCAAGAGCCAAGGCAGCCGCCGTGGCTGCGAGGGCTGAGCCCCTTGCATGAATTTCATGCATCGGGCCTCTAGTAATAATAATAATAGTAATAAATCAAATGGAAAGTGACCAAATATTTGAAACTAAATGAAAATGAAGAACAAGTCAAAATTTATGACATGTAGCTAAAGCAATGCTTGGAGAGGAATTAATAACTTTGAACACCTATACCAAAAAAAGAAGAAAGGTCTCAAAATCAATAACCTAGGCTTCCACAATTCAGAAATTAGAAAAAGAAGAGTAAACTAAGCCCACAGCAAAAAGAATAAATAATAAAGATCAGAGCAAAATGACATTTTTCAAAGAAATAGAACAAAAAATTATCTAATTTGTATGAAACCACAAAGGATCCCAAATAGGCAAAGCAATCCTGAGAAAAAAAGAACAAAGCCGGAGGTATTACACTCCCTGACTTCAACTTATACTACAAAGCTACAATAATCAAAACACTATAATATTGGCACAAAAACAGACACCCAGACCAATAGAACAGAACTGAAAGTTCAGAAATAAATTCGCATGTATATGGGCAACTAATTTTCAACAAACAAGCCAAAAACATACAATAGTGAAAAGGAAGCCTCTTCAATAAGTGGTGATGGGAAAATTGGAAAGCCACATCAAGACTGCTATATGACATCATACACAAAAGATAACTCAAAAATGACTAAAGACATTAATATAAGATCTGAGTCAATAAAATTCATTGACAAAAACATGGGTATTCAACTTATGGACCTTGGTCTCAGAGGATTGAACTTGATCCCAGAGGCAAGGGAAATAAAAGCAAAAATAAGTGAATAGGACTATATCAAACTAAAGAGGTTCTGCACAACAGAAGAAACAATAAAACAAAAAGGCAGATCCACTTCTCTTTTGGAAAATAAATATCTTAGATCTTCATTCTTATCTCCCTGTTGGAATGCACATCTTTGAGAAATATCCCGCAAGAGTATTTACCTATACAGAATCATGAGCTGTGGATGGTTATCTAGTCTCTGGGTCACCCGGGAGCAGCTGTGACAGGTCATCCCACAGCTCTGTGTCCTTCAAAACCCTGGAGACGAGGGAAACCAACTTTGTGGTTGGATGGGGTGAGGACACTGTCTTTTCCTATTTATTGTTGTTTAGACATAACCATATTTGTGGAATGTTTCTCACCTTCCCACTGGCTGTCTCAATATTTGTTTGTTTAAAATGTACATTGAGCCGAAACCGGTTTGGCTCAGTGGATAGAGCGTCTAAAAGGCTTACCTTGCTAACCTCCTCTTCCCTACAAAGAGAAATGTCACAAGAATGTGTAAAAATAAAAATCTAAGAAAAAAAAAAGGCAACCAACTGAATAGGACAAGATATTTAAAAACAATACCTCCTATAAGGGGTTTTATTCAAAATACATAAAGAATTAAAAAACAAAAGCCCAACAATCTTATTTTTAAAATGGGCAGAGGACCTGAACAGATACTTTTCCCAAAAAGATATACAAATGGCTAACATAACTGAAAAGATGCTCAACCTCACTAGCTACAGGGAATTAAAACCACAATGAAATACCACTTCACACCTGTTAGAATGGCTATTATCAATAAGGCAAGAAATAAAAAGTGTTGGAGAAGATGAGGCAAAAAAGGAACCCTCCAACACTGCTATTGGAAATGGAAATTAGGTCAGCCTCTATGTAAAACAGTATGGAGGTTCCTCAAAAAATTAAGAATAGAGATACAATATGACCCAGCATCCCTCTTCTGGGTATCTACCTGAAAAGTTTGAAAACATTTATTCATAAAGACATATGCACCCATATGTTCATTGCAGAATTATACACAGTAGCCAAGACATGGAAGCAACTTAAATGGGGTTGTTGTTTTTTTCATGTGTTGAGAAGTGTTCCTTCCCCATTTTTCTTTTTCTTTTTTTAACATGTTTTTATTGGTTTGAGAGAGGAAGGAAGAGGGAAAGAGAGAGAAAAATTAATCAGCTGCCTCGTGCACGCCCCACACTGGGGAACAAGCCACAACCCGGGGATGTGCTCTGACCAGAACCAACATCTTGGTGCATGGGTCGACGCTCAACCACTGAGCAACACCAGCTGGGCCTAAGTGTTTTTTGATGGATGATAGAATAAAGATGTGGTACATATATGCAATGGAATACTACTCAGCCATAAGAAAGGATGAAATACTGCTATTTGGGACAACATAGATGAATCTTCAGAGTATCATGCCAAGCAAAGTAAGTCATATGGAAGTAATATGGATTTTATATAATTTCATTCATGTGTGGAATACAAAACAGAAAGCTACAAATGAACAAAATAAAGCAAACCGACTCACAGACACAGTCAACAGAAGGTTACCAGAAAAAAAGAGGGGCTTGGGGAGAATAAAGAGGGTAACGGGGGCCAAATATAGGGAGATGGAGGGAGACTAGGCTGTAGGTGGTGAGCATACAATGCACTATACAGATGACATGTTATAGAATTGTACACTTTAAACTTAAATGTTATTAACCAATGTCACCCCAATAAATTTCATTTTAAAAGATCAGTGCAGAGATTAGTGGACTAGAATGAAGAAATATAATTTTTAAAAATCAATAAAACCCAAAGTTAGTTCTTTGAAAAGATTAACAAAATTGACAAATGTTCAACTAGACCAGTGGTCGGCAAACCGCGGCTCGCGAGCCACTTGCGGCTCTTTGGCCCCTTGAGTGTGGCTCTTCCACAAAATACCACATGCGGGCACACACGTACAGTGCGAAGTTGACTTAAAACTTTAAGGAACGTTTATTAAGTTAATTTTAGGGAACGTTGTGGAGTGAAAGAAGATGTAGTGTCAAGGATTGAGAAAGGTATGTTGAGATGGTTTGGACATATAGAGAGGATGAACGAAAGGAGATAGACGAAACAAGTATACAAGACCAGTGTGGATGGGAGAGTTGGAAGGGGTCGACCTCAGCGAACATACCTCAATCAGATTGAGGACGTTTTTAGCAAAGGCCAGCTTAGGAGTACCCTAATTAAGTTAATAACAATGTACCTACCTATATAGTTTAAGTTTAAAAAATTTGGCTCTCAAAAGAAATTTCAATCGTTGTACTGTTGATATTTGGCTCTGTTGACTAATGAGTTTGCCGACCACTGAACTAGACTAACCAAGAAAACAACACAAATTACTGACCTTAAAGGAATTGAAATGATTATAAAGGTATATAATAAACTATATGCCAACAAATTAAATAACATAAATGAAATGGACAAGTCCCCAGAAATACCAAACTACCAAACTGATTCACGAAGAAATACAAAATCTAAACAGACCTATGAGTTAGTTATTTAAAATCTTCCTTCAAAGAAAAGCATAGGTCCCAATGACTTCATTGGTTAATTCTATCAAATATGTAAAGAAATAATACCAATCCCCCACAAACTCTTTTAGAAAATAAATGAGGTGGGCACACTACTTCCTAACTAATGTTGTGATGCCAGTATTACCCGAACAAAAACAAATTTTCATGTAAAAACTGCAATCAATATCCCTCCTGACACAGACACAAAACTCGTAACAAAATATCAACAAACTGAATCCAGCAATATGTAAAAAGAATTATGTACTATAATTGTGGTATTTATCCCTGGAACGCAAAATTGGTTTAACAAAAAATCAATTCATGTTAGAGCGGAGGGAAAGGGAGGGGAAAAGAAGGAGAGGAAGAAATTAATTAAAGATATCCAGGTTGGAAAGGAAGAAAACTCTTTTTCACAAATGATATGATTCTGTACACAGAAAATCTCAAGAAACACACATACACAGAAGTAAACGACCATACAAAGGTTACAGGATACAAAACCAACATGCAAGACTCAACTGTATTTCTATTTATTGGCAACAATAAATCCAAAACAAAATTAATGCAATTCTATTCTTTATAGCATCAGAACGAATAAAATACTTAGAAATAAATTGAATAAAAATAATTCAGGACTTTTACAGTGAAAACTACAAAACCCTGCTGTGAAGTCTAAATAAATAAAGAAACCGTCTCTGTTCATGAACTGAAACACTATGATCAAATGGACCTACTCACAGAACATTCCATTCTTAAGTGCACACAGAACATTTTCCAGGATAAAAATCACATTAGGCCACACAAAACAAGTCTTAATACATTTAAGATTTAAATCATACCAAGTACCTTTTTCAACCAAAATGGAATGAAACTAGAAATCAATTAACAGGAGGAAAACTAGAAAATTTACAAATATGTGGAAATTAAACAACAGCACATTAATGAACCACCAATGGGTCAAAGAAGAAATCAAAAGGGAAATTAGAAAATACCATGAGACAAACAAAAACATGACATACCAAAAGTTATGGGCTGTGGTAAAGGCAATACAATATTAAAAGAGAAGTTTATAATAAAAAATATAATTTTTTGAAATGCCATCTATGATAACATACATACAAAACCAAAAAGAATTGTCAGAGAAATTCTGAGAATTAACAAGTGAGTTTAACAAGTGAGGGATAAGGATAATTTTATCCAAAACTGATCAGCTGGCTACCAAAAAAAGAAGTTGGATTCCTATGAACCTCAAAACAACTGGACTCAACCAAATATGTAAGGCAAGCATGTCAAACTCGCAGGCCACATGCAGCCTACAACAAATATTTTTGCGGCCCAGCCAATACAATAGTATGTAAGAAACATTTTAATAAAAATTTCGTAACTTTAATTTTTACAATATCCTGTCATACATAACTAGAGGCCCAGTGCAGAAAATCCGTGCACGGGTAGAGTCCCTAGGCCTGGCCGGCGATCAGGGCTGATCTGTGGGGTGATCAGCAGGGCGATTGGGGGGCCCCTGCTGGCACCCGCCTTGGCTGGCCTGGCGCTGCCCACTCGCTGGCCCCGTCCCCCGCTGCCACCACCAGTCGGGGCCTACAGGCTGGGGGCAGCTCCTGTGTGAGCGTCTGCCCCCTGGTGGTCAGTGCGCATCATAGCGACCGGTCGTTCTACTGTTCAGTTGATTTGCATATTAGGCTTTTATTATATAGGATTATTAATAACAAACTACAACATTCGCTAATGACTGATTACTATAATCGTGTTGCATTCATTTCCCTTACGTGCCTTACGTGCAGGCACACCATTTCTCTCCACTAATACTAGCAGCGAATATTTTAGCAGCTGATTGCCATGTCATTAGTCTTGTACTAAATTGTTTAGTATGTACAACAGAAAATATTTCGCTTTTGGAGAACAAGAAAAGTAGGTTTATTTGTATTATGCTTATGAATTTGTGCAGTTATTCAGTGTCTGGTAAGTTAATGTTCAAGAAAAAATATTTTTATTAAAATGTTCTATTATTTTATGTTAACGATGACTCATTTATTTCAGCCCTTTGTATTCAGCATGTCTCTATCGAAATAAACCTACATTTCTATGAAAATTGAAGCTTTTGTTTGTGTGTTTTTTTGTGGCCCACATAGACTTAAAACTTGGTTATTTGGCCCGTGTTACCTTTGAGTTTGACATGCTTGGTATAAGGCAATCAATTCTAGTCAACCACAAAGCTTGGACTCAGCTCCTTCCCATCATGCCAGCAGAGGGACTGGTACTCCCCACCCATGGGAGCTCGCATGGAGAGTCCTGCTGCTGGCATGCTATGTAATACAGCCAAAAGGTTTGGATCCCAGGTCCAATAAGCAAAATCTTGAAAGGTATGTTATTCTCTAAACAGTACCTCTCCATTTCACTGGCACAGCAATTCAGGAGGATGTCTTGTAAGAAGAGCTGGGTCATCTATGACTTCTTAGTGCCCCTGTAGTATGCTGGCAGTGTGTGCTTACTGATATGCTTGAGGGCACTGGGGTTCTCACTGTGCCAGACCATCCAGGGTTTCCCTCTGCAGCCTGCAACACTGCCCCGAGCAAGACTGTTATCCCGTCCTTAAAAGCCTTGAAACCTGGCACTGACTTGGTCTCCTATGGATGAAAGTCCTTTCAGGCATCCGTTTCCAGAACAGAGAGGTTTCATCCATATTGAATATTTGCTCTGGAAAGTCACTTTCCTCCACAACCAGCTTATCTAGAATTTCCAAAAATTCTTCAGCTGCCTTCATATCAGCACTTGCAGACTCACCACTCACTTTCACATTATGGAATGAATAACCATTCTTAATCATTTAAACCAGCAGTCACCAACCAGTGGTCTGAGGACCACTGGTGGTCCGTGAGGTCTGAAAGATTGGCAACCACTGGTTTAAACCACCCAGAGCTAGTGGTAAATTCAACGCGATAGTCATGTCCAGCCTTTTCTTTCAACATCACAGATTTTTTTTGCTTTGGCACAGATTATCATGGTGCTGAGAGGAGTACACTTCTATGTCTAGCTTTTAATCCAGGTCATTAGAAGTTTCTCCACATCTGACATTTTTTGTTATTCTCATTGCCTTAATAAAGCAAATCATTTAACAGCATCTGTCACTGTTCTTGTTTTTTGTTTTTTTTTGTTAATCCTCACCCAAGGATAGTTTTCCATTGATTTTTACAGAGAGTGGAAAGGAGAGGGAAAGACAAAGAGATAAACATCGACGTGAGACACATCAATTGGTTGCCTTCCACACTTGCCCTGACTGGGGCCAGGGATTGAGTCTGCAACTGAGGTATGTGCCCTTGACTTGAATTGAACCCACGACCCTCAGACTGCATGCCGACACTCTATCCACTGAGCCAAACCAGCCAGGACACTGTTCTTGTTCTTCTTATAGTGGAACTGGAGGCCTGATGTACAAAATTCATGCATGGGTAGGGTCCCTAGACCTGGCTGGCAATCAAGGCTGATCTGTGGAGCCCCCACTGGCACCGGCCTTAGCCAGCCTGGAGCCGGCCCCTCGCCGGCCCCTCCCCCACCGCCGGTCACCTCCCTCTTTGGGGCAACTGGTGGGGCAGTTGGGGGGCCCCCATTGGCAACCGCCTTGGCTGGCCTCAGGCCTGCAGGCTGGGGGCAGCTCCTGCATTGAGTGTCTGCCTCCTGGTGGTCAGTGTGCATCATAGCAACCACTGGTCATTCCGCTGTTGGGTTGATTTGCATATTAGGCTTTTATTATATAGGACTAGAGGCCTGGTGCATGAAATTCATGCATGGGTGGGATACCTAGACCTGGCAGGCGATCAGGGCCAGGCTGATCGGGGCCCAAAGGCCCCGGCGGGGTCGGGAGAGGAGGTGACTACTACTGGGCAGGGCGCAGAAGAAACAGACACCAGACTCCGACACTGCCCTCGGCACCCCACCACCCTGCGGTTCCCAGCCTCCCCCCTCCTCCTTCCCTTGGTGCCGCAGCGCCACCGGGGGCCTGCTGGCCAGGGGAGGGATGGGGGGAGGGACAGGGGGAGGTTTCGATCCCCACTTCGGAACGTGCAGGAGGCAGGCAATCAATGATTCTCTATCATCATTGATGTTTCTATCTCTATTTCCCTCTCTGAAATCAACCAAATATATATTTTTAAAATGCAAGGTTTTTAGAGGAAGAAAGGTAAGGCAAGGGAGCTACTGACAGGAGGGCATTTGAGATCTTGCTCACATTTCAAATAGGATAACATAAGGTGGTCTTCAGGAAGTGACAGGTGAGGAGTGGCAGTGGGTGGAGCAGGGCACTGGGGGCTGAGGAATGGGCTGTAATGACTGGGAATGTCTGTGACAGTCACACCAAGTGTGTGGTGGGGCCATTGCTGGGATCATTCATCCCCAAGAGGTTTTGATTCTGGACAGGAGGAGAAACACGGAGATCAGCCAGCCTTTCTTAACCTAGAAGGTGAGGCGAGTGGCAGAAGTGGGCTGCCCTGCTTCCCTACAAATATAAACACAGTGTAACTGCACATGGATGTCAGTCAGAGGCCAAATCAATGCCCAGCCAGCCCTGCTGGCCATGACCTGCCACTCTCTGGCTGTGCTGTGGCACTATTGGCCGGGGAGGCTGAAGCCACGCCTCCAAACACATGTAGTATACAAAGGGGCAGGCAGGAAGCCAGAAGCTGGAAGTCAGAGATGAGGCAGCCCAGCAGCGCTGAGTTCACCATGGAGCTGGGCAGGGAGCAGCTGTTGGTGTGACCAGCTTTGGAGTCAGAGGGGCTGCTCTTCCTGCATGTCACAGGTGAGTCCTTGTGAGCCCGCGACGCACCAGCTAGGCTAGGTGGGGTCTGGGGAAGCTTTTCCCTCCTGGAGCCATTCTTTCCAGGGTGGCGGCATTGGGCCGTTTTTTTGATTGTTTGTTTGTATATTTTTTATTGGAAAGCAAGCTCTGGGCTTGCAGTTCCTGGGATCTCTGGGCCATAGCGTGCACCTCCTGGCCTCGTTGCACCTCCCTCCCCTCCTTCTGCATTGAGCGTCTGACCCCTGGTGGTCAATGCGCATCATAGCAACTGGTCGACCGGTCATTCTGGTCATTCCGCCTTAATGGTTGCTGGGCTTTTATTATATAGATGGGACATGCCTGACGGATGAGCAATAACCATCACTGACTTCCCACCTCCACATCCTCAATCACTTTCAATGTCATTTCTAGGTCAACCACTCAACATAACCTCTTACTGGCACCAATAGTAGTGGATTCTGTATGCTTAGCGGCCATGATGAACAAAATAAGATCAAATTAAATCAAGCACAAGAGAAAATAATACAATCAAGAGGCCCATAAAAATGAGCTGCTGCTGCATAACATAACATACTGTTTTACTGCAAACTTATTTTATAAGTAGAAAGAGTGCCTCCAAAACTAACAAAAAGTATAGTAAATACATGAACCAGTAACATAGTTGTTTAATATCATTGTCAAATAATAGGCATTGTACATAATTGTATGTGCTATACTTTTACATGACTGGCAATGTAGTAGGTTTGTTTACATCAGCATCACCACAAGCATGCCAGTAATGTGTGGTGCTATCACATTATGACAGCTACGACATCACTAGGCAATAGGAAATTTTCAGCTTTATTATAATCCATCATATCTGGTCCATCATTGACCAAAACAGCATTATGTGGTACATGACTACAGACACTGTGAATGACATGAGGTAAAGACTCCAGAATGCATGATGTTTCTCTACCAGGCAGTCAACCTGGCTCAAACTCCAAACTTTATTTCCTCCATGGTGAGCTGCAACTGAATTCTCCACTGAGTTCTTTCAGCTCAGAGCTACTACAGTTTGCCAGGTTTCCTAGAGTCTTCCCCTGTATGTGCACAGTTCATGGGCCAACCAAGGATTTTTGTAGATTAAAATTGATTTTGAGGCTCACCCATTGGTGGTTCCCTCCTTTCCAGGTTTTCCACCCTAAGTTTTCATCACTCTTCTAATCTCAAACTGTGTTCTGACCCCTCTGTCCAGTAAATACTATACCTTCCTGTGATCCCACCTGAGAATTGGGAACTGCCCTAGGAGACTACCCAGAAATACCCAAATCTCACCCAGTATAGCTTCGGTTGTCCAGGCATCAACTTCCCTCCAGTTTTTGCCTCCTTTTCATGAATCACCAGGCCAACTTCCAAATAGTTGTGGGGTTTCTTGTTTTTTTGTGTGTTTGTTTGTTTGTTTGTTTTGGGGGGGAGGGGGTAATAGTTTTATACTGATTATATAATCATTATTTGCAAGAGGGCTAATATGACCAAGCTACTCCACCACTGTAGGAAGCTCAACTGAATATTTTTGGATATTCTATTTTATCTTCTCTGTTAACATTTACATTATATCTTTCAGGTGTTTTTAGTGGGTACTCAAGAGATCATAGTATTTATCCTTATGTTACCACAGACTACCATCAAATAATATAATACTGCTTCATGAACAATATAAGAACCTTACATATGTAATCCTATTTTTCTCCCTCCTGCCCTTTAAATAATTTAAATAAATAAATAATGAAATACAATACTTCAATAGTCTCTTTTATAAAAATAAAAGGGATAAAAAAGATTCTTAATGTTACTTCCAGTTTCCACATTTAAGGATTTTTTGTTTAGGGTCAATTTGTTATTATACTATTAATAATCATAATCTATTAAATACATATACCAGAGCATATATTAATTTTTTTCAGAAGTTGTGTTACTTGGAATTCCATGATTTTTTTTAATTCAGAAAATATATAATCTGTAAAGTCAGCAATGCCCAAAAAATATTCATTAAGGAAATAAATTCTGAGGCATATTTACCAGCAAAGGAAAAATTACTTAAGTTTAGATGAAGACACTTACCCCTCTTCACTTTCTTTTAGTAAGCGACTGGCAATTCGGATCAGCATGCAGTAAGCAAATTGTGATTTGAGACCGGATTTTGTAAACTTATTTAACATCTTAGAGACAGCAAGGCGATCATTCTTTTTAAGGTGATACAGGACTCCCAATGCATGGTACTAAAGAACAAGAAAAAGAACGTAACATACATAAAACTGAGTAGGAAGAAGACAAAATTACATGAAAGTAGAAATCATATGGAACTAGATTTTTAATAAAAAGATTCTCAGGTCAAAAGTACACAGATAGTATAGCTTTTTCACTTTGAATCAAACACAGGCAAGACTGAAAGGATACGAGTTTCGAATTTATCCCCAGAAGGTGTAAATTTAGATTGGAGAAGTCTTAAGAAGGTAACATACAATCTGAGGGTACATCTGGCAGGTCAGCCCTGCCCCACTCATCCTTAGTACAAAGGTCTCAGGTCCATGGCTTCACCAGTGTGGCAGGCCTTCGAGTGGCTTTAAATCACCTGTGACCATGTCAGAAGTTAAGGGATCACATCTCCTGAAGAAGGCTTTAGGAGTGCACGAATATTATCACGGCACTTTGTGTAAAGGCACAATAATGGAATTAGGAGAGTGAGAATATTTCCCATGAGAAAAATAACTACTGTGTTTCCTCATAACTGAGTATGCTAACATGAGAAGTTATAAACACAGAAAGGGGATAAATAAGTACCCTCTCAAACACAAATGGGGTACTTTACATAAAATTGCCAGTTAAGGATTTAACCTTGTTCCTTTTAATTAGGAACAGCCTAATGAATATCAAAAGGAGATATTTCCAACAAAATGGTACTAAAGTTTCACAATGTAAAAATTACTCTTTACTGTTGTTATAATGTTTACTATAATCAAGGCCTGAAAAGCCTGGAATTGAACATCCTTCTTCACAATTTATTTTTCAAATAAAGGATTGAAATGCACTGTGAAGGACCTTTGGAATGAGCCTCTCAAACTGCTACTGAATATAAGAAGCTTTCTCTAACCTTCTTACAGCTTCAATTGAACACTAGCAGGGCCTATGGTAGTAATCATAATTAGTGGGATACCTACTTGAGAATATGCACTCACAGGCTGCTTAATATTAGCCTTTAGCTAATACTCATTTTTTGGAATCAATAAATTGCCCCTACAATGCAAGGTTAAAGAAAGCTGATCTTGAGACAGACGCTAAAATAATTCAATATCCATACCTGGACCATAATATTGTCACTTGTAGCAGCTTCTTGGGCTTCATTGACCCAGCGCTTAACTACATCATAGCTTATCTTCATCAGGTGCTAAGGGCAGAAAAAAATGAGAATAGATAAGACATGGTCACTGGAAGTTTAGAAGCATGAGTTTCTTTTCCAAAAGACATTTAAAAAAAAGAAAAGAAACAACTTTGTAGCTTCATAAGTCTATTTCAAATCTCTGCTCCTGAGGCAAGTAATAAAACCAAAAGTACTTTCTCCAAGATTCCCTAGAAAGGCAAGTAACATATGCCTGTAGGCCCAGAGAGATGTGTAAAAGGAAGTAAGGAGAGGGGAGGGACAGAAAGGGATGGATAGTACTTAAATAATGTTAACATTATAAGTTCTACTTCTAGGAAACTCACCTAGAAGAAAAAAATCAGAGAACCACTATATTCTCTTGGTCAATTATATTCCAGAACCAGGTAACTCCTGTGATTCAGATGATTGAATCCATTTACACATTAGTAATCAATGTTAATTAAATGCAGTGTGATAGATTGTAAGTAATAAATTTTGTTTTGATAAAAAAGAGAAAGAATAGGCTACTTCCTGGGAGAAAATTTTTGAAGTGGGACAGGAGACTTTGGATTGAAGGACACTGTGAGCAGCAAGGAAAGTAGAGAACCAAGAGGCAAGAGGTAAAAGTGCAGGTCATAACAGAAGATTTAAAAAAAAAGAGATTGAGAGCCTTGGCTGGGTAGCTCAGTGGGTTAGAGCATCATCTTCTAGGTCAAGGTTGCAGGTTCAAATTAATTTCTCTCTCTCTCTCTCTCTCTCTCTCTCTCTCTCTCTCCCCTCCCTCCCCACCTAAAATAAATAATTTTCTTAAAAAAAAATAAGAGAGATCAACCCTGTTTCATCCCTGTCTTTCCCTGACCCATACCTCCCATCTTTATTATGTGTAAAACATAACTTTCTGATTACCAAAACCTTACAAGCCCATGACAATTTCATGTTTTTAACTGCCCATTTTAATTGCTCAATGCTCCCCTGGCAGACAAAACATTCTTGGATAAAGTAACAGAGGTATACACATATTTTTTAAATGTTTCACTTGTGAGAGAATCACTTTGCTTTTGCAACTAGAAACTGTACCATGCATAAGAACTAGGCAGCCACTGTCTTGTTCACTTACTAAGGAAGACACCAATGCTGAGCTGGATACACTGGGGACTCTATCCACAATGGCCTGCTTCATGTATCTTTCAATGGCCTGCAGCAATGTTCCCTAATAAAATTCAGAGAGAAAAGTTGTTGAAGCAAAACATTTTCACACTATATTACCACTTCAAAATAATTTACGAAAACCAGTCATATATTAGTTTCTGTGTAAATACTTAGACTGCATTAAAAGGATTAGCATATAATAATCATAGCCCATCCAGCAGAACCCAGACAACCCAGTGGGAGCTTCAAGGAGGGACATCTATATGTAAGAAAGACAAATAACTATTCAACAATGAAATAAACTGTCTCAAAGTGGAGAGCTCCAATTTGAGGAAACACATAAGCAGGGGTCAACCTACCAAGGGTGTTGTAAAGGAAACTCCTAGATGAGGAGGAAAGGTGCTTTTGAAGTCCTGAAAATTCCTCTATGTCAGCGGTTCTCAACCTGTGGGTCGAGACCCCTTTGGGGGTCGAACGACCCTTTCACAGGGGTCGCCTAAGACCATCCTGCACATCGGATATTTACATTACGATCCATAACAGTAGCAACATTACAGTTATGAAGTAGCAACGAAAATAATTTTATGGTTGGGTCACAACATGAGGAACTGTATTTAAAGGGCCAGAAGGTTGAGAACCACTGCTCTATGTGAAGGGGATCTATTTTATATGGATCCCAGAGAGTCTTACAAGTCAAGTGTAATCTGATTATTTTATATACATAATTAAATGTTTGATATACTACTATAGTGAGCTCTCCATACAAAATCCTCTGAAAACAAAGTTCTTTTTAATTTAACTGGAAGAAAGCTTAGCACTGGAAAGGTGCTGGCCCCTGAAGATACGTAAACAGACTGAAAGTTTTTTAGAAGAGAGTCCTTTTGTTAGCACTGGTATCATCAAGTCTTATGTCACCAACTTAATGCTAAAAACAAAAATAACCACAATAAAATATTATTCCTTCTAGAATCCAGATTTACCATTTGATCCTGCTCGTTTTAAAACTTGAGAGGATTACAAACATATACGCTCAAGTTTTAAAACTTGAGAGGATTACAAACATATACCCATGCATTAGTATACCTGAAATATTATTTAATTTGTTTATCAATGCCCAGCCTGCCCTCCATTTTAACCTTTCCTACTCACAGTTCCAAGAAATGGACCTCCTAGCACACTATGTACCCTCATCTCTCCAGATGTAACAGACTGAGTCAGATACAGGTGTATACAAGCTACTGGGCTGGCTGATGACTAACCAGGTTGTCTTCCTGAACTATTTGAATGACGAGGCTTGAGTCTGGCAAATGATGGATCATAACAGTGAGTATCTAAGAAATCTTGCCGCTGGGTTCCTTTCTTGCTCTGGCTTCTGGTTCTAAGTTTTACCTCAAATTCTGAGCGCTCTATATTTTGTAAGAACACTTCTTTTTAAAGCTAAATTCAAATGTTTTTTTTTTGTTTCCTGTAAGCAATGTGCCCTGGCTATACCAAAAGTCTATGAGGGCAAACAGAGAAAGAAATAGACTAATCTAAATAAACAAAAGGAAAAAACCATTTGAAAGAAAAGAAGCTGGAACCACAAAAGCCTTTCTGGTGGTCCTGTTTCTCTTACACAGACATATCTCAGAGATACTGCAGGTTCCAGGCCATGCAATAATGCAAGTATCACAATAAAGCAAGTCACATGAATTCTTTTGGTTTCCCAGAGTATATAAAAGTTATGTTTACACTATACTGTAGTCATTAAGTGTGTAAGAATAGCATTATGTCTAAAAAAAAATGCAGTATCTGTGAAGCACAGTAAAACGAGGTGGTGTGCCTGTACTGAAGATTCAGAGTCAGACTAGGGAATCCTACTCAATTACATGGCCTCCTGCAGATAAACAGTGACACCACCACCACACATAGCCCCCCCTCTCCGCCCTCCCGCTCAACACCCCAGCAAAACAAGGAGAACTTACGTCAGTGATTCTGCAGAGAGCCCTGATGGCCGGGCCTCGGTACACATCTTCCTTTCCTGTCATGTCCTTGGTGAGACTAAGAAAAATCAAATTAGTTACTGTGAGATCAATTAGAGTCAAGTCTTCCCTCTTGTGGAGTCCAGCCTTAGCTAATTCCACTTAACCCCATAACTATCTCAACAGAGCTATTGATTCAACAAATATTTATTGAGTGTCTTCTTTGGATAAACATTAAAATTATTGGGTAGAAGACTGTTCTAAATCTTAATACAGCAGCGAGCTAAACAAAGTCTTTGCCTTCATGGAGCTTATATTCTAGCGGTAACAGAGAGATAATAACCACATAAACCATATTTTAGATACTGACAACTGGCATAAAAAAAAAAATAAAGATGCTCAGCCGGCGTGGCTCAGTGGTTCAGCACTGACCTATGAACCAGGAGGTCACGGTTTGATTCCTGGTCAAGGCATATGCCCAGATTGCAGGCTCGATCCCCAGTGTGGGGCATGCAGTAGGCAGCCAACCAATGATTCTCTCTCATCATTGGTATTGATGTTTCTCTCTCTCTCTCTCTCTCTCTCTCTCTCTCTCTCTCTCTCTCTCTCACCCTTCCTCTCTGAAATCAATATTTTTTTAAATAAAAAATAAAGATGAGATAGTATTCAGAGCCCTGGGCTGACATCTCCTCAAATCCTAAAAACCCACCATTATCAGACGTAACTCTTTAAAAGACACTGGCCCTGACATGGCAGAGGGGACACTGACACAGTGGGTAGCTCAGTTGGTTAGAGCATCGTCCTGATACATGAAGGATGCAGGTTTAATACCTGGTCAGGGCACATACAAGAATTGACCAATGAATGTACAAAAAGTGGAACAACAAATCAATATTTCTTTTATTTCTCTCTCTCAAATAAATGAAAAACTTAAAAAAATAATTAAAGAAACTGACTGAAATGATGAGGTCACTCTCTCCAGCCATGGCTTTCTAAAATAACAATTGTCAATGACTTCAGACTTTTCTGCCTCATTTTAAAAACAGGCCAGAGTAGTGTGGACTAAGCTACTAAATTCTATGTTTATACTTTAAAGAGGTGTTTGGCCTTTATGTTACTCACCCTATTACCCTTCCTTCACTCATCCTCGTGTACTGACACAACCCCTAACATGACTACCCATCTCCCTTGCTCAGCTCCCCTCATGGCCACACCTCCAACGTACTCCATTAGGACACCAAGAAGAGAAAGTTGTGAATAACTGTTAGTCCTTCAATTTCATTCTTTTTTCAATTATAAAAGTATTTCATTTATGTAACAGGTACACTTTCAAAATATTCATAAAGGTAAAAAATATCAAGTCTAAGACTCCCCTCATGCACCCTAGCCTATAGTACCACAGTTTTAAAAATATATGGAAAACCACAGAGACTTATTAAAAATTCATGCTAATGGGGTCCCCACTCTTCTGGTACCTTCCTTTTTTACTTAATAACATAACTTGAGAATCTTTCCGATTGGCAGATTATTTTTTAATTTTAGATATCTATATATTTTTAAGTAACCAAATGTATCTATTGGTGACAGTACCATAGCCTGGCCTGCATCTGGAAGAGAATTCCCCAACCTAACAGGGTCCTATCTGCAGCCTACTACCTCAGTGAGTATTCAGTAGGCTATCCCATCACTGCACTGGGGTGTCTGCTCCTAGAAGCAGAACATGGTAAAACTATTGGATCTCCTAGTCTTGAGCCACTGTCATGCTGCTTTTGCCATGAAATACATGGCAATGTCAAATAGAACACCATGGCAATACATTAAGAATAACTGGGTACCACAACTTGGACCAATGCAAGCCCCTTATTCGTCCTGTATTTTACAGTGGTTTTCCCATGTAATTTTTAAAAAATTATATAATCAAATTTATCAATCTTTTCTTTCATTGTCCCTGGAATTTTAGTCAAAATTAACAAAGCCTTTCCCTACACCAGTGGTTGGCAAACTGCGGCTCACGAGCCACATGCGGCTCTTTGGCCCCTTGAGTGTGGCTCTTCCACAAAATACCACGTGCGGGCGCACACATACAGTGCGACTGAAACTTCGTGGCCCATGCGCAGAAGTCGGTATTTTGTGGAAGAGCCACACTCAAGGGGGCCAAAGAGCCGCATGTGGCTCGAGAGCCGCAGTTTGCCGACCACTGCCCTACACCATCATTAAAGAGGAATACACTCATGTTTTCTTCTAGTACTTGCATGGTTTTACTTTTTAATTTATATTCCTTATCCATTTAGAGCTTATTCATGTGTATGATGTAAAATACGGATCTGATTTTAACTTTTCCAAGCGGCTATTCAGTTGTCCCAGCATCATGTATTGAAAAATACAAGTTTACCCCAGTGAGTACAGAGAGAGAGGCCACCTTTGTCATATACTAAATTTCCATGTATATTTGGGTTTAATTCTGTACTTTCCATTTGTATCAGAGAATTCTGGAAAATGCAGATCAGCATGGCAGAGGTGAAACATGACAAAGTCATCACACGTTTTGTTCCATTGGTGTATTTGTCTATTCATGTGTCAGTACCACCACACTGTTTTAACTTTACAGGCCCTAATATTTACAGGCTGGGAGGATTAATCCTCCCTCATGGTTTTCCTTTTCCAGTTATCTCCAACCTGCTTGCTTTTCCACATGAACTTTAGTATCAAATTTTCTAACTCCATAATAGAGTCTTTTTTTTTTAACTGGGATTACACTGAATTTATAAATTAATTTAGGGAGGATTGAAATTTTTATAATGTTGACCTATTCAAAAACAGCAGGTATCTTTACATTTGTTCAAGTATACTTTGAGTCTTTCAGGGCTTAAATTTTTTTTACTTCATATAAGTTTTGTGCATTTATTGTCAAAATTATTCCTAAGTGTTTAATCTTATGTGTTGTTGTAGTGGGGTGCTGTGTGTTGTTTGTTTACATGAAGGCTACTGATTTTTGTATGTTAATTTTATGTCCTATGGGAATACATCAATGTCATTGGAATACCTGAAGAGGAGAAAAGAGATTGGTGCCAAAAATAAATTTTTTGAAGAAATAATGTTTGAAACTTCTAAATTTGGAGAAAGACATAACTTTCTGGTTCAGCACTAGTGATCATATACAAAACAAACTCAAAGAATTCCACACCCAAGTACCTAGCAAAACTTCTGAAAACCAAAAATAAAACTCTTGAAAGCAGTAGGAAAAAATGACACATTACAGATAGGGGAACTTATCTGAAAATACTGTAGATTTTTCATCAGGAAACACAGATGTCAGAAGACAATCAATGGGACACCACCATCTTTTTAATGCTAAAACAAAAGAAACTGACAACCCAGAATTCCATAGCTACTAAAAATATTTTTTAGGAGTGAAAGTGAAATAAAGACTTCCTCAGATGAAGGTAAACGAAGAGTATCTGTCACAATTATTAAATGAAATATTTCTAAGGAAATATTAAATTAAGTGTTTCAGGCTGAAGAGAAATGATACTAGAATGATCCCTAGAACAATCAATACAACTTTACAGGAGTGAAAGAAAACAAACAAACCTGTCAATCCAGAATGCTATGCCCAGCAAAAGAGCTTTTAAAAACAGGAGGCTGTCCTAGCTGGTTTGACTCAGTGGATAGAGCGTTGGCCTGCGGACTGAAGGATCCCAGGTTCAATCCTGGTAAAGGGCATGTACCTGGGTTGCAGGCTCCATCCCCAGTGAGGGGCGTGCAGGAGGCAGCCAATCAATGATTCTCTCTCATCACTGATGTTTCTATCTCTCTCTCCCTCTTCCTTTCTCTCTGAAATCAATAAAATGTTTAAAAAACAAAAAGCAAATAGGAAGCTTATTTTACTTTTTCCTCTCTGTTCTCAGTTGGGACTATTTCACTGAATTATCTTCAAGCTCATGGACCCTTTCCTCTGACAAAGCCATTCTGTTATTGAGGCCAGTCAATGAATTTTATTTCACATATTCTACTTTGTCATTTCTAAAATTTTCATTTAGTTCTTTTTACATATAACTTTGCTAAGAATTACTTTCTATTCATCTCAAGAGTGTTCACCTTTATGGAGCATGGCTGCACTAGCTGCTTTCAAGTTTTTACCCCCAAATCTAGGTAATTTGGGGGTTGGCATCTACTGATTACCTTTTCTCTTGAGAATTGGTCAGTCTTTCCTGGTTGACTAATACTGGATTATAGCTGGACATTTTTAATATTGTCAGGAGACTGGGTCCTGTTACAAGTCTCTGAGGAATGTTGCCTTTTGTTTCAGCAAGCAATCCACCCAGTTAGCTTCAGGCAACAAGTTCTGCCTGATCTTTCGTGCACGTCACTGCTCCCACACTCTGTCTCTCAAGGACTCCTTTTCCCAGTTCTTCTAGTCAGGAATATGGGATTCTCTCAGTTTTAGCTCCCTGTGCATCTGCGTAATTCTGTGCAAGTAGGTCCTCAAGACACAGAAGTAGAAGACCAAAAAATTTCCCCCCACTCTTCACACAAAGGTTCCCTTTCCTCAGGGACAGATTTTATCTCACAGTTTTTAGGTGTCTGCAACACTGCTCAGACCACAGTAAAGTTGTTTCACAATTGGGGCTGGCCTCAGGGCAGGACCCGAAAGTAAACAGAAAAACTAAAACAAACAAGGATTCTCCCCCATGCTCTTCAGCTTATAGGGGCCTTTCTTTGAGCTGGTGCTCAGGCCACAGAGATGGGCTTCTGTCTGTCTTTGTTGACCCTGTCAATAGACAGTTCCCCTGTTTAGCCTGCCCTTGGGTCAAACCCAGAGTATGAAGAGGAAAAATAACCATGAAACTCACTGTTACCATATTGGTTATTCATTAATTACTGTTTTCTCTCCCCAAATTCACCTGCTATTACTGTATTCACTTTTCAGGGGCCTTAGGTATCTGCTTTTTGTACTTTGATCTAGACGATTTGTTGTAATCATGGGAGAGTTAGCCTGCAGTGTCCTTACTCCATCTCAGCTAGAATTATAAGTCCCCCAGCTTTCCCTTTTATTCATTGTTACTCATTTTATTAGGCTTTGAGAAGGAAGTTTTGAGACTTGGCATCATATTCATCATCATTTCTCAAAAATTTTCCACAATTTCATTTTAAAAGAGAATAGGTATTAACCCAAATAAATCAGGGCAGTCTCCTTGTCAACTGGGCATGAGAGGGAAGGGAAGCAGCATACAGAAAGGTTCTCAACACCCATTAAACACACTGTGATGGTTAATTTTATGTCTTAACTTGACTGCGCTAAGGGAAGCCCAGAAAGCTGGCCACCATTCAAATAGAAAAGCTGTTTCAGGCTGGAATTTCTCTTTCCAAGTAAGTGGATGAACTTAGCTTCTTATTCCCTCAGGAACCTCAGAATATTGCCCTCCCCCTACCCAAATCCTCACAGTATCCCAACAATTGATTTCAAAACTGCCTGCCAGACAACAGTTTCTACAACCAATATATTTCCTCCTAAATTATGGTTTATGAACTGGTCATTTGATTTTCTGAGACTAGGGATGGAACCTATCACATACTGATACCCAAGCCCCAGCCCACAGGCCACTGCTACTCCCTAATGTGAGATCCTTCCTCAGGACTCAATTCCGGAATTCTAAGCAATCTTCAGGTACATCTTTCCTGGGTTGGCTCATCAGAGCGGGGTAAAGTGGGATGACCAGACTGTCAATACAGATGACCATCTTTAACTAACCAAAGCTCATGTGTTAGTTTGTTTTTAAATGTTATACTTTATACATAATTAAAAATGCACAGCTTACGTGCTCAGTTAGATGTTTTTAGCAATTGGGATCACTCACGTAACCTCCACTCAAAATAAAACACTGAGCAGTTCCAGCATCTCAGAGAACTTTCTCAGGCCTACGTCCAGTCAATCCCCCCCAACGCACTAGACTTCTGGTTTCTATCACCACAGCTGAGTTTTGGCTGGTCTTAGAATCACATAAATAGAATCACTGGTTTTCTTTTGTTCCAAGATAATGTTTAGAAATGTATTCGTGTTGTTGCCCAAATAAGCAATTTGTTCCTTTTTATTGCCAAGGAGTAGTCCGCTATATTAATATACCACAATTTGTTTACCCATTAACCTGTTGATGAACTTTTGGGTTGTTTCCCATTTAAGGCAATCACAAATAAAGATGCTAAATAATCAGCTTATAGTCTTTTCTGTGACCATATATTTTTATTTTTATTGTGTAAAATCTAGCAATGGGATTGCTGGTCACAGAGCAGGTATATGTTTAACTTTAAGAAATGGGTAAAGTTTTTCTAAGACAATTGTACCATTCTACTGTGGACAAAAAAGGGGGTTCTATGAAAATTAACCTCATAGGATGATCTGATTGTAAATTCCTAACTGGGCAGGTCATGGTGAGTAGTCATGCCCCAGGCATATAACTTTCTAATAAAAGGTTTTTCTTGCCTGTGGCTCAGTGGTTGAGCATTGACTCATGAACCAGGAGATCATGGTTTGATTCCCAGTCAGGGCACATGCCCAGGTGTCAGGCTAGATCCCCAGTGGAGGACATACAGGAGGCAGCTGATCGATTTTTCTCTCATCATTGATGTTTTTCTCTCCCTCTCCCTTCCTCTCTCTGGGGGAAAAAAAAAAAAAAAAGATTTATCTTTGCTTTAAGCAAGCCTGGCCATTGTGCATCAAGGTTAACACATCTTTAAAATAAGCCTAACCACCCTCAAGAGAGCACATAATCTTGAAAACTGTCCTGTAAGCCAATCTCCACCTTGCTTTCTCCCACCTTCCTGTACTCTAGCGGTGGGGAACCTTTTTTCTGCCAAGGACCATTTGGGTATTTATAACATCATTGGCTTAATATAATTCACTTAATATAAATTTATGTTGCTATGAAAAAAGCTCCTAGATTTATTGAATTTCGAGTCCCACTTGTGGTTGCCTTGGCAGGGCCAGACCAAATGATTTCAGGGACCTTATACGGTCCTGATGTAATCTTCCTTACCTTCCCACCTTAATTCCAAATGCATAAAAGAAACTGCAAGACTGTTATTCTCTGCAGCAGTGATTTTTCAACTGGTATGGCACAAGAATTTTTAAAACATGCAATACTTGATTATTTAGTCAGGGGCACTGACCTCTTTGCCCCTAGATCCTCAAAAAAATGACAACAGCCAACACAATAGCTGTCCAGTGTCAATGAATCAAAATTATACCCTTTTTCTTTAAATTACATCTATTTTTATTGTCAGGTGGACAAAAGTATATTTTTTGGTGTGGCACAGAATTTTAGTCGTTTATGTGTGCCATGAGATGGAAAAGGTTGAAAATCACGGCTCTGGAGTGTTTACAATCATGCTCCCCCGCATATGTCATCAGTTTGGCTTAAATAAACTTAAAAAAATTCAAACACAGTTTGAATGTTCTTACGTCAACACTACATTCCCATCTACAATGTATGAGCATTTCAACTGTTCCATATACCTGATAGTGAAGCAGGCTTTTTGATTTTGGTATTGCCAGGCTTTGTTATTTTAATCATTTTAGTGGGTATAGAATAATATCTCACTGAGGTTTTAATCTGCATTTCCCTCGTAATTATTTATATTAAGTACATTTCCATGTGCTTATTGGCCATACATATATATTCAGTTGTGAAGGGCATGCCTTCAGGCTTTCTTAATTTCTTTGGTTTCTTACCAAACTAACGCAATTAATGGCCATCGACTATATTAGTTTTCTACATCTGCTGTAACAAATGACTACGATCAGTGTCTAAAAACAACAAAAATGTTTTATTTTATAGTTCTATGGGCTAGAAGTCCAACATAGGTCTCACAGGGCCAAAATAAAATCATTGTGTCAGCAGGGCTACACCCCTCTCATAGGCAAAATTAACCCGTACATACATATTCACCCCATCCCCAGAATCTCCCAAATCTCAACATATTACAGTGTGGATGAAAAGGGGTCACATACTAAACCTGACAAGCTCAGGGGAGACTTCAGTGGTAGCCTTACAAAGATCTAAAGTAACGACATAGGATGGTCTGAAATTAAAACTTTCTAACTAAAAGCAATTCATGATGGGTAGTCATGTCCTAGGGCAGTATTTTACCCTAACAAAGATCAATCTTCACCTTTTTTTTTTTTTAGAGTGGAAGGGAAGGGGAAAGACAGAGAGAAACATCGTTGTGAGAGAACACATCGATTGATTGCCTCTCACATAAACTCCAACCCAGCTCAGGATCCAGCCTGCAACCAAGGAATGTGCCCTTGATCAGAACTGATCCCACCACCCTTCAGTCCTGGGGCTGATCGTCTTAACTATTGAGCAAAACACCGGCTAGGGCAGTATTCACCTTAACTGAGCCTGTCTCTTTCTGCACCTAGGATAACATGCCTTTGGAATTACAAAGTAATTTCCTTCCCCTTCCATATTCCTCAAAGCACAACCACCATACCAGGGCAGAGACCACACATCCCCTCATTGTTACCGTTATGGTGTTGTTGATTGCTGACTACCCTGTACCCACCTATGGAAAAGAAATGTCTCTCATTTTACTTTTTATCCAATTCCAGAGGTACCTCCTCCACAACTTTCCTTTCTCCCACCTTCCTAATCTATCACCAATGGATTTCATATAATCATTAATACCTCCTTTTATGATTGTCATGTATAAAATAAGGTGCAAAACTGCCATTTTCTGGAGTATTTTCTCAATCTGTTGAGGTGTTTCTCCCTGGCAATAACTGTCAGTTTGGCTCAAATAAACTCACAAAAATTATTACAGGTTTGGATTTTTCTTATGTTGACATTCACTTGGTGTAGCAGGATTCCGAAGAAGCCCACCCAGGACCACCTTGCCGAACTAGACTCAGCTAGGTACCAGCACGGGCCCATTGTGACCTACCAGCTCCTAATTTTGCATCGGGTGGACCTGGGTGAGTTTTGCTTGGAATTCCAGACCTCCCTGTCTTAAAGTAAGAGGCCCAGATTTTACTTGAGCTGCCTTTTATTTTTCTTTCTTTTTAATCCTCAAGGTGGAACTAAAAAGTTATGGGTTGAGAGGACCCAGGCAAAGGCAGGACTGAAGGAAAAATAGGTGGCTGATTTTTAACTTTGGTTTTTCCATTGGAACTGCTTTCTGAAAGTCTGAACAAAAACCTTTTGCTGACAAATGAGAGCCTGAACTTGTTCTGCTCTGAAGATAAGGGGCACGTACTCACTCCAGCCTGAATCTCGGATATTCTTAATTGACTAAGAATCTTTGTAGAGGTGTCAGGGGGCATCATTACCCATGACATGCAGAAGCCCCAGAGGGAATTCCAACTCAACTGTAATTAAACAATTGCCTTGTCCAGGGTTGCCCTTGTCCAGGTTGGTCACCTAGCACTGAGTCCTCACAGCTGTATCAGACAGCTGGGGAGAGAAACAAAAGCACATAAGAGGTTTGATGTAACTCAAGAGGTCAGAGCCCTGGGGAACTCAACCAACAAGCGGCACACTTAGACCCACTACACCAAGCATGTCAAACTCAAAGGCTAACACGGACCAAACAAACAAGGGTTAAGTTTCTGTGGGCCGCAAATAAACAAAAGCTTCAGTTTTCACAGAAATGTAGGTTTATTTCGATAGAGACATGCTGAATACAAAGGGCTGAAATAAATGAGTCATCGTTAACATAAAAGAGAACATTTTAATAAAAAATAGTATTTCTTATTGAACATTAACTTACCAGACACTGAATAACTGCACAAATTCCTAAGCGTAACGCAAATAAACCTATTTTTCTTGTTCTCTAAAAGCGAAATATTTCCTGTTGCACACACCAAACAAGTTAGTACAAGACTAGTGACATGGCAATCGGCTGCTAAAATATTCGCTGCTAGTATTAGTGGAGAGAGATGGTGTGCCTGCACATAAGGTGGGTAAAGGAAATGAATGCAACACAATTATAGTAATCAGTTATTAGCGAATGTTGTAGTTCGTTATTAATAATTATGTATTTTTACATACTGTTATATTGGCTGGGCCGCAAAAATATTCTTTGCGGGCCGCGAGTTTGACATGCTTGCACTACACACTATCCCTAGAGATTTGTTCAGACTCTACAGATTCCAAAATAATGCCTTGGCCAATGTGGCTCAGTTGGTTGGAGCATCATTCCATACACCAAAAGATCATGGGTTCAATTCCTGGTTAGGGCACATACCCAGGTTGTGTTTTCCATCCCCAGTTGTTCAGGCAACCAACCGACATTTCTCTCTCATACCTCTCTAAAATAAATAAAAACATATCCTCATGTGAGGATTAAACAAACAAAAAACCAAAAGGCCCGAAACTCTCAAACCCCAGACTCCATTAATACACCTCGTAGGAAGCCTTTACTTGCAAATACTTAACAGAAATCAGAATATTTAACTAGAAATGATATCAACTTAAAATGGCCAAAAATGCAAGTTTTCTTTCGGCACTTAATTTTTGCGTGCAAAATTAGAAAATGCTGGCTCTAAAATTAAACTGAATGAATGGAAAACATATCTTGATTAGGAAATTGAAAACTTCTAGGAAGAGCATAAATTGTTTTTAAAAGAAATAAGAAATTTTAGAGACTGGCTCTGAACTAAAGAAGGCTTCTGAAGCTAATAAATGCCAACTTCTCATTCTTCCACCTTCCACGGCTCCACTATATTTGCTCTCTGAGCTTCCTTGTCCTGACTTACCCTGCCCCTCCCTTCCTCCTTCCCTTCTATCTCCTCGGTATCTCCTGCACTATCACTCTCCACTGACCTAAGGGAAAATGAGAATAGGAATTCAGATAAGGATAATCCAGGGATTCTAGCAGCTCCCTTTGCAGAAAATCTGGTCTCAGGCAGAGAGGAACCAGCAACTGTTCCCCGATTTTCTCAGGGACACTGATGGGTTTATAAAGGAATTTAACTTAACTGTTTAGAACATGTAATCCTGGATATTCTGACCTATTCCAATTAATATACCTACTGGTTTCTGGCAACAGAATTGCTAAATACAGTCTGCTGGGAAACTATAGAGGAATCTGTAGAAAGCCAGGCCACCTTAAAAAGGACTATAGGAAGCTGAAATAGGGTTTATAAAGAGAAAATTTAAAAAGAGAGAAAAACAAGCACAGATTTGCTCTGAGGATGTTTTCCCCTTTACTGATAGTTTAAGAAAAATTAAAATCTACCATAAAAAGGGGGAAATTACTAAGGTCATTCAAATACTGGGGCTACTTTATCTGTTCTTAACCACACCTACGGTGGAGTAAAGCTTCTGTGCAAATGGTAGGGATATCTAATTACCAATGTCTGTTTTTTTCTTTTTTTATTGATTTCAGAGAGGAAGGGAGAACCTGTCCCCTTCTAACTAGTGAATGTTACAGGAATATACATAAATCAAATCTGCCTCAATTCACCTGAGAGGGCAAGATTTTCTTGAAACTAATGATGCCCACTACCCTTTTTCCAGAAGGGTGAAATGTATTTAGAAGTCAATAAATCAGGTACTGAACCAATTGGGGGAAAAATGATTTTAAAGAAACCTCCCTCACAAGAGGAACTGAATGCTTGTTACAGGACATTCCAATGCAACTACAGGCCTTTTCCAATCACCAATATTCTTTATGCACAAGCTGGAAGTCAGCCCAATATACAAGATTACTTTTTTAAAGGGGCTTACAATTCCATGCAAGAGCCCCTGTAATTTTCCTTTCCTTCCAATAAGGAAACTCAAAGAAGGGAGATTAGTACAAAATCTCATAGCTATAAATAAAACAATTATTCCCAAACATCCTGTGGTTCCAAATTCAATAACCTATTATCAGCTATTCCTGTGGACTGCCAATAGCTTTCAGTAATAGATTTGTGTGGTGCCTTTTTCAGCATTCCAGCAGAAAAAGACAGTCAATACGTCTTTGCTTTCACCTGGGAAGATTACAAGTTTACTTAAACAGTAATGCCTTAGAGATATACAAAGTCCCACCTATTTCTCTTAGATACTAAAAGCTTACTTAAATGATGTAAAATCTCTAGAAAAAAATTTAACAAGATTTTACTCTAATCCAATCTATATATATAAAAGCCTAAGCGACCATTACGACCGGACGACCGGCTGGTAGCTATGACCAGGGGGCAGACGCTCAATGCAGAAGCTGCTCCCTGGTGGTCAGTGCGCTCCCACAGCCAACCTCCCACGGTCCCTCCCCCCCGCCAGCCGGACGGCCCCAATCAGCCCCGATCCACGGCCAGGCCGAAGGATCCCACCTGTGCACAAATTCTTGCATGGGGCCTCTAGTATGTGAATAATTTACTTGTATGCTCTAGGACATTACTAGACTGGAAAAAGGACACAATTTGTCTATAACAATAGCTAGCTATAAAAGGACATAAGGTCTCAAAGGATAAGCTTCAATTCTGCTTACCTCAACTAAAATACCTTGGCCATCTCATCTCTAAAAATGGGCTACTAATTAACCCTGAAAGATTCAGAGGAATTCTATTTTTTCCTCTTCCAAAACCAAGAAAGCAGCTTAGAGAATTCCTGGGTTAGACTGGATATTGTCACAATTGGGTTCCAAATTTTTCATTAATTGCCCAGCCTCTATATGTCTATTAAAGTCAAATTGACCTGACCCAATTCAGTGGAACCCAGAAGGGAAACAAGCTATAAAATCTCTAAAGAATCATCTAAAGCTTCCACTCTGGGACACCTTAATTATAAACTTTCCAACTTTTTATACATGAAAATAAAGGAGTTTTAACTAAAAAATATACAGGCCCAGTCGGTGTGGCTCAGTGGTTGAGTGTTGACCAGTGAACCAGAAGATCATGGTTTGATTTCCAACCGGGGCATATGCCTGGGTTGTGGGCTCGATCCCCAGTAGGGGGTATGCAGGAGGCAGCTGAACAGTTATCTCTCTCATCATTAGATGTTTCTATCTCTTTGAAATCAATTTAAAAAAACACACATTAAAAATAAAGCAAATACTTTTTTAAAAAATTAAAAATATACAGATTATCATAGAACTACAGGCTATTATAGTCAGCAATTAGACTCAGTAGCCAAAGGGCTCCCTCCCTGCATAACAGCCATCTCTTCTATAGACATGTTGTTAAGCAAACAGAAAAGATAGTTATGGGCTCTCTTTTGTTTATATTTCTCACTAGAAGCCCGGTGCGCGAGATTCATGCACTCGGGGGTGGGGAGGTATCTCAGCCTGGCCTGCACCCTCTTGCAGTCCAGTAGCCCTCAGGGAATCTCCGACTGCCAGCTTAGGCCCGCTCCCTGCTTCTTAGCTCAGCAGAGATGGGAGAGGCTCCAGCCACCACGGCTGCTCTTGCCAGCCATGAGCCCTGCTCAGGGCTTCTTGCCGAGCGGTGTTCCCTCTGTGGGAGCGCTCTGACCACCAGGTGGCATCTCCTGTGTTGAGCATCTACCCCCTGGTGGTCAGTGTGTGTCATAGCGACTGGTCATTCCGCTTTTTGGTCAATTTGCATATTAGCTTTTTATTATATAGGATTGTGTTGAACTCCACTAAATTCTTATCATACTCAATATTCTGTCAGCCGACTGACTCTTGCCACCTGCACCTATTTTACTTGAACTTGATGTTACAATCAACCCAGCAACTATGTTACTTTCTTTACAGGATGAAGACATCCATGAAAGTGTTTTGCTTACTGGTCACCTTCTTATTCATAGGAATGGTTTATAGGAAACTCCTTGATAGTGCTGACTTAATCTGGCTTACAAATGGATCTCTGAAAGATAAACAGGTATGTTACCAAGCTAGACATGAAATAACTACCTAAAAAAAATCTGCCCAGCAAGCTGAATTGTTACAACTTGAACTTGTCAATTGGCCAAAGATCAAATAGCCAATATTTACACCTATAGTAGCTATGCCTTTGGTGTCGCTCACAACTTTAGAATATTGTTGAAGTACCAAGGTTTCTTAATTTCCTCAGGGCAGCCCATAAAGAATGGAAAATAGGTTGTAAAATTATTAGATGTCATACAGAAATTGAAACAATTAGCAGTTATCCAAATTCCAGAACATTCTAAATAGCTGCCACCATGGAAACAAAAGGAAATTACTAGCTAATGCTACAGCTAGATCGGCAGCATTAAACAGCCAAATTATCCAGACCTGAGACTCACCTTACTTCCCTTTAAATTAATTTAAAAAAAGAAAAATCTTATAGTTCCCATGGACAGCTGCTGAAGAAAAGAGAATATGACAACTAAAAGGGAGAACCTTTGTCTCAGGCAAACAGATACAACTTGTCAGAAATCAATCTCACATATGGTGGTTTAATTACCTATACTTTAATATGTACATAAGCTAAAACATTGGGTCTTGAAAAAAATAATTTCATGAAGTAAAAAATATTACTGCTACTGTAACTCAAAAACTGTACAGCACATATTCTATTTATCCAAATATAACCCCGAGAAATCATTCCACAGGTTCCAAGGACATTTCCCACTTCCTTTAGATCCATTTGAAGTATGGTAACTGAATTTTATCCAAATGCCACCATCTAAAGAACAGAAATATGTGTTAGCTATTATTTGTATTCGTTGAGACATTCCCTGGCAAGGGAGCCACACCCTTAATGGTAGGTAAACTATTAGAAAAAAAAATTAATTCCCAATTGGGGAATTCCCTCTGATTACAGTGACTGAGGGACTCATTATACTGGTCAAATAATGCAATCAATTTGTAACACGTGGCCTATTCTATAATATTTTCATTGTGCCTATCACCCTCAATTCTCCCTCAACATGGCCCTCTATAACTACTACATACGAATGGTACAATTAAAACTCAACTAGATAAATTTTCAGAAACTTTTCATCTCCCGTGGCCAAAAGCTCTCCCTATACTGATCCTCAACCTGAAATCTACTTCTTTTGATAAACACAGTCTTTCTCTTTATGAAATAGTCCACCAGCTGCCCTATGAATCAAGATGAAGGGACATATGAATCAACTTTACTAAAAGAAGACATTCTGTATTATCAAGGGCTCATTAACCAGCTTATAGAAACTGATAAATTAGTAACATTCATTCCACAGTGCACTCCTGGAAGATGAAGACTTCAAAGACCACAACTTACAACCAGGAGCTTTTTGTCCATTGGAAGAGACATTCATCAAAAACTCTCTCCAACATTATTGGATGGGACCTTATCAGGTGCTTAACCACAAATGGACATCTGCCCCTGTCTCTGACACTTGCCTCTTCCTACAGTGGAGATTTAAAGATTTCTCCAGGATGAGAAATTGACAACATCAAAAATAGACAGCTGCCGAAACCAGTTTGGCTCAGTGGATAGAGCGTCGGCCTGCAGACTGAAAGGTCCCAGGTTCGATTCCAGTCAAGGGCATGTACCTGGGTTGCGGACACATCCCCAGTGGGAGATGTGCAGGAGGCAGCTGATCGATGTTTCTCTCTCATCGATGTTTCTAACTCTCTATCCCTCTCCCTTCCTCTCTGTAAGAAATCAATAAAATATATTAAAAAAAAATAGACAGCTATCCCAAGACATGGACAAGGAAAGGTATACCTACAAATTGATGTTGAATTTTATTTGTTTGAATGTATTTACCTGTCTGCTAATATTAAGAATAATTATTATATTTGTTCTTTAGGCTTTTCTCAAACCTTGTGTATATAGCCCAACTGTTAATAATTGCTGAAGGTGTTATAATACTCTTTTTTTTATAAGCTTCTCTTTTGAAATTTAGAAAAAATGCTATTGCAAAAAGAAGGAAAAAGATGTGTATATTTTTAAGAGAAGTTAAAATAGTTTGTCCTAATAAGCTGGATATTTTTGAAGGAATAAAAAGAGACAAACTAAGCGGAGGACAGTTGTAGAAAGTTAGTGAAAAACAATATAAGGAAGGAATTTTACATATAAATTCCAGAATCTAATTATGGGAATATACTTACCCCTTAACCCAACAAAGATTACTATATTAATTCAGGTAGAAGCTGAAATGGCATAAAAACATGGCCCTCTATAACTACTACTGAGGCACAGGAAATCTTGAAACTCTTACTGTCCTCTTGGCCTCTGAAATTTTAAATGGTAATTGTAATTTATAGCATTGTGTTCTTACAGCCTTGGTTCTGATTAAAACTTAAGGTTACAGCTTCCAATTGCAGAACTAGTGGAAGTCAGATCAACACAGCACACCAGTGCTTCCAATGGAAGTAGATGGGTCACAGTAAATAGGAATCCATCTCATGGTCAGATTATGAAAACTGGAAAGATGTAAGGTATGTCCTCAAACTATAAGTGAATGCTATACTAGATGCAAAATACATAGGAAAATTAGGCAACAAAACTTGGATCATGATAGCTTATAGGTTAGAAATGACCCAGAGTATTTTTCTTAATAAAGGCCCTTAAGATCTGAATGCTTCCCATTTATCTACTTTTCACTTTTGAGAAAATTTGGCCTTGACTTCCATCCAAGGTTCCTGTCTTGCCCCATCCCCAATGGTCCATCATTCAGCAAGACAGATGCTGATTCTGAGACTTCCTAGGAATAAGCCTTCCTAGCACCCTGGGACCTCATTATCCAAACACAAGGTTGGTCATCAATGCATCCTTTGGATTTATAATCAAAAGAGGGACATGTGGACCAAAAAGGGCCACACACTAAACCTGACAGACTCAAAGGAGGCCTGCGTGGCCGCCTTACAAACTCAGAGACCTAAAGTAACTACACAGGATGGTCTGAAATTAAAACTTTCTGACTAAAAGCAGTTCAAGGTGGGTAGTCATATCCTAGGGCAGTATTTTTCCCTAACAACTGTCAATCTTCACCTTAACTGAGCCTGTCTGTTGTCTTTTTGCATCTAGGATAACACACCTGATACCATGCCTTTGGAATTACAAAATAATGCCCTTCCGCACCCCCCCATTCCAAAGCACAACTACCACACCAGAGCAGGGACCACACATCCCCTCATTGTTATTGTTATCGTGTTGATTGTTAACTACCCTGTACCCACCTATATAAGAGAAATATGTGTATTATTTTACTTTTTATCCAATTCCTGAGGTTTGCTCACCCACCTCACCCCCGAGCTTTCTCCCACCTCCCTAATCTATTACGTGGATTTCATGTAATCCACTTATACCTCCTCCTTTTACTGTAATGTATAAAATAAGGTGCAAAACTGCCATTTTCCAGAGCATTTTCTCAATCCGTTGAGGTTTTGCTTCCCGGCAATTGTCATCAGTTTGGCTCAAATAAACTCATAAAAATTCTTACAAGTTTGGACGTTTCTTAGGTTGACAACAGCATCAATGCAAAGTCCAAATCTCACCTAAATTTCACTCAAAAGTCCCAATCATATCATCAAAATCAACCAAATGAGGTATGGGTGAGACTCTGGATATAATCCATCTATCCTGAGGCAAAATTCCTCTCCACCTGTGAACCTATAAAACTAGATGTTCTTGGCTCCCAATACAAGAGTAGAACTGCCATAGGTAACAGATATAATCATTCCTGTTCAAAAAGAGAGAAATGGAGGAAGAAGAGTCACTGGTCTCATGCAAATCTGAAATCCAGACAGGCAAACTGGAAAAGGGCTCAAGTCCTAGGCAGAATTCTCTATACTTACCAGCTCCACCAATGGGCCTGCGCTTCTGCCCTCAGGGCCACCCTTCCTGTTTACAGCGGGCAGCATGTTTCCTGCTTGCAGAGTTTGGGGCTCTGACAGCCTTCTTTCACTTTGTCCTCTGTTCCCTTTAGTTCAAACTGTCAATGTTGCTGCTCGAAGACCCTCAAGAGCCTGTGGGACTACCATATGCGCCCTCCATTAGACAAGAGGCCCCCCCAGAGATCTTGTCTGGATATTCCCGCCTCTATTTTTGGCTTCTCCTTAGAAGCTGAGGGAATCTGAGTCCCACCCTTGATCTCTTCAGAGTTTTTTGTGTAAGTGAGTACTCTGACCTTTCAATCTTTCTGAGGTTTTAGCAAAAGACTATAGAGTAACCCCTTTGACTTTTTCTCTACAGCATGTTTTCCTACTGGATCTTTATTTTAACATCCTTTGCCATTTTGGTAGGCTAAGAATTTCCAAAATTAAGAACTACTAGTTCCTTTTTCTTAAAAGGTATAATTGACATATAACATTGTGTTAGTTTCAGGTGTACAAAACCTCGATATAACAGACTCAGGCAAGGAGGTGTCCGTTAAAGCCGAAAGTCCGTTATATAAAAAAGTAGGTTTTCCAAATGTATATGTTAAAAAATTGACAAATTAGTTCCTTTAGCTGTTTTCACTTATCTAGACATGACATGACTGTGTAATTAAAATTTAAGTATGTATGAAAAGTTTAATTTCACAGAAAGGTTTGCTATATTACAGTCATTTTAACTTTATACTGAGTAGGTCTAGCAAATGCATGCATTCACATCAACGAGAGTCAACAGGTGCACACGGCTGGGGCGTGGCTTAGCGCACGTGGAACATCGGCTCACACGAGTTAAAACTGCTGCAGAAAGTCACCCCAGGGAACAACAGGACCAATCACCGCCCCCGATGCAGTGATCACGTGCTAATCGTTCGCCAAACATTGTTTGTGAGCAGTGACTCTTGGATTTCAATGTGTAGATTAGAGGGGGAGATATGTAATATTTATTTTTGTCAGCGAAATTACTAGTTTTTTTTCCAGCATATGGCCTATTCACTAAAATTTGTTAAAAATAACAGTGAATTTTAAAAATGTAACAGTGAATTAATAACAAACTAACCTGTTAACCTAATTATAAGCAAATCTTGGTTAATAGCTTTTTATAATTAACAGGGTGGCCCTGGCTGGTGTTGCTCCATGGTTACAGTGTCAGCCCACACACAAAGGGTCTCGGTTTCGATTCCAGGTCAAGGGCATGTACCTGGGTTGTAGGTTTGATCCGGCCTACTCCCTCCCTGTTTCCTTCCTCCCTCCTCCTCGCCTCCCTTCCCCTCTCTAATAATCAATGAAAAAAATATCCTTGGGTGAGGATTAACAACAGAAACAAAAAATTAAAAGGATGTTACTTTTCACATATGACACACGGACCAGAAATGTTGACCGTTAAATTCAAAGTCCATTAAATCAAGGTCCACAAAATTGAGGGTTTACTGTATAATACAATTATTTTATTTTTGTAAAGAACTCCTGGTTCTTGTTTAACAGGTCTCTCTTAAATTTATTTCTCTACTCCCAAATTTACTGTCACAAAAAAAAACCAGGCCGCACCTCAACACTGTTTAGAAATCTCAGTTTCATTGATTAGAAGTCCTGCTTGCCACATAACTGCAGGACACAATTCCACCAACTTTCTGTCACTACATAACAGGGATCCCCTTTCCTCCAGTTTCTATCATCTTCCCCATTTTCTTCTGAGTTTTCACTAGCAGCACCTTTAAGGCCCATATTTTATTTTATTATTATTTTTTAATCCTCACCTGAGGATATTTTTCCATTGCTTTTAGAGTGGAAGGGAGGGGAAGGGGAGGTGGGAAGAGAGAGAAAAAATATCGATGTAAAGAGACACATCGATTGGTTGCCTCCCACAGGCACCCCACTGGGGCAAGGAATGAACCGGCAACCCAGGTACATGCCCTTGCCAGAACCAAAATCCAAAACCCTTGGGTATGTGGGCCAATGCTCTAACCACTGAGCACCAGCCAGGGCAAGGCCCATATTTACACGGACAGTCACTTCTCTGTAGCAGAGTCATTGACATCCACATTTCTAGTAACGGTCTGTTCAAGTCAATACAGGCTTTTTCTATCATGCTCTTCAAAATATTTCCAGCAGCTGCTCACTGCTCAATTCCAAAGCCACTTCTACATTTTTAGATATTTGTTATCTAATAAGCAGCACTTCCAGGTAACAAAATCTCTATTAGTTTTCTGTTCTTATTTTTCTAGCTTTGAGATATAATTGACATATAACATTATGTAAGTTTAAGGTACACAACATATTCACTTGATACACTTCTATATTGCAAGACCCTACTGGTTTTCTATTGCTGCTGTAACAAATTACCACAAACTTAAAGGCTTAAGACAGCCGTGGGCAAACTACAGCCAGCGGGCGGATCCGGCCCGTTTGAAATGAATAAAACTAAAAAAAAAAAAAAGACCGTACCCTTTTATGTAATGATGTTTACTTTGAATTTATATTAGGTCACACAAACACTCCATCCATGCTTTTGTTCCGGCCCTCCGGTCCAGTTTAAGAACCCATTGTGGCCCTGGAGTCAAAAAGTTTGCCCACCCCTGGTTAAGACATTCATTTCTTTATCTTTCAGCTCTGTAAGTTAGAAGTCCAAAACAGGTTGCACTGGGCTAAAATCAAGGTGTCAGCAGGGCTGCATTCCTCTCTGAAGGCTGTAGGGGTGAGCCCATTCCTTACCTTTTCCATCCCAAACAAAAGTCCTTGGCTCACGGCCCCCTTCCTCCATCTCCAAATCCAGCAAGACTGCATCTCTCTGACCTGGCTTCCGTCAACACATCTCCCTATGACCCTTCCTCCTGCCTCCCTCTTCCCCTTTTAAGGACCCTTAGCCTTATATTGGGCCCATCTGGATAATCCAGGATACTCTCCCTACCTGCTGATCAGCAACTTTCACTCCCTTCCGCCACGTGATGTAACATAGTCACAGGTTTTGGGAATCAGGACGGGGCTATCTTTGAGGGGGGGAGGGGCATTATTATTCTACCTACCACATTTACTAATCACTTAAAATGAACAAAAAACCAACCATAATTTAAGGCAGCCTAATAAGATTCAGAGGGAATATTAGCAATTAAACAAACAAAAAACTCTCAATCAATAGTTGACTAATCTATTTTCAATTTTTCCAATATTTAGTGAAGCTAGCTGATCTAGTGAAGATTTCCTATGTCTTTCTTGTGGCAGACACTGTTCATTGGCTAACCCGATACCTATTTCCAACCCGTTCTTCCTTGCCTGCCCCTAATACTTGGGCTATAAAAACTAAATACTCACTTTCCCGAACGCCTAAGGATGGTCATATAATACAGCTGTGCCAAATGAAATCTAAAAATTGCCTTGGGAAAAGCTATTGCATAAAACTGATAAAAGAGTCATCCAGATGGTGCTGCCCTCCCTGGCCCCCTTCCCAGTACCCCACCCACCTTGAATGGTGCACTTCCAGTAATTCAGGTATCTATTTTGCAATAATGTGAGAATATCCACGAGAATTCAAGAGACACCAGCCCTGCCACTGTCGAACTACTGAACCAACACCAGCTACTCTAGCCTATTTTGTTTCAGTGACTATTTACACTGCCTTTCAGCTTCCAGCTGAAAGCTCTGGAAATTGAAACTACAGTCAACACAACTGCTGGTTAAACATAAGCACCCACCTCCAAAATTTATTTTGTTTTACCAAAGCCATATTCACTTCAGTGAGTTATAATTAAGAAGGCAATTATTTTTTAAATAGCATCTGTTACATATTTTAGAACTCTAAATTATACATACTCATTCTAGGACATTTGGAAATGATCAAAAGTTTAAAGAAAATAACTAGCCACAACCCCAAATATCCAGAAATAACCTCCTGATAATATATCAGTGCATTTCCATCCACATGTTTTATGTACATATATAAAATATTTTTTTTAAAGTGAAACTATATGGAATATGTAGACTTGAATCCAACTCTCATCCAGCCCTATATTGAGGACTTTTCCACATCACTAAAGATATTTCAGCCCAGCTGGCGTGGCTCAGTGGTTGAGCATTAACCAATGGACCAGGAGGCCATGGTTCGATTCCTGGTAAAGGCACATGCCCGAGTTGTGGGCTCGATGCCCAGTGTGGGGCGTGCAGGAGGAGGCCGCTCAATGATTCTTTCTCATCACTGATGTTTCAATCTATCTCTCTCTCTCCCTTCCTCTCTGAAATAAAAAAAAGGATGTTTCAAAATATTTTCAAAAAATTAAAAATCAGATTATGAAATATGATTAAGTAATCATTAGGCATTTAAGTTGTTTTATCCTTTTTGCCAGTGTAAACAGTGTTGCAGTGAACATCACTGTATACAAGTCTTTCGGTGCTCTCTCTGATTATTTTCTGAACATTGTTGCATAGATGTGGCATTATTGGGTCAAAGGGATAAACCCTTTCAAACATTCAACCCAGGGTTGGGCAAACGTTTTGACTCGCGGGCCACAATGGGTTCTTAAACTGGACCGGAGAGCCGGAACAAAAGCATGGATGGAGTGTTTGTGTGAACTAATATAAATTCAAAGTAAACATCATTACATAAAAGGGTACGGTCTTTTTTTTTTTTTAGTTTTATTCATTTCAAACGGGCCGGATCCGGCCCGAGGGCCGTAGTTTGCCCACGGCTGATTCAACAAAAGTTGCCAAACTGCTTTTTAGAGAAACTGAATCAATTTCTTTTTCTACCTTCTTTCTGTATACAAAATGGTCTCCCTTACAAGTAATGACTGTCTTTTTTCTTTTGCCAATTTGAGGAGTAAAAATATCATAACTCATTTACATTTTCTGGTTACATTTTCTGAAAACAACTAAAGATATTTTGAACCTTTATATTGGTTATTTTATGAATTATCACTTGGAATTTTTTCAAGTAGAGGAGTTCTTTCTATTATAAATATTCTGATGTAAATATTTTATTTCAGTGTAACACAACTCTTTAGTTTTGTTTACATATGTTTTAAACATTTAAAATTTAATCATATCTATCATGTTATCAGATAGGGATGGTTTTTACATGACAACACATTTCAGAAAAGAATGCTTTGAGATATTATATTCTTTTAAATTCCTATTGACTTTCTTACAGTCAAACAAGTAAAATTAATATCAAGAGAACAACAAGCATTCCCACTAAATAAATAAGTATTCCACCCTAGGTTTTGACCATTCACTTACCTGCTTGTGACAATGATGACATCCTCAGAGATGTTAGCCATTTCTTTGATGGTAAGGTAGCACATTCTTCTCAATATTTGCTGAAATTATTTATAAAAGGCAACAGGTTATTCCTAAGAAAATAGCTTTCTAAAATGTTTGAAATGAGAACACCAAGTAGATATATTTAGGAAGTTTTTCTTAAAAAGATTCTCATCCACCCAAAAAAGTCCTTTCAAAAATATCTGGGTAAGAAAATACTCAGAATACAACTATATCCTAAACACAAGTAGTTGCTGCACTGACATTGGAAAACACCTAGATGAAAACTCAAAATTTCAGTTAATTATCTGGATTTTTATGTAAAGAGACCCAAAGTTGGACTTGGGCAGTGTGAGTCCAAAGACTTAAGATTTTCTTTTTATTGTTGACTCTATTGCATGTGTCCCCATCTTCCCCCCCTTTGCCTTCCTCCATCCTGCCCCCGCCCCCCTGGGTCTTCACCACACTATTGTCTGTGTCCATGGGTTATACATATATGCAGATATATTCTTTGGTTGATCAATTCCCATCCTCCTCATCCTCTTTCCCTCTGAGATCTGTCAGTCTGTTCCATGTATCCATGCCTCTGGTCCTATTTTGTTCATCAGTTCATTCTGTTCTTTAGATTCCTCATATAAGTGAGATTATGTGGTACTTGTCTTTCTCTGAGTGGCTTATTTCACCTGTTAAAGACTTGTCCCGGGAAGTGTATTTTTTAAATTCTTTAAAAATAAAAATATAAAGGGATGGGCAGACTCTGCATTTTCCTTAGTTCATCATATACAGATGTTTTCCTTAAAGTATCCGTGGTTGTATAACTAACTCTCATTTTCAACTATTAACATTTCTAGATACCTAGATCTAAAATACATGTTAAGCTAACAATAATAAAGTTTTGTCTACCCTTTCTCCTCACCTGGATCTCTGATTTATCCATACACTATGAGCATTGGTTCCTCTGGCCTGTCTAGTCTCATTCTCTACCAAGTAACTTCAAATGTCTATAAGTAGTGAAACTCAAATACATCAGACCCAGCCTCAGAGTCTAAGCTATAGAAAGAATCTAGTGGAGACTACTGAGCCCAATAAGAAAAAGGAACAAGAGTGTGAGGGTTCTCATGGTGATTAAACACACACACAAAAAAAAACTCCTAAAAAGAGAAAGCCAGTACAAGGCAGATATCTCCATGTGAAACTACTAGGAGAAGAAAACAGAAAATAAGAATAAAACTTCAGAGCTGAATATAAAAATAAAAATCTACCATGAAGGAGAATAAAACTGAAGATAGAAAAAAATTAAAACCACATTTCAAATACCCAACAAAATGACTAAAATTTTTTAAGTGACAATACAAAGTATTGACAAAGTTGGGCTCATACCTACTAAAACATATTGCCTAAACAAATATACAGAGATGCTAAATAAAATAGGAACAAAAATTTTAAATATATAGCCCAGGACAAAATAAAGGGCAATTTATAGGTGCCAAAAATGGAAAAACAAACAACTCCTAGCTACAGAAATACAAGGCCAGGGTCCTACTGGCATAGAATAAAGTCTAAGAAGGTATATTCTTCAGGCACAGGGAAAATTATTCTAGATAATAATTCAGAAGTATAGCAAGAAATGAAGAGTAGAAAGAAAAAAGTGGTAAATAGTAACAAGACAGTGTGGTATTGGCAAAAGAATAGACAAATTGATCAATGGAATAGAACAGACCACCCAGAGATACACCCACATAAATATAGTCAACAGATCTTTGGCTTAAGAGAAAAGGCCATACATTGGCACAAAGACAAACTCTTCAACAAATGGTACTGAAATAACTGGACATCCACATGCAAAAAATTAAATCTAGACTGACCTTACACCATTCACAAAAATTAACTTCAAATGGATCACAGACCTAAATATAAAATGCAAGTAAAACTTAGAAGAAAACCTAGATAACTCTGGGAATGGAGATGACTTTTTAAATACCAGTATAATACCCAAGGAATGATCATAATAGAAATAATTGATAAGCTGGCCTTTATTAAAATTAAAAACTTCTGTGCAAAAGACAGTATTCAAGAGTATGAACAAGCCACAGACTGGAAGAAAATACTTTCAGAACACATATCAGAGAAGGGACTGTTATCCAAAACATATTTTAAAAAAATCTTAGCCTGCCCGGCATAGCTCAGTGCTTGAGCATTGACCTATGAACCAGAGGTCATGACGGTTCAATTCCCAGTCAGGGCACATGCCCGACTTGCGGGCTCGATCCCCAGTGGGGGATGTGCAAGAGGCAGCCAATCAATGATTCTCTCTCATTATTGATGTTTCTCTCTCTCATTCTTCCTCTTCTTTCCTCTCTGAAATCAATAAAAATATATATTTTTAAAAATCTTACAAGTCAAAAATAAGAAAACAACCTGATTTAAAAATGGACCAAAGACCTTAACAGACACCTCACTTAGGAAGATATATGGGTGGTAAGTAAATATATAAAAAGATGCTCCACATATGTCATCAGGGAAAGGCAAATTAAAATGAGATACCACTAATACTCCTAATAGAATGGCCAGAATCCAGAGCACTGACAACAGCAAATGACAAGAACTCTCATTCACTGAGGGTGGTCACAAAAATAGTACAGTCGCTTCAGAAGATGTTTTGATGGTTTCTTACAAACTAAGTATACTATTACCATATGATCCAGCAATAGTGCCCCTTGATATTTACCCAAAAGAGTTGAAAACTTATGTCCACGTAAAAATCTGCACAAGGATGTTTACAGCGGCTTTACATTCATACCTGCCAGAAGTTGAAAGGAACCAATGTCCTTTAGTAGATGAATGGATAAACTGTGGTACATCCAGACAATAGAATATGATTCAGCATTAAAAATAAATGAGCTATCAAGCCATGAAAAGATATGGAGGAAACTTAAATGCATATTAATTAACAAGTGAAAGAAGCCAATCTGAAAAGGCTATACTGTATGTTGTATAAGTCCAACTATATGGTATTCTATAAAAGGCAAACTTATGGAGACAGTAAAAAGATCCATAATTGCTGGGTATTAGTGAGGAGGGAATGGAGTTAGGGGGGAGTTAAGTGGAGTACAAAGGATTTTTAGGGTAGTGAAAATACTGTGTGATATTTTCATAATGAATGGATAGCATTATACACTCTGTGGATGTCAAAACCCATAGAATATACATACACCAGGACTGAACACCAACATAAACTATGGACTCTGGGTCACTATGAGGTACAGTAAACCCTTAATTTTGCAGACCTCAATTTAACGGACTTCAGATTTAATGGATAAAATTTCTAGTCTGTATGTCCTATGTGAAAATGAACACCCTGTCAATTTTTAAATGCTTTTAACCGAGATTTGCTTATAACTAAATTAACAGGTTATTTTTTGTTATTAATTCACTGTTACTTTTAACAAATTTTAGTGAATAGGCCATATGTTGGAAAAAACACTGTAATAATTTCACCAACATAAATAAGTATTACGTATTGACAACTCTAGTCTACATACATATTTAAATTCAAGTGTCATTGCTCATAAACAATGTTCAGGTGAGTGATAAGCATGTGATCACACCGCACTGCACTCAGTAACTGGTCCTGTTGTTCCCTGGCGGGACTTTCTGCAGCAGTTTTATTAACACGTGTGGGCTGATGTTCCCACATGCGCTAAGCCATGCCCAGGCGTGTGCACTTGTTTACTCTCGGTGACTGGTGAATGCATTCATTTGCTAGACCTATTCAGTATAAAGTTAAACAGTAATACATATAGAAAACTCCTATATGTATTACAGTAATACATACAGAAAACTTCTGTGAAATTAAACTTTTCATTCATAATTTTAATTGCACGAACATATCTACATAAGTAAAAAACAGGTAAACTAACTAATTTGTTAATTTTTTAACATATGCATTCAGAAAACCTACTTTATTATATATATCAGACTTTCGGATTTAACGGACACCCCCCTCTCCCAAATTAGTCTGTTATATCGAGGTTTTACTGTATCAATGTAGGTTCGTCAATTGTAACAAATGTACCACTTTGGGGAATGTTGATAATGGGGAGGCTGTGCATGTGAGGGGACAGGGGGTATATGGAAAATCTCTGTACCTTCCTCTTAATTTTGCTGTGAACCTATAACTGCTAAAAAATAAAATAAAATCCTTTATTGAAAAGTGGTAAAGACATGAGTAAATGTGCATGAACAGAAACCGCGGTTATGACATACACTGTTTATATACTCACACATATATTAAGTACGAAGCATCCTAAGGTTCTCAAATGTCCACGAACAGGTAAAAGGTAAAGATGAATATTAGACTTTTGATAAGTCAAAAGTCCATGTTGCAATTTCTAGGCTAAACACTAAATAGAACTTCGAAACTATTATTCCACATGTTGTTGCTGCTGTTCTGTTTATTTTTATTCAGTCTCTTTTCTGTTTCATTTTGGATAGTTTCTATCTTCAAATTCACTGATTTTTCCTCCTGTAGTCTTTAATCTGCTATTAACCCAATGCAGTGTATTTAACCCAATGATAAATAGATAGATAGCTTTTTAAAAATTTCTGAGTGTCTCTAGATGTTTTATTTTGCTTCTCATTCTTGTTATGTCTTTCTAAACATTCTTAAGCATCTAGACCAGCAGTCACTAACCGGTGGTCCGTGGACCACTGGTGGTCCGTGAGGTCCGAAAGGTTGGAAACCGCTGATCTAGACCATATCTAGAATAGCTATTTTAACGTCATTACCTGCACATCCATCGTCTTTATTATTTCTGGGTTCGTGTGTGTTGATGCATTTTTCTCCAGATTATGAATAATTTTTTATTACATGCTATACATTGTGAAGTTTATGTTGTTAGGCGCTGAATTTTGCTGTATATTTTACATAATATTGTATATATTGTTTACTCTATCATGAAGTTAAGTTACCTGGGATCAGTTTTTCACGTTTCAGGCTTGTAAGAGGTTTAAAGCTTTAGTCTGAGGCTAATATATTCCCACTAGAGTCCTGGTGCATGAAATTCATGCACTGGTAGGGTCCCTAGGCCTGGCCAGTGATCAGGGCTGATCGGGGCCTTCCAGCTGCCGCCAGGGCCTCCCTTCCCTGGTTGCCAGCTGCCGGCCGGGACTTGCTTCGTTCCACGCCACCCCCTGGTCATCAGTGCACGTCATAGCGAGCGATCAAACTCCCGGTCTCCTGGTCGAACTCCCGTAGGGACACTTTGCATATTAGACTTTTATATATATAGATAGATTACTGAGGTGATATCTTCCTGAGAACTATACCAGATGACAAGGTCTTTCCACTTTCACTGGGAGGGAATATGAACTATTCTTAGCCTGGTATTCTGGTGATTCTTCCTTTGGCCTTGAGTAGTTTCCTTTTACATATGCACAGATCAGTTCTTATCCAAAAAATAAAGAGGGGCACTCAGTAAATTGCTGAAACTATCTCCTGCCTTTCTTTCTTCCCTCCCTCCCTCTTCTCTCTTACTCTGCCCTTCAAATTTGAGCTTTCTTAGCCTCTCCAACTCCACGTCTTCTCAACTGGGTATGCTCTTCCTGACTTGAGGCCTGTAACCTGCCTCTGGGCAGTGAGCTACTGTACTCCAAGGGCTCACCTTATTTTCCTTTTTCTTTAATTGCAGTCCTGGGATACCTATTAATTCAATGCCTGAAAACTACCGGTTAATATATTTTGTTTGATTTTCTAGGTATTAATGATAGCAGGGTAAATCTAGACCCTCTACTTCATCATGGCTGGAAACAGAACAGAAATGTGTTCCTAATATCAAAACATATGGTAAAAAAAAAAACAACGAAAAAAAACCCATACCAAATATGGTGAATTACCTCGTTACTCCTTTATGATGTCCAACACTAATCCACAGTAATTATAGAACACAGTCTATATAATTTCATTCCTTTGAAATGTGTTGTCTTGCTTTATGACTCAATATAGATTTTTAAAAATATTTTTGTGTTCTTCATTTACATTTAATATAGATAATGATGATCTATCTACCATCTATTACATGATTTGTACTTTTCTTTTTTTTCCCCTTCCTCTGGTTTGATTTTTTAGCATTCTAGTTTTTTGCACACTTAGTTTGGAAGAGAAAAACAACAGAGACAAATCAATGAAACAAAAGCTGGTTCTGTTAAGAAACCAGTAAGTTTATAAACCTATAGACAAATTTTCCAAAAATAAAAGAGAGTAGATACAATTTACCAATATCAGAATGAAAGAAGAGATATCACTATAAATCGTACAAACATCAAAAGAGTACGGGAATACATATTTTGAACAATTTTATGCCAAAAAAGTTCAGCAATTTAGATGAAATGAAAAAATTCCAAGATACAAACTAGCAGAGCCTAGGGACCATACCCGTGCACAAATTTCATGCACTGGGCCTCAAGTTCTATTCATAACCTAGTAACAAAAACTGGTAACAAACCAAAGATTCTTCAACTGATAAACAGATAAACTTAGGTACATCCATACAATGAAATCTGACCTCTCAAAATTCAATAATAAGAAAATATACAACCAAATTATTAAAAATGGGCAAAAGATATGCACAGATCCTTCACGATGGAATATATATGAAGACAAATAAAGCACATGAAAATATGCTTGGGGGTCATTAGGAAAATTCAAAATAAAACTACAATGAGGTACCACTACACAACTCTGAGAATGGCTGAGATTAAAAACAAAACAAAAAAAGATAATACCAAGTGCTGGCCAGAATGCAGAGCAACTAGAACTTACTATACAGTCATGGTGGGAATGGCAATCACTTTGGAAAATGGGTTAGTACTTTCTTACAAAGTTAAATATACTTATACCTATTATCTGACCCAGCAATCCTACTCCTATGTATTACCCAAGAGAAATAAAAACTTATGTTCAAAAACTTGTATATGAATGTTTATAGCAACTTTATTCATAACCTGGTAACAAAAACTGGTAACAAACCAAAGATCCTTCAATTGGTAAACAGATAAACTTAGGTACAAAATACTACAATGAAATAAAAAGGAGTAAACTACTGATACAAATAATGGATCAATCTCAAATTCAGTAATGCTAAGTGACTGAAAAGAAGACGCAAAAAGCATCACACAGTATGACATCATTCTCATGACTTCCTAGAAAGGGGAAAAAACTTTAAGTAAAGAAGAGATATTACTGGTTGCCCAGGGCTGAGGATAAGAGGAATAACAGATATACAAAGAGGCAGGAGGGAACTTGTTAGAGTGATGAAAATGTTCTAAATCTTGATTGTGGTGGTGGAAATGCTATTGTATGCATTTGTAAAAACTCATAAAACTTCATCCTAAAAAGGGTGAATTTTACTATATATAAATTATACTTTAAAAAAAATAAAACTACAGTGATAAGTGAGTCAAAAGGCAAGCCACACACAGGAAGAAAATACTTACAAAACACCTGATAAAGGTCTTTTATCCAGAGAATATAAAGAACTGTACAACCCAATAAGAAAACAAACAACCTGATTAAAAGATTTGAACAGACACTTCACCCAAGAAGATATAAAGGTGGCGAAAAACATGTATTTGCTTAATACATGCTTAATAAATTTTAAACTTACAAATCAATAGGAGGAATATAAATAAGCAAAGAATATGAACACAATTCACAGAGAAGGAAAGTAAAATGGCCACTAAACATATACATGCTTACTACTTTCATAATTAATGCCAATCCAACAATGCCACTTCTAGATATTAACCAAACAAAATAAAAGCACAGGCCCATCCACACAGAGACTTGTAGTTGAATGTTTTAGCAGCTTTGTTTGTAATATCCATAAACTGAAACAACCCATTAACTCGTGAATGGATAAATTAGAGTACCTCCATACAATGGAATACTACTCAGCAATAAAAATGAACAAACTACTGAAACACACAAAAACTTAAATTAATCTCAAAATTCTTAAGCTAAGCAAAAACAACAACCAAGACATAAAAGACTATATACTATATGATTAAATTAAACAAAAGTCTAGAAAATGCAAAACTATGTTGTCAGAAAGTCAATCAGTGATTGCCAGGTGCTAGGGGTTGAGTGAGGGAGAAGAGAGACAACTAAGGGATATGGGGCCACACTCTGGGGCGATGAAACGTTTCTATATCATGACTGTGGTGATGGTTCCATGACTCTATACATTGGTCCAAACTCACTGAATTGTACACTTAAAATTGTATACAAGTTATACTCAATAAACTGATTTTTTAATATAAAAATAAATTTTAAACTTACAAAACAATAGAAGGATTATAAATAAGCAAAGAATATGAACAGATAATTCACAGAGAAGGAAAATAAAATAGTCACTAAACATATGAAAAGAGTTTCAAATTTAATAGTCATCATGAAAATGTAAACTAAAACCACAAAGAGATGCCAATTCACATTCTTCTATTTTTCTTCTTTTTTGTTTTTTGTTGTTTGTTTTTTGTTAACCCTCACCCGAGAACTTTTTCCCCACTGATTTTTAGAGAGATTGAGAGAGAGAAACATCAGTGTGTCTCGACTGCTTCCTCCCCCAAGCGGGGATGGAGCCTACAACTGAGGTATGTGACCTTGAATGGACTGGAAACAGTGACCCTTCAGTTCATGGGCTGATGCTCTAACCACCTAGCCAAACTGGCTAGGGCAGTGGTCGGCAAACTCATTAGTCAACAGAGCCAAATATCAACAGTACAACGATTGAAATTTCTTTTGAGAGCCAAATTTTTTTAACTTAAACTATATAGGTAGGTATATTGTTATTAACTTAATTAGGGTACTCCTAAGGCTTAGGAAGAGCCACACTCAAGGGGCCAAAGAGCCGCATGTGGCTCGCAAGCCACAGTTTGCCGACCACGGGGCTAGGGCTCACATTCTTCTAAATCAATGATTATTTACCTCAGTCACTACCCAAAAAAAACCCTAACATATCCTGGTCATTACTCACCACCATGCATTTGGGTACAGCACCTGATCTGAGTCCAGCTTCTACTCTTCCACAAATCCCAAACCCCTCCACCATGTTCTCCAGCAAAATTCCTTCCATCCTAACTCTTCTCTGAAGCGTCCCATCTTTTCTCTAAAACCTGGCTCTCCCCTGAGATTCCCCTGCAGCCCTCTCAAATGGTAGTTTTCTCTCCTATAACCCTCATCCACCACACCGAGGGGTGGGGAAGCTGTCCAAGTCCATCCTCACTGCCTTTTCAAAATTACTGTATTGCCTTCTTTCACTGTAAATCCTTCCCCTTAAAAGCTCTGGCTTCAAAGCTTATGCTATTGGACTTTATCACCTCCCACCACTCCTGGTTGCATATATAGATGCTGGTTACTTCCCTTACATTGAAAAAATATTATTACCTTGTTCACTATCACTATCTCCAATATTACCCCACTAATAATTATTGGTGAATTTAATACCAATACAGACAATATTAAAACTCTGCTCACTCTTCGGAATTGATCTCTCCTCCTCCAATATCCTGTCCTTCTTCCTATTGCCATCACCCACTTCTATTGTCATAGACTTTATCAATAAGGTTATCCCTTTCATAATTTCATTTCCAAGTATTTCACTCTCCAATCACCACTCCTGACTTCAACAACTCTTTTCATTCCATCAGGACCTACATCCTGATCCTATCAACGTTTTACTATTTCAATCAGCCCCAGTTCTTACTTGCCTCCTAACAAAACACAGATTCCATAGTCAATACTTCAATTACTCAACTTTTTTGCACCTCTCTCTCTTTACTAACTTGGCAAAATCCCAACCCTAACCATTCCATGCCTTAACCTGAAGCCTGTAACTGGAGAAAAAATTCACCATGCTACCTGGTAATACTTTAAACTCATGACCACTAGCTTCAAGGGCCATCTGTCCTGTCAAACAATCCTATATTTCCGCAATTCATTTCCTAGAACACTATGTCATGCCTTCTTTTTTAATACAACCTCTGTGGTAGAGGCTTCAAGTTTGTTCTCACTCTGTTTCTTCCCTGCTCTGCATCCTCTTCCCTGTTCCATATCCAGCTCCTCCTCCCAACTGCCCATCTTCTGAGCAACAGCAACCACAGGCCCACCACCAGATATTTGCCCTACACATTCACAGCCACAAAGAAGCAACGGCCCTCCATACCTTTTTGGGGGGTTATTTATAATTGTTTATTTTTATTTTATTTTTTCACCACCTTTTATCCCCTCTATGCCCTCTTCCACCTCCACTCCCTCCACCCCATTCACTACACTGTAGTCCATGTCCATGAGTTCTCTCTCTTTCTTTTTTGTTCAATCCCTCCACCTCCCTCTCCACATTTCCCGCCCCCCCCCGACCCCCGCCCAGCACCTCCTCACACACCAGAGCTGTCTGCCTGCTCTCTATCTGTGAGTTTTCTCTATTTTGCTTGGTAGTCCAGTTTGTTCATTAGATTCCACATATGAGTGAAATCATACAGTACTTGTCTTTCTCTGACTGCCTTATTTCACTTAGCATAAAGTTGTCCAGATCCATCCATGCTGTTGCAAAGATTAAAATTTTCTTCCTTTTTACGGCAGAGTAGTATTCCATTGTGTAAATGTACCACAGCTTTTTTTATCCACTCATCTACTCAAGGACAGTTGGGCTGCTTCCAAAACTTGGCTATTGTAAATAATGCTGCAATGAACATAGGGGTGCATATATTTTTTCTGATTGTTGTTGCAGGATTCTTAGGATATATTCCCAGCAGTGGGAACACTGAGTCAAAAGGCAGTTCCATTTTTAATTTTTTAAGGAAACTCATACTGTTAACAGCACCAGTTTGCATTCCCACTAACAGTGCACAAGGGTTCCCTTTTCTCCACATCCTCACATCCTGGTCAACATTTGTTGTTTGTTGATTTATTAATGGTAGCCATTCTAACAGGTGTGAGGTGATATCTCATTGCAGTTTTAATTTGCATCTCTCTGATGATAGTGATGTTGAACATCTTTTCATATGCCTATTGGCCATCTGTATGTCCTCATTGGAGAAGTGTTTATTTACATCTTTTGCCCATTTTTAAATTGGATTGTTTGGGTTTTTTGGTGTTGAGCTTTGTAAGTTCTTTATAAATTTTGGATATTTACCCCTTATCAGAGGTATCAATGGCAAATATGTTCATCCATTCAGTGGGTTCTTTTTCCGTAATTTTTATAATAGTCCTTCTCCTTGGCTCTACTCCAATAGCTTGAAATGCCTAGCATTCTAATCTAATTCCTCTAATAATAATCTATACTAATAAAAGGGTAATATGCTAATTAGACTGGGAGAGCTTCCAGGAGACCTTCCGGATGTCCTTCCAGACAAAGCGATGGTGGCGGGGCTGAGGCAGAAGCGGTTAGGGGCAATCAGGCCAGGAGGGGAGGACAGTTGGGGGCAAGCAGGCCGGGGGGGAGGGGGGGCAGTTGGGGGTGAGCAGGCTGGCGAGAGGGGAAGGGTAGTTTGAGGCACACAAGCTCGCGGGGGGGGGAAGTTGGTGGCAACACGTCTGTATGAGGATACGAATCTTGCCAAGCAGGGTGGGAGACAGAAACATGTGTGCAAACCTGCCTGTATTCGTTTGCCCGAGGTGGGGACCAGCTTGGTGGAAAAACACTTTTAAATCACCACGCGAGCTAAGAGGGTATGTGTTTTCTGATTGTTAAGTAAGGGAAGCCCTCAGGTTTTACCAAGACAGCTAAGGGCGACCTGCACCTCTCATGTATTCAAGAAGCCATCAAAAAAGTAAGAGGAGGAACCTACCCTGCCTGGGATCCAATAGGAATTCCTAATACCAGCCATTTG
>NW_005871094.1:6049811-6055842 GCF_000147115.1 Myotis lucifugus | reverse complement strand
GAGAGGGTGCAGGCCGGGCTGAGGGACACCCTCCCCCCCACCCCATGCACCGGGCCACTAGTCTATAATAGTCATGGTAGTTCTGCTTTCCTGATTAAACACTGAATTTTTGGTACAGGGAGTGGTTAAAGGGAAATAGGACCTTAAGGATATGAACCTTAAATTGCTTCTCTGAGTTGATAAAAGCCATTAATGACCCTGTTTCCAGTGGTAAAGGGGACACTAGCAGTCTATGGCATGCAGTGGCAAAATACTTAAATTACCACCTCAGACAAGCATAACAAAGAACCTATAAAAGACAAGGCTTTGACCCAGTAGTTGTTGCCATAGAACATTTTTGTAAAAATGAGTTGTATAATGGGTTAGTTGCTTCTAAGTACACTGGAGAACTTGGTAAAAGAAAATGAGCTCCGAGTTTTAAATTCACAGCTCAAGGTCTGGGTAAGTGACTAGAAATGTTCTATGTTGCTTTAATAAGAAGCCTATGTCATGTGCACACAGGGTTGAGATTGCCGAAAGGCATACTCTGCAGGCTGAGTTACAATGCAAATTCAATTCACACCCTTGTGGGGCATCTTATGTTAAAGTCAGGACCATGACTGGGAAGGAGTTGGGGCCCTGAAAATTAGAATGGAGACATATGGGCAGACTCTGATGCAGTTGAGTACCTTGAACCCCTAAATTCCACCAAGCCTCCTTTGCAAGTGCAAGGAGTTCTCCATCCTCTGTCTCAGGAAAATCATCTCCCTTTCCCTGAAGAATGTGTAACGGCCTCCCCTGAGATAGCTGCCTTACAAGGGACGGCTGATGTTCCTGAGGACCCATCCCAAAACTTCCCATCATCTAGACATACAACCAGCCTCACATCCCAGAAGGTCCTGGGGGTCAAAAAACGTGGCCAGTGATGATATGCAATACCTCCCAAATGGACTGCCAAGATTTGGACAATTTATGTCAACAGAAAGGTGGCAGATACATATTCCAGAATCCTCTTCCCTGTATGGTTCTGAGCTAGAGCTGGGCAAAGAGAAGTATGTGCCACAGAAGACAGGAGAAGAGCAGCAGCCACTGTGCTCTGAAAGTCGGGGTGGTCTAAGGTAATGAGAGACAGATGCGGAGGCTCTGGCAGCTCTCGTTTGTCCTCACTCTTATTTCCGCCCACTCCATGTCCTCTTTCCCACTCTGCATCCAGCTCTTCTCAACTGCCAGCCTTGCTAACCAACGGCAACCCCAGGCCCACCAGAAACTTGACTGAGAACGCACAGCTGTGGAAGCTCTGTCTCTGACTCCCATGCCAGTCAGTCCACTTCGGCAGTGTCATGCCAGAAGCTGGGTAGTGACAGCCTTTATGATGGCATGGTAGACCCGTGGGTGAGCAGCTTTATACTATAGGCTTCATTCTTTCATTTTTATAGGTCCTTTCTTGAACATTTTAGGAAAATAAACAATTTTAAAGTAATTTTAAACATTTCAAGCAACCTCCCTAATTTGTAGCACTCTGAGTTCCCTAAGGAAAACAAATAAAAGCAGCTTTTCAGCCTGAAAGGATAAAATAAAAGGACTTACATCGTTAGATTGAAACAATCGAGTCATGGCAAAGAAGGCTTCTGTGGCTTCTATAGTTCCAAAGTGTTCCCCCTAAGTAAAATCGAAAACAATAATTAAGGGTTTTTCTCTTTATTTCTGCAAAATTCTTTTAGAATGCAGGAAAAAAAAATCTGTTTGTAAACAATGGCCTTTTTGCTTTTCCTGACATAGCCATTTATCTGCTCCTTAGTTAAAATAACTCAGTATCACACAGCGTGCTATAAAAGTTCTAGAATAGTGGTCTCTAACTTTACAGCAGGAACTGTTTTAATACCCCTGAAGAACTGTGATTTACAAGGAGGTAGAGATGATGGCAAATTGAGTCCCTAATCAGATTACAATGTTATTATTACACTTCCTACAAGCAGAGATCATACCCAATACCTTTCTATAATCCAATGCCCATCACAAAGCCTGTCATTCTCATTGGAACATAATAAATATTGGACTGTAAAAAACTATTAGGGCCCTAGCTGGTTTGGCTCAACGGATAGAGCATCGGCCTGCGGACTGAAGGGTCCCAGGTTCGATTCCGCTCAAGGGCATTTGCCCAAGTTGCGGGCTCGATCCCCAGTGGGGGGAGTGCAGGAGGCAGCCAATCAATGGTTCTCTCTCATCACTGATGTTTCTCTCTCTCTCCCTCTCTTGTCCTCTCTGAAATCAATAAAAACATATTTAAAAAAATAAAAGAGAACCACATTTTTTGTGTGTAACAAGGTATTAAATAACCTATTTCACTTATAGTCAAAACACTGCAGATCACAGGCTACCTGAAACATTACCATTTCAATGTAATACCTTCATTAAAGCAATCCGATAAAATGTCAGGCCCAATCACTTTCAGAACTTTAAATTTTACACAGAATATAAGTAATCTTCACTCTATTTGTCATGAGTCTAAGAATAAGCCAATTTTGATGAAACACTTTGAAAGCTTAGGATGAAAGACAAAGTGTAATAGTTTGCAATTGCTTTAATCAGAATATCCAACTTGCTCATCAGCAAGAGATTTTCCCTCTTACTTTCATAACTGCTTCCTGAATACCTAGAAGGCCAGGTACTCTTCAGTCATATTGGTAAAACTTGAGTGCCTACTTGACTTAAAACTCAGAAAACATATAAATATGTTAACTCTGGTAGAAATTTAAAAGTATTTTTCCACCAAGCTCCCCCAAGACCTAGGCAAAAGAAAAAACTAAGATTCCCAAACCTGTTTATGTATCAGCCTGTGCTTGATAAGTTCCTTATCAAGATAATTAAGTGTTTCAACATGAGTTGCCCATCAAAGAGCTATTGGCCAATACAAAAGTGTATGCTACTCTGAACCAACACCAACTACTCAAAGCTCTGCTTATATAATGGATTTAGGTAACTTGAACACAACGTGTGCTTTGAAAAGTTAAATCAAACTAACTGCGCCTTAAATGTTCCCAGTATGATACCACAGTGGGATATGGCTTTGTGAACTTTATTTAAAAGTATGTACTTGGCCCTGGCTGGTTTGACTCAGTGGTTAGAGGGTCAGCCCGCGCACCAAAGGGTCCTGGGTTTGATTCTCAGTCAAGAGCAGGTACCTGGGTTGCGGGTTTCATCCCCAGCCCCAGCCGGGGCGTGTGCAGGGGGCAACCAATCAATGTGTCTCTCTCACATCAATGTCTCTCTCTCTCTCTCTCTTTCCCCCCATCCCCTTTCTTTCCCTTCCCTTCCACTCTCTTTAAAAAAAAAATCAATGAAAAATAATATATTCGCTTCCACTCTCTCTACAATCAATGGAAAAAGTATCTTCAGGTGAGGATTAACAACAACAAAAAAAGTATGTACTCATTGCTCAATCTCCATTTGCATACTACAAAACTTTATTATGTCTCTAGATGAAGTCTTCAGTCATGAAGCAAAGATAAAATATTCTCATGGAATTGAAATTGGAAACCACAGTCTTCTTAGCACTATATGTAAACCATCTGAGAGTGTGAGGGTGTGTGTATGTGTATGTATGTGTGTGTGTGTGTGTGTGTGTGTGTGTGTAAGAAACAAAATCACATTTTCTAAGGCCCCAGAAATTTTATGAAATGTTTTACGTCAACAAGAACAAAAAAATAAATACATTTAAAAATTTAAATTAGTAATAATAATGGCAAATAGAAGCTATTTCATTTAGGGCAAATATTTTTGTTGGTTTTGTCGGTTATATCCCAGTGTCTAAAACAGTGCACAGGACAGCAGATTAGTAATAAGCATTTGCTGAATGACTGAATGAAAACTATTCCTGAATGCTTACTATGTATCCAGGACTATTCTCAATGCTTTATATTTATTATCTCAGTTAATCACTACAACTTCATAAAACAGATATTATCATAATCCCCATTTATAGAAAAGGACATTAAGGAAGAATCATATTATTGTAATGGTGGAGTAGGGATAATAAATATAAAATTTGAATATTAAAAGCAAAGCTTTAAAACATCACTATATACCCACCCAGACCCCAAAAGGGTACAATATCTATTTAGAATATGTCTAAGGTTCTGCGCTATGTTTTTAGAGGAACATAAAGACCTCTGGACCATTCTAAACAACATGTTTTAACATTAACTAACACTTGATACATTCAAATCAATGTTGAGAATCTACTATGTGCTTAGCTGACTTAGTACTTCATGCATAAAAGTATATGTCACAGACCTTGTACTCAAGAAGTTTTACATATTATTTTATTAATCAAACATCGTTCATTTTTTAAATAAGTGAATTTTTAAAAAACAATTATACTTACCAGAAAGTACTTTACTACATGTTATGTATTTCTATTCCAGGCCACAACTCTGAAGAAAATTAAAATAATTTACCTGGTTCAGTAAGTAGATAATCTTTGTAAGAATATGCAAACATCTTCTTGGATTAATGGGTGTTTCATTGAATAGACGAGCCTGGAAACAAAAAAAAATCAGTTATATATATTTTCTGCTTTTCTATCTCAGATTACAGAAAGTCAACCTTAATAAAATAAAGACTATTATGTATATTAATAACAATATACAAATAATGTTAACTAACAATAGTTTTCCACTTATAATGATATATAACTTATCAAATGTGACCTTGATTTTCCATTTTATACTGTCTTTCCCTTAGATATTCTGCTTCAACTTTGTAAGCACTGTTAAGAATCACAATATTTACTGACATTACCTGAATATAATGAGTTTAATATCTATAACTTCCTTCAATAACCTTGCACTAAATACCTCTTCTGGCATTTTATTTAAAATTCTCAACATGTGGCCCTGGCCAGGTGGCTAAGTTGGTTGGCGTGTCATCCTGTACACCAAAAGGTGTACAGTGGGGCCTGTACAGGAGGCAACCGAACGATGTTTCTCACATCAATGTTTCTTTCTTTCTCTCTCTAAAAATCAATGAACACATCCTCCATGAAGATTAAATACATAATTCTCAACATGTAGCACAGTCTGAATGTTTTTCACATTTCTCTCTCCTCTGACAAGCAAACCCTTTTCCTTTTCCCTCAAGTCTATATTCTCTGAACTCAGTTATATTCCTTAATTCTTATTTTGGATCTCAGCATTCCAGGGGCTCTCTGCCCACCATTCTAAAATGGAATGGAAAAGAAGAAACACCATGTATTTCCGAGCCATACCTCCTGTAAGACAGTACTCTTCTCCAGATGCCGAAAAGGGTTGGAGCCACTACCTATAGTATAAAACAAAACATATCTTTAATAGCTGCCCTGCACAAACTTACTTTCTGCCAGATACTGAATGTTTGGGATCTCTCACCTAAGTGAAGCGACCACTTGGCTATATCACAGTGATCATCATCACTACTATGCATATAAACTAAATATAATCATTTTTATTCGGAAACGATGCCTGTCACTGCTTTCTTGTAAGATCTTGTACTTCTGCAGGAACCCTGCCCAAAATGAGTGTCTTCTTTGCCCTGCCCTCTTCTTATATGAATATTATACAAGTATCTGTCATGTCCACACGACCAAGATTAATGAGATCATGGTAGGGCCTTTTGGAATGCCCTAAAGGCTAGCACGACTGTATGTGTTTCTAACACTCATTGTGAGGCAGAAAAGAAGAGTCTAGCAGATAATCGTATACACTGAAAGGTGGAAGGGGCCACGGAGGTTTCACTAACCCAACCCTCTACCACTCCTTATGAGAGCAGCTATCAAACACTGAGTTTTGTTTTGTTTTGTTTGTAAGGTGGCTTAAGTACCTTCCTCTTCTGCTCTGGGCCAAGGTATCAGGGCCAACTCACTTTGGGACGCATGGAAAGGTCTATGCACCATGCGCCAGATAGGACCTCTGGGAAGCAGACCGTGTAAAGACCCCCGGGAAGACTGTGAGGCTCAAGGCACCTTCAAGTTCACACTCACACACACACACACACACCCACACACACACACACGCTC